>NW_016107330.1:11233318-11241128 GCF_001604975.1 Cebus imitator | reverse complement strand
TCCCCTCTCCCCTCTCCCCTCTCCCCTCTCCCTTCTCCCTTCTGCCCTCTGCCCTTTCCCTTCTCTGCTCTCCTGTCCCCTCCCTCCCCTCCTCTCTTTTCTTCTTTCTTTCCTCTTTTTGGGGGGATAGGGTCTCACTGTCTTGCCCGGGCTGGCCTCAAACTCCTGAGCTAGAACAGTCCTCTAACCTCAGTCTCCTATGTAGCTGGGACTGCAGTCGTACACCACCGCACCCAGTAATGTTCTTAATGACATCAGTAATGGTGAATCCTTTCCAGGAAGTTTTTAATGTAGTTTGCTCAGAACCATCAGAGAAATCACTTTGTATGGCCGCTGTAGCCTGACAAATTATACTTCTTAGATAATAAGACTTGAAAGTCAAAACTTCATCCATAGGCTGCAGAGTGGATGTTGTGTTAACAGGCATGAAAGCAACATTAATCTTCTTATACATTTCCCTCAGAGCTTTTGGGTGACTAGGTGTTTTCCCAGTAAGCAGTAATATTTTGAAACAAATCTAAGCTCTCTATAGTAGCAGCCTTAAAATAGCCAGTAAACCATGCTGCAAACAGATGTGCTATCATTCAGGTTTTGTTGTTTTATTTATAGGGCATAGTCAGAGTAAATTTAACATAATTCTTAAGGAACCTAGGCTTTTTCCGGACAGTAAATAAGTGTTGGCTTCAAATTAAAGTCACCAGCTATGTTAGCCCCTAACAGTAGGGTCAGCCTATTGAAGCATTGAAGCTTTGAAGCCAGGCATTGAGTTCTCAGTAGCTATGAAAGTACTAGCTACAGAGAAGTCAGTCTATGACACCTTGTTCCAATAGATGGCTGTTTCATCTGCACCGAAAATCATGTGTTTAGTGTAGGCCCTTTCATCAGTTATCGTGGCTGGATCTTCTGGATAACTTGAAGCAGTTTCTCCATAAACGCTTGCTGCTTCACCTTGCGCTTTTATGTTATGGAGACAGCTGCTTTCATTAAACTTCGTGAGCTAACCTCTGCTAGCTTCAGACTTTCCTCAGTAGCTTTCTTACCTCTGTCAGCCTTCACAGAATTGAACGGAGAATTAGGACCTTGCTTTGGATTACATTTTGGTTTAAGGGAATGTTGTGGTTAGTTCGATCTATCCAAACTTCTCAAACTTTCTCCAGATCAGCAATAAGGCTGTTTTGCTTTCTTATCATTTGTGTGGTCACTGGAGTAGCACTTTAAATTTCCTCCAAGAACTTACTCATTGCATTTACAACTTGGCTTTTGGCACAAGAGAACTAGCTTTCAGCCTGTCTCAGCTTTTGACATGCCTTCCTCACTAAGCTTAGTCATTTATGGTTTTTATTTAAAGTGAGAGACGTGGCATAAGACCACATAGAGGCCACTGTTTGGTTATTAATTTTGATGTAATGGCCTAACTCCAATATTATTGTGTCTGCTGAATAGGAAGTTCCAAGGAGATGAGAAAGATGGAGGGTAGCGGAGGACAACAGATAGTAGTGGAGCAGTCAGAACACACACAACTTTCTCAAGTTTGCTATCTTCTATGAGTGCACTTCATGGTGCTCCCAGTTAAAATGGTAACATGAAAGGTCAGTGATCACACATCACCGTAACAGATATAATAATAATGTAAAAATGGAAAGGAGACTTACCAAAATGTGACAAACATGAAAAATGGTGCTGATAGACTTTCTCAACACAAGGACTTCACAAACCTTCAATTTGTAAAAAAAATAAAAAAGGCAGTATCTATAATGCAGAGCAAAGCAGAATCGAATGAGGTGTGCTTGTACTCAAGAGTGTTTCCGCACATGGGAATATCTAATGTGATTAAATAGGATTTTCCTAGTTGCTGAAAATGAAAAGATGATTTTCAGAGAATTTCTGTTATGTAATTTGTTAGAGTGTTTTTGTCTTTTCATACTTTTAGTGAGCAAAGTCATGAAAAACCGTATTTCATAATTAGCACATTCAAACATCATTTGTTAGATGTTTTTGATGAGGAAGCTTTGGGTAATGATATGAATTACTGCCTCTTTAGAAGGATTTTCAAAGAGGAAACATTTTTTCTTTTGGCTTCTGGAGTGTTTCTGGGAAAGTTAGCAATTTATAGGTATGCTAAGTTCACCCTCTGTTTTAAAAGTATCCTATATTGTTGTATCTGCCCAAAATACTACCTCAAATGAGTTTTCGCCTTCCTCTGCTATCCTTCTAGCATATTAATAATGAACCCTTGAAAGATGAAAGACTTAAAACAGATTGAAATAAAGTTTAGGATGTAGTTTTTATGTTGCGCATTATTCTCTTTTCTCTGCCTGGCCCTTTGCAGCAGTTTTATCAGTTACTTGGAAAAGTGACATTTATGTCGGGTTTTCTAATGATGCTGTGGTTTGCCATTGTCATGCAATCGATACAATCTGAAACGATGGATTGTTTAGCCAGATAAATTTTCCGAGTTACAAACTATAAAATTTTGTATATGAGCTTCAAAACACAATTGTGAGAGTAAACCCTGAAGTGAAGAACATGACTCATTTAGCCAGGTTATGTGTAAAGAGGATTTAATCACTTTAAATGAATATAAGTCAGTACCAATCAGTAGTAAAATATAGTTGACAGAAGTACTTCTGTGATTCTTGGTTTCACTAATGGATTCAGAGTTGGGAGGAATAAGAGAGGTATATTGCCCTTTCATTCAGCAACAAATCTTTTTTGAGTGAGTGCCAAGTACATTCTGGGCAGACCCCACATCAGTACCTTTGTGTTGGAACAAGATTGAGAGAAAAGGTGAAGCTGGTTAGGTAATTAAAAATCTTGGTTGGAGGGACAAGATGGAGGAGAGAGGCATGATTGGCATGAAACAAAAAATAGTGCTGTGAAAATTGGCAGTGATGGCAGTGTCCAGATAACTTAGTGGTCTGTCACTTAATGAGAAGGATTTGACTTCTTTGTGGTTTTAGAGATAGACATGAAACAAGTGGATAGGTGATATAGGGAGAAAAAATTGGGGCTAGTAGAAGGAAGGGTTTTACAGTGTCTGAATTCCATTTAACTATGAAAAGGATTTGTATCTTAAGTTGCTAAAGTTTCATATCCCCACTGGCATGTTGTAAAAGATATTCAGACTTTAGGTGGATGGTGAGACTAAATGGCTCCTTCCATTCAGGAGAGTTGGACTTAGTGATTTTTCATCACTCAGCTGAGAAGCAAAGAAATTTGAAGGATTGCAAGCAGTTTGGGAAAGCCCATTTATGTATTCCTTTTAATGACCTGTGGTTTTCTGCTATGCTCGCCCAACTGAGAATCTGAATTTCTTGTATTACTATTAAATCTAATTATGCATTTGTAATTGAATGGTTAGGAAGGGGTACAAAAAGGAGAATTTATCTTTTTTTATTTTTTGGCATTTCTAGTCACTACGGCTTTTCAAGAATCTCTTCTGGTGCGTGCGCGTGTGTGTAAATGACCCTGTGCTTTTAATTGAAAAACACAAGCTGCAGATAGACTGTTGTAAAAAATATTAGTGCACTGAAGTTGAGGAAAAGTAAGTCTGTAAAATGGTATGCCAAGGATATGCTTTTAGCATATAAAGAAGTTTCAGTCACTTTTAGGGAGATAGAGAATTTGAGTTATGTAGGTAGAAGAAATTTGTTTTCTTGAATGATAAGCATGTATTTTGTGAAGTAACTTGATGGAAAATTTTTCTTACCAGTAATGGTTGAGGGACATGCTACCCATTGTATAGTTGGATAAAGATCCTGCCACATCCCTTCAGCATTTGTAAAGAAAAGATTTCTCCTGGGCTATTATAAAATATGGGGGTATTCCATTTCATGGGGTTATAGGCATATACAATTAAAAGTATATGCCTATAACCCGACTGTATTTTAGATACAGATGGGGGGCTTTCAGCAAGTTATTTAATCTCCCTGTTGTACTTGCCTTCAAGGTCAGTTGTGAGCATGAGTTAATATGTATGTTGGCTGGTGGCTCATGCCTGTAATCCCAGCACTTTGGGAGGCTGAGGTGGGCAGATCATGAGGTCAGGAGATGGAGACCATCCTAGTTAACATGGTGAAAACCCATCTCTACTAAAAATACAAAAAATTACCCTGGCATGGTGGCACACACCTCTAGTCCCAACTACTCGAGAGGCTGAGGCAGGAGAATTGCTGGAACTTGAGAGGTTGCAGTGAGCTGAGCTGAGATCATGCCACTACACTCCAACCTGGGTGACAGAGCAAGACTCCATCTCAAAAAAAAAAAAAATATCTATCTATCTATCTATCTATCTCTCTCTATCTATCTATCTATCTATCTATCTAGAAAGATAGATAAATAGACATAGATATAGGTAGATACGTAAAATGCTTAGGTTGGTGCTTTATACATTTCTCTTTAGCTTTAAAGCTGAATTCTTAATGTATAAAAATTAGTATGTCAATATAAGCACATTTTGTGGCTTTTTAGTTCAGCTATATATTAATATTAGGAATATTATTAGAAACACTGTTTTTACTTCAAAGTCACTGAAGAAAATAGTTTCATACTGTTCAGAAACCTCCTTGAATGAGACGTAACTTCAGTTATTCTGGACAGGCTGGTTAAAAGTTTCATCAGAACAGGTGGAAAATAATGGTAAGAAAATATTTCACATAGAGACTGTTATAATTTTTGGAAAACATTGCCCACATCTATTTTTCTTACTCTGCGTAAGTTAATGGGTTAGTTTTCTTTCTCCTCTCCTTACCACCCATAACATCCTGTTTCTTCAGACAACACATGAGTACTTTGACATTATTTAACGATAATGTTATCATAATAGATGATCACCTGTGTTCATTTGATATGCCCTTGATCTTGGGTGCCCTCTACAGTTGATTTCAAAGGATCTTTCAGTATTAAGATTTTTACCCTCTGCCTGTGTCATTTAGTAATGCCCAGTAAGTTGAGCAGATAGTGACTCTTCCCTCCTTGAGGCTTGTGTCATTTTTATGGCTCCTAGTATATTAACTACCTTGTAAAAATACATTTGTTTCTGAAATGGTGTTTACAGATCACATACATTGATGCATAATAGATTCTGTCTGCTTTGTAATTACATGAAATGCAGTCTTGTAATGGAAGGTTTAGTACTTTATTGTTCTTGTTAGCAGCCAACAAAAAAATATCTGTCACCAAAACAGCATCAGTGGAGAAAACTAGAAGATGGTTGCTGTAGTTGTAGTCCAGCCCAGGTTCCTGTGTTATCAACTTTGCCTCTTGGGCTTTCTTTTCATCTCCATCACCTACTGTCTGTTGCCTGCACCTTCAGATTCCCCCATTTATTCCATTCTCCTGCTATACCTTTCTGCCTGTGGCTTTTCTGTGACTTAATCTCTTTAGGGCCTTTTTTGCCCTGGGGTATGAAGGTTTAATGGGGATGAGCCTTAGACACTAGATCCCAGTTCTTCCATTTGAGCACCAGATGAAGTTGCTTAGACCATCTGTGGGTAGCTTGATGCCTAAGAGTAGGACAAAATAAGACCAGAGTGGGCCCGAAGGTCGAAGCTTGGCTTTATTTGGACTGATAGCAACAAATATTTTGGTGCTTTATTTATTTTGGGGCAAGACACTATTTTAAGATTGTTATTATAGTTCTCCGTTTCAGAGCTAAAAGTGTCCTCTTATGTGCCTGATTAGTTAAAAAGAGCAAGTCTCTGTCACGAAGAGTCTGATATATATTGAAATGTTTAGTTATTTCTTAGGACTTTAAAAAAAATAACAAATGACACAGATGGTGAGTAGATCACAGAGATGGTAGACAATGCCAGATCATGAAATGGGTGATCGTGAGATCCAGGAGTAGGAACCAGTAGTCCCAACTGTACTTGTGCCACCAAGCAGACATTTCCTTGCACACTACTATAACTTGTGGCTATTAATAATAATCAAGGATTTTTGCCACTGGATTTATTTTCAATTAAATGTGACTTGATTCTTCTATGTGTGCTTGAATTCTCAAGTGAAGACTTGTCATTCTGATTTTCTAGTCTTCTTTCTTCTCCTGTTATTAATAAATAGAAAGATATTTTTGCTGAGCTGCATGCTATGTCCTGTGCCTTCTGACTGATCTGTAAGCTTTCCCATTGGCTTTCTTTCTGTTTCCTGCTGCTTTCTTGCTTCATATTTGAAGGGAGGATTCAGACCTATCCAGGTAACAAACTACTGGTTCTGCATGGCCTCTTTATAACTCAGTCTGCTTATTATTATTAGAATGAAATTGATTGCTGATGAATGGATACATTCACATTGGACGTTTACTATTGTTATATTGTTTCAAGGCTTTTAAGCCTGCAGTGAAAATTATAAATACAGGTACTCATTGCCATTTGAGAGATTTGAACTCGGCTCATTCTAGATCATTCTTAGGCCTGTCTGGATTGTCCACTTTTATTGCAGACTATTCTAGAAAGCAAAATTTGACTCAGCTTATTATTGGATTGTGCCACCTTTTGGGGAGGAAAAAAATTGCTTAGTTTGGCATGTGACAAGTGTACAGATGGTTTAATTTAGCTTGACCCTGATGGACTGGGTAAATATTTTATGATCAAAGAGATTCCTTGTTCTTCTAAGTATTTTATAAATTACTTGAGCAGCAGTCTTTTAGGAGACTACTTTTAATTTTTAATGAGTTGATAATGAACCACTTACTGTTTATCAGAGTCAGTTCTTTTGTATAATAGAGAATTACCAGCTACTTTTGTTATACTTTATTATACATTTTAAAACTAATAATTATAGTATAGAATTTGTATTTTAAAATAGCCAAAACTTAAAAGTTGAAACTACCCTACTGTTTTCAAATATGTGATGATACCGATAAGAGCTTGCCCTAATGTGGTATATTTTTGGGAACCCAGCAATAGGTAATTTATTCTTTTTATGCATATTGTATTTATAATTCAAGTTGACCAGATTTCTATTAGTGAAAAAAAAAAAAAAAAAAAAAAAAAAAAAAGCCCTATAAAAAAAAAAAAAAAAAAAAAAATTTTTTTTTCTCCTTTTTCCAGTTTTTCCAGAGGCCTCAAATACAGCCTCCTAGAGCTACCATCCCGAACAGCAGTCCTTCCATTCGTCCTGGTGCACAGACACCCACTGCAGTGTATCAGGCTAATCAGCACATCATGATGGTTAACCATCTGCCCATGCCGTACCCGGTGCCCCAGGGTCCTCAGTACTGTATACCACAGGTAAAGTATCTTTCAGGCCTAGGTGGTCCAGCAGTAGAGTGGGAATTAACCCAGATTCTTCTTAGAGGGAGCTGGGAGGATGAATTATGGTATTAGTTTTTGGTGATGTGTGAACTGTTTTGTTGGTTACAAATCTAGCCATATTGTGATTTTTTATTATGCTATGTGAAGATATTTCTACATATTAACTTAAAATTTTTTTAAATGATAGAGAAATTGTTTTTATCTCCTTGCTTTCTCACATCCCTTCGCCACAACCAACTGCTCTAAAATGGACTCAGTGATTATGCTGTTCCTGACATCTTTTAATGTCATTGAAAAGTTAACCAGCCCAAGATAATTTTACAGTGAGCCGATGTCTGCCTGTGCACTGATATGTATGGCTTTACTAAGCTGCACCTTTCTCTCCATTGTCATTGTATCTTAATGGCAAGCAAGCATTTTGAATGCATTTGACCCAGTGGCTTTGCCTCATTTAAATGATTCTCTTACACAGATAACTTTACTTTCTGTAGTAAGCTACTTTCTTCTTCTTCTTTTTCTTTCTTCCTTCTTCCTTCCCTCCCCCTCCTCCTCTC
>NW_016107330.1:11230240-11232969 GCF_001604975.1 Cebus imitator | reverse complement strand
CTCCTCCTTCATTTCATTATGTTTTCTCCCCCCAGATACTATATTAATTCTAAGTGTTCATACTTTCTCTTTTCTAGTATCGTCATAGTGGCCCTCCTTATGTTGGGCCTCCACAGCAATATCCAGTTCAACCGCCGGGGCCAGGTCCTTTTTATCCTGGACCAGGACCTGGGGACTTCCCCAATGCTTATGGTAAGTAGAAAAAGTCAAGAAACTTGTGCCAGTTTTTTGTGTTTATTTAATTTTGTTGGTTGGTAAGTCAGTTTATACAGTGAGGTAGGAAGGATTTTTAAATAACATGCTGCTAACAGTTCTTTATTGAAAGCTACTTTAAAAAAAAAAAAAAAAAAGGATTTTTAAATAACATGCTGCTAACAGTTCTTTATTGAAAGCTACTTTAAAAAAAAAAAAAAAAGAGAAATGGGAGTCTTGACTACATTAGTCAGGCTGATCTTAAACTCCTGGGCCCAAGCAATCATCCTGCCTTAGTTTCCCAGATAGCTGGAACTACAGGCACATGCCACTCCACCCAGCTTTAACAGTTACTTTTTAGAGAGTGGCTTAGAAGAAAAGTATTATAGAAATATATTTAGTTAATAACACCTTCTTAAAAAGCTGGTAATCCTACTGGAAAGAACCACGTTTCAGAGTTCTGACATCTTCCACCAGTTCACTGTTACCTAGATTTTTACTGGATTTTTGTCAATGGTGTGAATATACCTTACCTTCCTTTCATGATTTCTTTTTCTCCAAACATTTACTACCACCTTACAACTTAAACATTTTGTTAATGTCTGTCTGTTTTACTAGAATGCAGTTTCCATGAAGATGGAGATTTTTGTTTTGTTCACTGCTATATTCCCAGTCAGTGACTGACAGGAACTTGGAGAATATACATGGGATAACTGAATATAACTCAGTGAACCTGTCATTACTTTTCTGCAAAATTGTGATAAGATCTATGGCATGGGGGAGGTTTTGGGTATTAGTTCCAATGAAAATGCCTTGAAAAATTAAAAGTGTTTTTAATTTAGAGAAGCAAAAATCAAGCTTATATTGGGCTAATGAGCCAATGCTGAACTAAAAGTGGTGAAAATTACTTATTTTATTGAACAAATTTTTATTGCATATTACATTTCGTTTATTCCATGGAAGGTGAATAGTAGGGAATACAATTAGTAGATACTAGAAAAATTAAGTTTTTGAGGTTCAATAAGCATTGACCTATTACCAGCAAAGCAAAAGCATATTAAATAATCTTATTTTAACATGGTAATTTATCCATTATGCAGTTCCTAAAATTGGGATTGTCTCAGTTAAGAATCTTTACAGCAAAATTGATTTGATTCAGGTAGCCCAAGAAAGGTTTTCTTCAGTTTTGAGGTAAAATAGGCAAAGCAACCAAATGTTTTGTGGCTTTACTTCTTTTAGCGAAGGGAAAAGCTTTCTGTTACCTCCATATTGTCTTGGGAAACTGCCATTTCAAAGTGATAATACAGTGGTTTTCACTTACCCTCAGGGAATGCATTCCAAGACCCGCAGTGGTTGTCTGAAACCTCAGATAGTACCCTATATATACACCATGGGTTTTTTTTTTTTAATCTGATAAGAGGGCTGCTTAGTGACTAATTGACTTGTATACAGCATGGATACACTAGATAAAAGGATGATTCATGTTGCTGGTGACAGGAAGCAGGATAGTGCACGATTGTATCATGCTATTCAGCATGGCTTACAATTTAAATCTTATGAATTGTTAATTTCTGGAATCTTTTGTTTAATATTTTCAGACCGTGGTTGACCGCTGGTAACAGAAATTACAGATAAGGGATTAATACTACATTTTATATAACCTCACTAAATGTCTCAAATATTATATTTATTTAACTCAGCTTTATTAAGTTGTACTGTTACTATGAAATTTGATATTTTCAGAACAATATGTGTTACATATATGTGAGTTTAAAAGTTATGCTATATATACATCTCACCCAGTCTTTGACAGAGTATTGTAAGTGCTGTTGAAGTTTTCCTTGTGTAACCCTTGGATTTACCTTTGTCACAATTTTCATGTAATTCTAGTGCCTTCATTATAGGTCCTTATTCTGAAAACTTAAAATCCAAGTAAAATTATTTTTAAGAATAACACTGGGTGTTACTATCTAGACTTTTCAAAATGGAAAACAATGGGATTATCAATCAGCATAAACACGCTAAAATGGACAATATCTTCTTTTCATTTCTATGTTGGAATGGGAATACAGTTGGTCTTAATTTACAAAATCATTTTAAAGATGTCTTACTGAATAGTAATCTGCTTTTTACTTAGCTATTCTGCAGATTACTTTACTCAGAAAATGTCATAATTAAATTTCCTGCTGTAAGTCTGTGCCAGCTGTCTTTATAGCTCTTAATACTATTGCACAATATGTATAGAAACAGTAATGATGAGTTTTCTAGTAGGGACATAATGTGCAGATTTGAATATACTATATTATAACATTTTGGCTTTATTTCTATTAGATATATACCATTTTTATTCATTTTTATCAAAATAAAGTCTGTTTAGGTATAATTATATCTCAGATATTATTGATGTGTGTTCCCTTTCATAGATATTCTTCCTTCCCTGGTAAATTCTCATGCAGATACAGCAGCCATCAACTGGGCAGTTTATCATCTAGGTTAAAATAATGTATCTCTGCTTTTCCTAATATTAGAAAAGTAAT
>NW_016107330.1:11213909-11229921 GCF_001604975.1 Cebus imitator | reverse complement strand
CTCTGTGGCCCAGGCTGGAGTGCAGTGGCGCGATCTTAGCTCACTGCAACCTCTGCCTCCCGGGTTCAAGCGATTCTCCTGCCTCAGCTTCCCAAGAGGTGCCTGTCACCATGCCCGGCTAATTTTTGTATTTTTGGTAGAGACAGGGTTTTACCAAGTTGGCCTGAATGGTCTCAATCTCTTGACCTTGTGATCCACTTGTCTTGGTCTCCCAAAGTGCTGGGATTACAGCCGTGAGCCACTGTGCCTGATGCCTGATTTTTTGTATTTTTAGAAGAGACGGGGTTTCACCATATTGGTCAGGCTAGCCTTGAACTCCTGATCTCAGGTGATCCACTGGCCTTGGCTTCCCAAAGTGCTGGGATTACAGGTGTGAGCCACTGCGCCCAGCCAATAATCTTAAAATAATTTATTTCATTATGAAAGTAACTAAATTAATGATAAAATTTAAATAATATAGAGTGCATAAAGCTGAAATAGCCAGTTTCCCTCCCTTCCCACCCTTTAAGGAAATAACATTTAACAGTTTGATATGTATTTTTTTATTTGTATTTAAATTTTTTAAACTCAAATTGACACAGAATATTTATAATACTTGAAATAATAAAACTTCCTGGTTATTTTTTTCCTCTCATAGTATATTCATGGGCATCTTTCTATTTCATTATCGATAGAACTTCTCTCATTTCTTTTAAAAGCTACATAATATTCCATTTTTGGAATGCATTATAATTATCTAGTTCTCTATAGAAATTTGCATTATTTTAATCATTTGGACAGATATTTTAGCTTTAAAATTTATCACTAGTTAATATCCTTTTATCAGAGTAAAAGTTCTGGTCTAATAGTTCCCATCAATTACAGCTCCTTCAGACTTTACTGTCTTAGGGCAGCTATCTTGGCCTTATGGTCTAAAAGTCACAAACATTTCACCTTTCTATTTCCTCTTGGTATCTCTCCTTCTCTTACCTTTCCATTCCCAGTTGTTCATTTCCCTCTGTGTCAGATACCTTCCTTTTCCTCTACCACCTCTCTTGTCCTAATCTCGGGTTCAGATTAGAAGCAAGTATGAGGATGTGATCATAGTTCCATGTTCTGATATAGGAATTCTCTGTTCTGGGAAAGAGAACTGTCCTTGGACAGAGCTGGCATGGATTGAATCCTGTGATTTGTTCCTTCGTGCCCTCCTGCTGGAATTTGTGTGTGAGTTGAATGGTCTTTTCTCCAAAGGTTTTAGCTCTACATTCTCAGCTTTAGAGTTCACTCTAGCATACTAACATTTTATTCCTGTACTCAGTTTAACTCTTCAATAATGATTCTCAAAGAATATTTCTACCTTCATTGAAGTACTATAAACAAAGACCATTGAATTCTGCTGGGAAAGTATAGCTCTTCAGTATTTCTACAGTTTTGAGGCAAAATCGCTATGAGTAGCGTTTGCTCAATGTAAACTTTTCAGTTTTTCTCCTATTAGTGTTTCTGAAACATTTTGATGCTTGTTATTGTCAGAAAACTACCTGATAGAGACTGAAATTATTTCTAGGTGAACCTAGGGAGTGATGGCCCAAGATGGAAAAATTAGATATTGGTTAGTGGTGGCAGTAACGTTGGTAAAGAAAAAAAAAAGATTGAAAATTTACAGGAGTAAAAGGCCCCGTTCACCCTTGCTTCAACTCAGTATACTCCCCTTTCTCACTCTACCATTTCATTTTCCCCTCCTCTGTTGTTTTGTTTTCATTCTTTTCCTGAGTTTCTATGGGGCTTGGACATCTCATTTAGGTCATAAGAGCTCAAGGAATCTGTGGTGTCTGTCTCTCACTGTGGTGTGTGAAGGTGAGAAAATTTGGCATTCCAAATTCAATTCAGTGAATTTCTGCAGAGCCAATACTGTGTTTGGTGATTTGGTTGTATCCTAACATTATTACTGCTCTTGGTATATTGTGGGATAAATTTATTTTTCTTTGCTGACTTGGATATTTAACCACTATCTGTCTCTCTCTTTCGCCCGCCCGCCTTCCCTCCCTCCCTCCCTCTTCCTTCCCCTTCCCCTTTCCTTTTTCTTTTCTTTCTTTCTTTCTCTCTCCGAATCTCGCTCTGTAGCCCACGCTGGAGTGCAGTGGTATGACCTCAGTTCACTGCAACCTCTGCCTCCCGGGGTCAGGCAGTTCTTCTACCTCAGCTTGCTGAATAGCTGGGACTGCAAGCACATGCCTCCACACCCTGCTAATTTTTGGTGTTTTAGTAGAGATGGGCTTTCACCATGTTGCCCAGGCTAGTTTCGAACTCCTGAGCTCAGACAGTCCACCTGTGTTGGCCACTCAAAGTGCTAGGATTACAGGCATGAGCCACCACGCCTGGCCATGTTTATTGTTTTTGTGGAAAATTCAAGGTTTTGAATGTTTTTTAGAAGACAGGCAATGTGCCAGTTATTTTGTGGAATACAGGTGTTAAGATACTCTTCCTGCCTTTTAGTTTCTTAAGTTCGTTGGCTATTGTGCTTATGTTTATCTAAATATTGACTGTACCATTGGTTCCACGTCATAGACAAGTATTTTACTCTACACACGACTGTTAACAATTTTGCCAGTAAGAGCTTTTTAAAAAAACTGCCATTTACTGCCAGTATCATTTCACGTTTTAACAACAAAAGTGTAGGAGTGAAATGATTTCAAAATAGGAGCAGTCCTTTATAAAAATTTTAACTTGTTAAACCTGTCTCTATGTGTATGTGTGTTTGTATTTCATTATTATTATTGTGTGAATTTTGCCATACATCATTGACACTTTTTATGTAGACTGAGGTTTGGGAACCACTGATTTAGAACTGGGATCAGTAAACTTTTTTCAGTAAGGAGCTAGGTAGTAAATGTGTCTCGGTTGCAGCTGTTCAGCTGTGCCACTGTGATGTAAAATCTGCCATAGACAATTGATAGATGACTGTACGTGGGTATCTTCCAGTTTATTAAAAAAATAAATAGTGGTGGGCTAGATTTGGCTCTTAGACTGTAGTTAACAGATCCTTGATCTAGACAAATTTACGTCATTCTGTGCATAAGAAATCTGAGGTCCAAAGACGTTAATTAACTTACCTAATTAATAAATGGTATGCAAAACTTACTCACATTTCTAGTAGAGTAAAACTTTTTTTTTTGAGACGGAGTTTCCCTCTTTGTTGCCCAGGCTGGAGTGCTATGGTGTGATCTTGGCTCACCACAACCTCTGCCTCCCAGGTTTAAGCGATTCTCCTGTCTCAGCCTCTGTAGTAGCTGGGATTGCAGGTGCCCTCCACCATGCCTGGCTGATTTTGTATTTTTGTTTTTAGTAGAAATGGGGCTTCTCCATGTTGGTCAGGCTGGTCTTGAACTCCTGACCTCAGGTGATCTGCCCACGTTGCCTCCCAAAGTGATGGGATTACAGGCGTGAGCCACCGCACCCAGCCTAAAACATGTTTTTAGATGTTTCTGACTAGCTTATGAAAGAAGACTACTATTTGGTAGGGCAGATTTTCTGCTCTGCTAGAGTCCACAGTTAAGAAGACTTAATGTTTTGCTAATTGCATTCGATTCCACTATACTGAGATTATCTTGTTCTGCCATGTTTATTCAGCACTATCCATTGGGTTAGTGTGATATACCAGGCTCTTCCCCAGTCATGTTGGCTCAAAATTGTTTCATGAGAAGAATCTGGGGGCGGGTGGGTTGGGTGTGTGTGTGTGTGTGTGTGTGTGTGTGTGTGTGTGTGTGTGTGTTTTAAGGGATCAGCTTTTGGATCTTATTTCACTTACCTCAAAAAATATGGTGAAGTGAGCAGATTATGTTGCTTGCCTGGCAGCATTTGAAACTAGTTTTCGGGGTTTGTTTTCTGAATTAATTTTTGAGCCAGTGATGTAATAAAGTAGCACGTGATTGCTGATTTGAGCTCTGCTTTGAGAATAGTTCACGCATTGTTAAATAATTACTGAGACTTTTTTCTTTTTGATCTTTTTACAACTAACTTACTGAAATCATAGTCATGCTCTCTGCTTAGATCTTTTCCAAGTCTGATCAGCCAACCTGATTGATACCTGCAGAATTCTAGTACTGCAAATCATAGTGCTTCCTAGAAATTTACACTTGAAAAGTGTTATTATGGTGGTAGTGGGAATGTTGATGGTGACAATGAAAGTGAGCCAACCTTACTTGACTGTTGACTTAGTATCAAAGATTTTACCTGTGTTAACTACCCTCGTACATATTTTTTCCTTCTTGTTATGGTGAATCAATTATCCATGCTCCTATGGGAAGCCAGTCTTTTAAGTGTATATTAGATCCCATCCTATACCCATTTAAGGCTATTACTCTAGCAATTCTCTTTTTTTTTTCCCCACACTGACGGTTTCCCCCCTTCCTCTGCTGGAATAGTGTCTTCTGTATATGGGCACACTGTTTCATTGACATATTGAGGAAGGTATTTTTGATTCCATATTTCTATCCAGTTATAGCTCTATTTTTCTGTTTTTCTTTTACAGTAACATTTTTAAGAAAAGTATTTTATACTCACAGTTTTCATTTTCTGTGTTCTCTTTCACTATTGAGTCCACTCAGATCAGGCTTCACACTCCTCACCTCTCTGCTCAAACAACCTTTGTCAAGGTCACTGATGATTTCTACTTTGAAAAATCTTATTTGACCTCTTTAGCACCATTTGATGTGGTTAAGCACACCCCTCATTCTTGAATAATTTCCTCGATTTCTATCTGTATTCATTTCCTGAGTTATCTAGTCTTGTTTAAATGTTGTTTATAATCTGGTGGATAACTGTAACTCATACCTATCCTCTGACTCCAGATTTGTGTCACTTCCTAACCACTTGATATCTCTATTTGAAGATCTGATAAGCACCCAAATCTTGATATGTCTAAAATTGAACTCTTGATTTTTCTTCCCCAAACTGTATTCCTTCCGCTTTCCTCATCTTCTCATCTTAGTAAATAGTATCTCTATTCTTTCACTTGCTCAGGCATAAAACCAAAAGAGTTTTCTTTGAGTCCTCTTTCTCTCACACCAGTATCCAATTCATCAGCAAATCTATAGTCTCTACCTTGAAACCATCCAGTATTTGACCCCTTCTCCACACCTCTTCTCCAAACACTCTGGCTTCAGAGTAATTATAATAATTAGTCTTAAGTTGTGAAAGTTAAAAACAGCTCATTGACAGTACAAGGAGTAGGGGAAGAAGATAATTTCAGGCAGATGGGCCAGATAGTCAAAGTTGAAGAGATTGGTGTACTCAAAGGATAGGAGTTTAGGAGTAGGTTATAGCTATAACAATGGTGTGGGTTCAAGAATGGTAGAAAATGTAGTTTGGAACCTGGATTCTTTGAATTCTGGACTTTATCTTTAGGCTATATGTTCTCAGCCCTTTTTCTACCCCCAGCATTAGAAAATTTGCTAATTCTTTGTATACCTCCCTATGGTAGTAATTCCCCATAAATAAAGAGAAGAATTAGATCACCCCTGCTGTCCAGAATGACCAGATATATTCTCTTCTGCCTCTGACCAAACCCATAAACAAACATACACATACATCCTTATGTGTGAGTCATGATTGCATGTAGCAGGCCCATTCCAGAATAATATTTTTTTAATGCAACACTATAGCATGATCCATGTTTTAGGAAGATAACTATGGTGTGAATCTGTAGGAACTGGGTATTTAGTGGTTTTCATATTTGATGTTTGTGCATGTTTGAAGACATTACACATTTTGGGAATAATTTCTTGACCACTTTAGTAACTGGAGGAGAGCCAGTGGAAAGAGATGAATAAGAATGCTTAGTATTTTTGTTTTTACCTTTTTAAAGGGATTATGCAGAGACACAGTGTCATTGATAGTTCTGTAGTGTTTGACAAAATAACTGAATGTCTATTTAATTTTTTCTAATTTTTTAGGAACTCCTTTTTACCCAAGTCAGCCAGTGTATCAGTCAGCACCCATCATAGTGCCTACGCAGCAACAGCCCCCTCCAGCCAAGAGAGAGAAAAAAACTGTAAGAGATCTTCGTTACTTTTTCTTATTTTAAATCTAAAATCTATTTATTTATTGGATAAGTTCACCCAGTCATTTTTCATCTCAATTCACAAATTACTGTGCCCTTTTTTTTTTTTTTTTTTTTTAAACCACTTGACCTGGAGGATTTGTATGGGCATGCAATTAGAAGTTGTTCCTACCATTTGCACAATATCATCTTTAATTATTCACTGGGCTAGTTATGCTACATGATAACATGTGCTCCACTTTTAGAACTGGGAGGGTTTATTTAGTGTGCTAAGGTTTTACTCAGTGTGAGGAATTCAAGCTCAGTTCTCAGTTCTAGACTCTCCTTTAACCAGTCTTTTTGTTTGTTTGTTGTGAGATGGAGTCTCAAGCTGTAGCCCAAGCTGGAGTACAGTGGTATCTCAGCTCACGGCAACCTCTGCCTCTGGGGCTCAGGGGATTCTCATGCCTCAGCCTCCAAAGTAAGTTGGGACTACAGGCTCACGCTACCATGCCCGGCTAATTTTTTGTATTTTAGTGGAAGTGGGGTTTCGCTATGTTACCCAGGGTGGTCTTGAACTCCTGAGCTCAGACAATCTGCCAGCCTCGGCTCCCCCAAAGCACTGGAATTATAGTTGTGAGCCACCGTGCCTGGCCAACACCAGTCTTAATCAGCTCTCCATTCAAGTATGAATTGACAGAAGAAAAAAATAGCACGAGAGAAATAGAACCAAAGTATTAAGGATAGCAATAAAAATCCTTCCTGTGGAATAAATATCTTTTAAGAAACAAAAAACAGTTTAGACCTTGTATTCTAATTGTTTTTCATAAGCTAGAAGGGCTTTGTCTTTGTCTAATGAGGCAGGCCCAAGAGAATTGGAGTGTAGTAATATAAAAGTCAAATTCCAGAACATTTTAGCAGAGTGGCTTGCGATTTCTTACCCAACAGAACACACAAAATGGGTGATCTTTATATTCAAGAGAGTCTCCCACATTCACACAGGTAAGATAGGTGGGGTGACTTATAGCAATACTCCTGAGTTACTCTAACTTAATAAAAATTAATGAGGTTCAGGCTGGGCTTGGTGGCTCGCACCTGTTCCCCAGAGCTTTGGAGACCAAAGTGGGCAGATCACCTTAGGTCAGGAGTGCCTGGCCAACATGGTAAAACCCCGTCTCTACTAAAAATACAAAAATTAGCCAGGTGCGGAGGCTCATGCCTGTAATTCCAGCTAGTTAGGAGGCTGAGGCGCAAGAATCACTTGAAACCAGGAGGCAGAGGTTGCAGTGAACCGAGGTTGTGCCACTGCACTCCAGCCTGGATGACAGTGTGAAACTATCTCAAGGAAACAAAGAAAATGATAATGAGGTTCAAGACTTTGGTTTAAAACTTGTTTTTATGATTAGCAACAAATTACCTGTGCATGTATCATAATGAACGGGATATGACAATGTATCAGGACCCTACAGTCAAGAAACTATGCTTTGGTAATGTTGAATCAGCATGATAGAAGTTGGACTTGAAGAACACTCTCAGAATGCAGAAAAATGAATAGAAGAAATAATGAAACTGGAAAACAGTAGTCATAGATAATTCCGAAGAAGAAAGTAAAATAAATGAATTAAAGTTATACTTAAAACTGTATTAGCAATAATTTTCTATACCTGAACAATAGCTGGCATTAGAAGTCTTGATTGAAGGACTCCCCTAAAAGCTTCTAGATCCTGGTAGTTTCATTAGTGAATTCCTTGAAATTCTCAAGAAATGTGGACTGCCAGCCGGGCGCGGTGGCTCAAGCCTGTAATCCCAGCACTTTGGGAGGCCGAGGCGGGTGGATCACGAGGTCAAGAGATCGAGACCATCCTGGTCAACACGGTGAAACCCCGTCTCTACTAAAAATACAAAAAAAAATTAGCTGGGCATGGTGGCGCGTGCCTGTAATCCCAGCTACTCAGGAGGCTGAGGCAGGAGAATTGCCTGAACCCAGGAGGCGGAGGTTGCGGTGAGCCGAGATCGCACCATTGCACTCCGGCCTGGGTAACAAGAGCGAAACTCCGTCTCAAAAAAAAAAAAGAAATGTGGACTGCCTTGATTAAGGTATGGTGGTAATGAACAACAGTGGGCCCTTTATATCTTAGCAGTCTCCCAGAATAGAATGCCCAGACCCAGATACTCATCTCCTTTACAGCACCAACTCTACTGACTCAACTCTATCTGTAAGCATAGGTAGCCTTTTAAAAAAAATGAGACCATACACACTTTTGTACTTACTCGCTTATTGCATTTTTTCACCTACCAGTGCATCTTAATCATTATTCTGTGTCAGTTCATGTAGATCTGCCTCATTCTTTTTACTGATTGTTAAGTATTTAATTGTAAGAACATAAGATAATTTGTGAGATATTCTGTTCTCAGTTGACCTTTTTCCAGTCTTTGCTGAAAAAGGCATGATTGCAGTGACCATTCCTATATATGTACATAAAGTTGTTTTCAGGATAAATTATTCCTAACTCATAGGGTATTTTTATTTTTTATTTTGTTAAAGAACTTCAGAGACTCATTTACAGCATTTAAAACTTTATTCTAGGCTGGGCACCGTGGCTCATGCCTGTAATCCTAGTACTTTGGGAGACTGAGGCAGGTGAGGTCAGCAGTTTGAGACCAGCCTGACCAACATGGCAAAACCCTGTCTCTACTAAAAATACAAAAAAAATCAGCCGGGTGTGGTGGTGGGCACAAAAAAAATCAGCAGCTGTAGTCCCAGCTGCTCAGGAGGCTGAGGTGTGAGAATCGCTTGAACCTGGGCAGTGGAGTTTGCAGTGAGCCAAGATTGTGCCACTCCACTCTAGCCTGGGTGACACAGTGAGACTCTGTCTCAAAAAACAAAAAGAAAAAACAAAACAAAAATCCCCCAAAACTTTACTTTGTGCAGCAACTTTCATATATTAAAAGTATTTTATGAAACTTATATGTTAAGTATTGTAAATAAAATCAGTCTGACAGGTTCTTATGAAACAAATATAATTATTAATAGTTTGCCTTTTTGACCTAGAAATCCAGCCAACTAGGTTTTATTTTAGCTTGTTATTCTAATTAGTTCATGTCAGAGCTGATAGCCTAAATTTATCTGATGGATCTGTGATTGAAATTAAGTCAAATGTGGTGATTGTCACTTTTGATATTTGACAGGTTTCCCAATTTGCACCTTTAACTTACTTGTATGCTTGTAAATTTGCTACACAGACACTCATCTGTACATATGCCATTTTATTTAACCTTATAGATAAGAATTCGAGATCCAAACCAGGGAGGTAAAGACATAACAGAGGAGATTATGTCTGGAGGTGGCAGCAGGAATCCTACTCCACCCATAGGAAGACCCACGCCCACACCTACTCCTCCTCAGGTAAGACAGAGTGAGCTATAATGAATGGCACTATTTGTTCACTAATCTCTACTGAACTCTTCTTTTTTCTATAGCTACTTTCTGTACTATTCATTTCCATCAATTGTCTCACAGCCTCGAATATCTAAATGGTATTTAAACAGATGTGTTTTCTTCTCTTTGCAAATTACGATATTTTTAAATTTGTATTGGTAATATATTTTATGTATTGTCTTCACAATCAGAGCACAGGGAGGTGCTGCCACTCTTCTTAATGAACTATTGCATGACACCAGAAGGAGCTGTATGCTTGTGGAAACCTCATCATTAAATGAGTATTTCACATTTCACATGGAACCTTAGGATTTAAGTGCTGCATACTTCGTTAATGCAAACATTAAGGTTGAGAATTTAGCATTTTTACCAAACAGCGTTGCTTGAGATGATTGCCTGTGTTATTGAGAACATACTAGGTTGTATAACAGGTATACTTCTTACCTTTTAGATCTACATACATGAATTTCTTGAGTGGAGAGTGTCTTCTTTAATTACAATCATCCCTTGGTATCCACAGGGGATTTGGTGTTCAAAGATGCCCCCCTATTAGCTGGGCATGGTGACACATGCCTGTAATCTCAGCTTCTCTGGAGGCTGAGGCAGGAGAATCGCTTGAACCCAGGAGGCTGAGGCTGCAGTGAGCCGAGATCACGCCACTGCACTCCACACTCCAGCCTGGGCAACAGAGAGAGACTCCGTCTTAAAAATAAGAGATTTGTATTTCATTACTGTGTTACTTTAAATTTTGATAAATGATTTAGAGATACATGATTTTCAGATCTTAAAAGTTATCTAAAGTGAAGCCAGGTGCAGGTACAGTGGCGCATGCCTGTAGTCCCAGCTATTTGGGAGGTTAAACGGTAGGATTCCTTGATCCCAGCTTGGGCAACATAGCAAGACCCTGTGCCTTAAAAAAAAAAAATTGTCTAAAATGAAAGCCTAGTGTCTAAAAACAGATAAAAGGAAGCTGTTAAAGAGTAGGGGGCTGCTTTCTTTCCTCTTTTATGCCTGGATGGTAAGGGGGTTCCTTGGAGGCCAGTTTACAAATAAATGATACGGATGATCATATATAGGGCATTTCAGAATGATAGACTATTGACTTAACTTTAGTAGTACAGACAAAAATAAAAAGTTCAAGGCTGGGCACGGTGGCTCACACCTGTAATCCTAGCACTTTGGGAGGCCAAGGTGGGTGGATCACCTGAGGAGTTCAAGACCAGGCTGGCCATCATGGAGAAACCCCATCTTAAAAAAAAATTTTAAAAAGTTCATAAAATGTTCTTAAATATCAAAGTCACAAATAGCTGGAGTATAGAGCCCCTTGAAAGTCTGTGAATTTGAGAAAGGCTTAAATTTGGTTCTTTGTTCTAATAATATATTTTCTCGGCCGGGCACGGCGGCTCAAGCCTGTAATCCCAGCACTTTGGGAGGCCGAGGCGGGTGGATCACGAGGTCAAGAGATCGAGACCATCCTGGTTAACACGGTGAAACCCCGTCTCTACTAAAAATACAAAAAATTAGCTGGGCATGGTGGTGCGTGCCTGTAATCCCAGCTACTCAGGAGGCTGAGGCAGGAGAATTGCCTGAACCCAGGAGGCGGAGGTTGCGGTGAGCCGAGATCGCGCCATTGCACTCCAGCCTGGGTAATATGAGTGAAACTCCGTCTCAAAAAAAAAAAAAAAAAAAAAAAAAAAAAAAAAAAAAAAAAAAAAAAAAAAAAAAAAAAAAAAAAATATATATATATATATATATATATATTCTCGGAAATGTTGGTATCTGGCTGATGTTATCTCAGTCTTTAATTATCCAGATGCATATGTATGTCCATCTGGATTTGTGAGTTGTAAGGTCATGTTAATAATTCTTCATTGTTCCTCATTACTCCCCTAGGAATATTCTAATTTTGGAAGGGTTAAGAAGGCATTATATTTAGTCTCTTCCCTGGAAGTGAGCATGGGACAACAAAAGTTCCAAATTGAAGTAATCTGTATGTATGCTCTGTTTGGTGGGGGTACACCATAGGAAAACTTTGAGATTAGTTGATCAGTGCAGTCAAAATTTAGTCTGTATTTTCAAACATTAAAATGTTGCTACTGTCAAGCCAGGTAAACAAAGGATAGACAATCCTTTGCTGATTTCTGTTTAAATTCTCAATTTAGACATGTATGTGTCTTTTTGCACTTAATGCCCTGTGGGGTGTGATTGGTTTCCTTTAATCTTCCAAGCCCGGTCCCACCCTCTTCTGGTATCTCTCTGTACTTAGCTACAGAAATCTTTTTGTTGTCTTTCCCCAGAGACTGTGGTTCTGAATATGAGTGTATATTTCTCTATAAAGCACATTCTATAATTGAATGTATACTTTCAGCAGATGAAGGCCATCAATCAATAATTGTAATGTTGGTAGTTCTTATTGAGATGTGCACATCAGTTATAAGGCATAAGTTTATTTTATTAGATGACTTGTATTTAAATTCAAATGCATGAAATTCGTGGAATGAACGAATAGCTTTTTAACAGAGACATATGTACTAGATATATTTCATTTTATTATTAAGAAAAACAGCAGCACAAGCATGATGATGGCAACTGACATGTGACCTCATTTTCTGGAACATCATAGAAAGTGGTACACAGAGGGCCAGGTGCGATGGCTTAGGCCTGTAATTCCAGCACTCTGGGAGGCGGGTGGATCACCTGAGGTCAGGAGTTCAAGACCAGCCTGGCCAACGTGGTGAAACCCCGTCTCTACTAAAAATACAAAAATTAGTCAGGCATGGTGGCAGGTGCCTGTAATCCCAGCTACTCTGGAGGCCGAGGTTACAATGAGCTGAGATTGCATTCTTGCACTCCAGCCTGGGTGACAGAGTAAGACTCCGTCTGAAAAAAAAGAAAAAGAAAAGTGATACACAGAGAGTGGGAGAGGGTGTCCTTGGTTAAGGGACATGGTTGTTGCTGCCTGATCGTTACATTGTGTAAAATTGTTGACTCAGGCCAGATGTGATTGGCTCACACCTGTAATCCTAGCACTTTGAGAGGCCGAGGAGGGCAGATCACTTAAGGTCAGAAGTTCAAAACCAGCCTGGCCAACATGGTGAAACCCTGTCTCTACTAAAAATAGAAAAAAATTAGCCAGGTATGGTGGCAGGCACCTGTAATCCCAGCCACTTGGGAGGCTTAAGGCAGGAGAATCACTTGAACTGGAAGGTGGAGGTTGAAGTGAGCCGAGATCGTGCTGCTGCACTCCAATTTGGGCAACAGAGAGACTCTGTCTCAAAAAAAAAAAGTTGACCCAGTGTTTCAGAAGAAGCTAGAAATCTTTAGTTATGTGTAAAATTGGCACCTAATTTCACTGACAAAATAGCACTCTGCCAGCCAAAGAAAACTCATTAGATTTAACTTGTTTTATTAATTTTTAATTTTGACATAATTCCAGATAAATAGAGTCATGTCTCGTTAGAAGACTGCAGATGAGACAGCCCCCTGCATCAGAATTTAGGATTTAACAGCAGATACTATAGTACTTTTGGCCTTGCAGTATCTGCTTTGAGTTAGACATAATTGCATGTGCTGTGGAGAGCAAAGCCTTTCCCCATCACCAAGAAGTCCCAGGCTCTTTAAAGGGAAACAGAAGACCGGTTACTAAGATCTGACTGGTGCAGAGGTGATCAAGTGGGGCAGAATTGTAGCACAGATATCAGAGACCCATTAATGGTGGTAGTACAGGTAAAATTGAACACGGAAGAGGCTTAAAACTTTCACTTTGAACCAGACATACTGGGTTTCAAGTGTCTGTGCACCTACTCAGTTTTGTAACTTTAGCCTGATTACTTTCTCCCAGGGCATTAGCTTCTACATTTAAAAAGTAAAACCTATCATACGGAGAGGATTAAATGAAATAAAATGCTTAAAAATTGTTTAAGTTCAGTGCCTGGTGCATAATGAGTATTCAGCAAATATTATCTGTTATTAATATTAAGAAGGCTTTACAGCAGAGATGCCATTTGATCTGACTTTCATGGGTATTCACAAAATGAAAAAGGTATTTAGGCAGAGGAACAGCATGTGCAAAAATGGGAAATTAGATGAAGGAAGGCTATTATTATCATATTTCAGGTGAGAAATTACTTGAAGCAGAGGAAGGCAGTTGAAGAGATGTTCAGCAATTATTTACTAACTAAATAAGGACTCTAAAAAGGATGACCATGTAATTTATCATCTAAATTGGGATCATTGTGGAAATGATTGGTGATGCTATCGTTAATGCCTGCACAGTACTGCACATATATAAATGGGGAGTAAGTTTTCTCCAGATGTAAGGGAGAGAGTCAGGGATGCCTCTTAAAGTTTAAAAATACCTCTATTTATAGTGAAACATAATATTGAGTTTACATGGGGAACTTTGAAGAGGGGGATAATGAGTTTGATTTGGGCAAGCAATCAAGCTGTTGTGATTTTTATCTAATTTGGTCTTGAGGTCTCTCTGTCAAGAGTGGCCATAAACCAAGAGAGCCCTGACCAGGGAATAGTTACATTTGGGTGTGTTTGTCAGGTGAGACACAATGAGGAAGTAAAACCAAAATACATAAAACAGAAAAAAATTATCTACTTAGTAACCCCAGAGAGGTTAGCAGTGCTGATGGGAGGCTGGTAAGGGAGCTCTGAGGACAGCAGGGAACTCACTCAGCAGGTGGAGAGAGTGAGAGAGAGGACTTGTGGGACTATCCCTTTATTAAGGTCCATGTCCTCCCTTAGGCTTCCCCACTGGAGTTATAGATTTGCTAGTTTAAAGAAAACACTCCCAAAGGGTGAACTTATTTATATGACTCTGGTGTTAACCATTAGGTTTTATCATGGTCAGTAGCTGTGGGATGTATTGTGTTTTGGGTCGGTGAGTTGAGGAACAAGTGATGTCTGTTGCAAGCAACTACACAGGAAGGAAATGTTTGAAGTAGGCCAAAGGTGAAAGGGTACAACTGGGTTTCAAAAACGTATGCCAGGCCTAAAAATGGATGCTGAGGCAGCCATTATATTAAATTTGTGACACAACCTACAAGTTAATTGAGGAAACTGCATTAGATTTCTGTGAGGAGAAACAAATTTTTGCTACAGCTGTTTTTACCCTAATGAGAAGTAAATGGAATTTGCAACTATTCTTTTTAAGGCTTAAAATTTTCTGAGATAACTAGTAGAGATTTTATATCTCACATATTTAGGAAATATGTATATGTATAGATGAATGTGTCCATGCAGAGGATCACAGTGCACAGATGGAGGTGCATGGGTGGATATCAGGAAGCCCTAGAACACTTGCTGCTGGTTTTCACTCTGTAACTTAGATTTATAATAGTGGGTTAGAACATTAAGTTCTTAAAACCCCTAGTTTTTCATCCGTAAAATGAGGAATTGCATGAAATAATCTGAGAGTTCCCTTTTAGTTCTTACATAGTAAAGTGGGAAAGAAGGAAGAATTTTGTTACTCTCTCAGTATCAAATCTCTCAGCTCTTGATGATGACAATAAGGCATAAGGAATATCCCTATATTTAGAAATAGGCTAGCTATTATGCCTAATAATCTTCATGTAAACCCTATAGGTTAAAAATAAATACATGATGCCGTGTCAAAATTGTCTACTTTTAAAGGGAATGAGTGGTGTATCAAAATCATTCAATTTTTTTTTTTTCAAATTCGAGGTGGAGTCTCACTCACTCTGTCACCCAGGCAAGACTGCAAGTGCAGTGGCACAGTCTTGGCTCACTGCAACCTCTGCCTCCCGGGTTCAAGTGATTGTCCTGCCTGAGCCTCCCGAGTGGCTCAGGCACAGGCCACCACACCGACTATTTTTTATATTTTTAGTAAAGATGGGGTTTCATCATGTTGACCCAGGCTGGTCTTGAACTCCTGGCCTCAAGTGATCTGCTCGCCTAGCCAAAACACTGGGATTACAGGCATGATCCACCATGCCCAGCCAAAGATCACTTCATTTTCAAAAATGAATTATGTACCTTTCTTCCTTGATCTATTCTTTTTGCCCACCTCCCCCCACCTTTTAGAATTATTCTTGTAGTGAAACGCAGTTATAATATGGGGGAGATTACTATGCTATGGGGCTTTGTGGTAGAGAAAACGTTGGAGATTATGATTTGATAACATATCTTAGGAAAGATACATCTCCTACCATTTTGGAAAATTACTAAAGCATCAGGTTATTCAGTCTTTTGTAGACCTGCTTATGAAGTTGATACTTGTAAACCTTAACTTCCATGACCATTTATTATAATTGACCCTTGAACAAAAAGGGTTCATTTATATGATAATTTTTTTCATAAATATCTTGGAAATTTTTTTTAATATTGCGATAACTTGAAAAAACTCCCAAATGACACACTGCCTAAAATTATCAAAAAAAGACAAATTTAGGTATGTCTTGAATGCATGAAATATATGTAGATACTAGTCTACTTTTTCATTTAGTGCCATAAAATATATACAAATCTATTATAAAAGTTAAAATATATCAAAACTTAGGTACACAAATACAGACCACACATGATGC
>NW_016107330.1:11177158-11213754 GCF_001604975.1 Cebus imitator | reverse complement strand
AAAAAAAAAAAAAAAAAAAAAAAGGTAAAAGAGGCAATATTACACCCTAACTACATGAAGTTAACTGTAGTATGTACTGTACTAATGTAATTTTATAGGCACCCCCTGTTGCTATTTTCGTGAGCTCAAATGTTGGAAATATCTGCTTAAAATACCCTGTGACACTAATCATCTTTAGGTGAGCAGTTCATCACTCCTGTAAATTGTGCCTCATAGTAAAATGTGATCTCTCTTCATTCTTGCATATTTTTTGGTCATGTTTAATGCATTTTCATAAACCTTGAATAACGCCATGGGACCCATACAGAGTGCCACCAGTGATGCCGGCAGTACTTCCAAGAAGCAGAGAAAAGTGATAACATTACAAGAAAAAGGTGAATTGCTGGATACGTACTATAGATTTAGGTCTGCAGTGTCCCACCATTTTAGACAGATGATTTATCTTGTAAACAGATGATGTAAACTTACGGTATTGATAAATACAGTATGGTGCTGAAAATGTATTTTCTCTTCCTGATGGTTTTCTTAAACACATTTTCTTCTAGCTTACATTATTGTAAGAATATAGAATGTATTATATATAACATACATGCATACCGAGAAAAAATATTTTTTATCGGTAAAGCTTTCAGTCAATGGTAGGCTGTTACTAGTTAAGTTTTTGGAGAGTGAAAAGTTATATGCAGATTTTCAACTGTGTGGGGTCAGTGCCTCTAGCTCCTGAATTGTTCAAGGGTCAACTGTAGTTCATTTCATGGTGTAGCACTAATGGTTTCCTAGAACTGGGCCTACAGCTTCCATTGTGATATTCATGTTATAAGTTGATATGTGCAGTCAGTAGTTACATTCCCACAGGAAGAATTTGGAGGTGATACCTAGTATAATGTAAACAAATCCAATCTTTTAAAATTTCATTTTGTCATAGGCACTCATTCTGTACCTTAAAGCATGTGGGTATTTTTTTGTTTTAGTGGTGACTACAATAAAAAGGGATGTCTCTTCTTTGTGTTCTAAATTTAGTGGTTACTAAATTAAATTATATTGTTCTTTATCTTTAACAAAATAGCTTATCATCAGTAATCTCCCTTGACTTAAAAAGGTGTTCTTCAATAATACGTAAAGCCTTGTAGACTTTAAATAGGCATCTAAGCTGGGGCGGATTCTCTCAAGTTTCTAAATGGGACATTTGATGAACAGAGACCCTTGCTTTGTTATGCTGTTTCATAGTTTGAAATCAATTTGTATATACTCTTTGGTTTGATAGAATAAATAAGACCTAATGTTTGGTAGATCAGTGGGATGACTATAGCTTACAATAATCTATTGTACATTTTGAAATAGCTAGAAGAGTTCAAATGCTCCTAGCATAAAGAAAAGACAAATATTTATCTTTGAATAATATGAATATATTAAGTTTTTATGTGTACGCTGAAACTATGTACATCTGTTATGCAGTAATAAAAACTATTTTTAAAGAATTTGCACACAGATCATCAAAGGTTCCTACTTAGATTTGTAGAGCAAGGTTGTTTATTTCATCAAATAACTCCAACATGACTTTAAAAAAATGTCTAATTTTTAAATACATATGAGATTCTCCAGCTTCAATGCCTGTAGGAATTTCCTAAAGCAAGTAAGAAAAGAATATTTGAATTCCAGCCACTTTTGAGATACATAACCTTTTTTGGGAAGCCAGTGGAACAAGTATGTTTTAAGTTGTTTGAGTATTCCAAGAAAAATAAGCCTATGAGACACATTAATAAAATTAAATTTTGTGTGTTTTTTATATTTGACCTGTTTTCTCATAATTCTTCATCAAATGATATAAAAGCCTTTGCTTTTATAGTGATTTAATTTTACCTTGGATACTCTAAACCAGAATCTTAATTATAAAGAAAATGTGACTTCGATTTTTGTGTATATAACAATTTTTATTCCTACTGCCTACTCCTAGTTGGACACTGAGCAACAGTATTGGAACTTATAGTCATCTGATGACTATAGTAGTTGTAAGTGATCACAAGAAGTGTTGTGAAAGATTGCAAGGAACTATCAGATTTAGTCTTTTATTTAAAATATGTTTTCTTTCTTTTTTTTTTTGAGACGGAGTTTCGCTCTCGTTACCCAGGCTGGAGTGCAATGGCGCGATCTCAGCTCACCGCAGCCTCCACCTCCTGGGTCAGGTAATTCTCCTGCCTCAGCCTCCTGAGTAGCTGGGATTACAGGCACGTGCCACCATGCCCAGCTGATTTTTTGTATTTTTAGTAGAGACGGGGTTTCGCCATGTTGACCAGGATGGTCTCGATCTCTTGACCTTGTGATCCACCCGCCTTGGCCTCCCAAAGTGCTGGGATTACAGGCGTGAGCCACCGCGCCTGGCCCAAAAATATATTTTCAAAATTAAAATAACATTATACAAATTATAGGTCTTCATTGGAAAAGAGTAGTAAAGAAAGAAATCTTAATCCTAACTCTTATTACCAAGAATTAACCATTGTTAACTTTTGGGTGAATATCCTTTCAGACATCTTTTAGTGCATGTGCATATAGACGTATACATCTGTGTGTGTATATATTTGTTTTTTAAATTAGAGGCAGAGTCTCACTCTGTCACCCTGGCCAGAGTGCAGTGGCATGATCATAGTTTAAACATATAATTTAATAAATTTGGGTTTATGAAAGCCATTTCATAATTAGTATTTTTTCAGTAACCTCCCTTAAGATCACATTTTTCAGTTCACATAGAAATGTTTATATTTGATTATATTAAAATGTCTGTATGGTATCCTTTGTTTTAATGTACCATAATTGATTTAATTGATGGGTATTCATGTTGTTTCCTGTTTGTCTCTATATTAACAATGTTATGATGAACAGCTTTGTTTGCTTATTTTGGGGTTATTGTGTTGTCATTTTCTACCTTCCACAAATGTACCAGTTAATCTCTTACCTAGCAGTAAAAGAGAATACTCTTTTCCCTATATCATTGCTTATCTGACAATGAAAAACAGTATCTTGTTTAGTTTTTGTGTGTTTTGTGAAGTTAAGAATTTTTTGATGTTCACCAGTTATATGTATGTGTATGAATTATCTGTTTACATGTTTCTTTTAGGTGATGATTTTTGTCTGACAGATTTGTAAGAGTGCTTTAACATGTTAAAGAAATCCTTTGACATACGTTAAAATTTTTTTTCTTGTTTGATGATTATGTTTTAACTTTGTCAACATGCCTTCTAGCATACGGAATTGTTAAGTTTTGTTTCATTTATTTATTTTTGAGACAGGGTCTTGTATGTTGCTCTGGCTGGATTGCTTATGACAGTCTTGAGCTCCTGGGTTCAAGCAGTCCTCCCACCTCCCGCCTCAGCCTTCTGAGTAGCTGGGACTACATGTATATGCCGCCATGCCTGGGTAATGTTTTTTTTATTTTTAATAAAGATGAGGTTTCGCCATGTTGCCCAAGCTGGTCTCAAACTCCTGACATCAGGTGATCCACTAACCTCAGCCTCCCAAAGTGCTGGGATTACAGGTGTGGGCCACCACTCCCAGCTACAATTTATTTTTGATATTATACAGGAAAGTTTAGATTGTGCCAAATGGCCTGTCTCTTGTTTAAGTATTATTTATTGAAGAGGTTCTCATTGCTTTCTTGTTTCGAAAGTTGTTTTAATTATTTACTGTGTTATTATATATACTTAGGTCTGTTTATGGACTTTTCTATTTCATTGATTCGTTTTAATACCATTATTATACTGTCTTAAATATAACTTATAGTACATTTTAATATATTTGCGAGAGAATTCTGTTCATACTATATTTGCCTTTTAGAGCTTTTCTTGTTTCATTTTTCCCCTTCGCAGTATGAACTTTATATTTACTTATTTATTTATTATTTCAATAGCTTTTGGGGCACAAGTAGTTTTTTTGTTACATGGATGAATTATATAGTGGTCAACTCTGAGATTTTAGTGCACCTGTCCCCTGAGTAGTATACATTGTACCACATTGTACCTGATGAGTAGTTTTTTATCCCAGTTACCTCTCTCACCCTTCCCCCTTCTGAGTCTCTAAAGTCCATTATATCACTCTGTATGCCTTTGCGTACTCATAGCTTAGCTTCCACTTAAGTCAGAACATATGGTTTTTAATTTTCCACTCCTGTGTTACCTCATTTAGAGTAATGGCCTCCAGCTCCATCCAAGTTGGTACAAAAGACATTCATTCCTTTTTATGACTGAATAGTATTCCATGGTGTATCTATACCACATTTTCTTTATCCACTCATTATGCACTTAGGTTAGTTCTGCATCTTTGTAATTGTGAATTGTACTGCTATAAACATATGTGTGCAAGTCTCTTTTTCATATAATGACTTTGTTTCCTTTTTGTGGATAGCCAGTAGTGGGATTGCTGGATCAAATGGTAGATCTACTTTTAGCTCTTTAAGTAATCTCTGTACTGTTTTCCATAAAGGTTATGCATTCCTACCAGTTTTACATTCCCACCAGCAATATATAAGCATAATCTTTTCCCCACCTGCATGCCAGTACTTATTGTTTTTTGACTTTTTAATAATGGCCATTCTTGTAGCTGTAAGATGGTATTGCTTTGTGGTTTTAATTTGCATTTCCTTAATCATCAGTGATGTTAAGCGTGTTTTTATATTGTTTATAGGACAATTTATATATCTTCTTTTGAGAAATGTCTGCTCCTGTCCTTTGCCCACTTTTTGATGGGATTTTTATTATTATTGCTGATTTATTTGAGTTCCTTGTAGATTCTGGATGCTAGTCCTTCGTCAGATGCATAGTTTGCATCTCTGTGGGTTACCTTTTTACTCTGATTATTATTTCTTTTGCTGTGCAGAAGGTTTAGTTTAATTAGGTTCTGTTTATTTGTTTTTGTTGCATTTGCTTTGGGGTCTTAGTCATGAATTATTTGCCTAGGCTGATATCTAGAAGAGTTTTTGCAATATTATCTTCTAGAATTTTTATAGTTTCAGGTCTTTATATTTAAGTCTTTGATTTATCTTGAGTTGATTTTTGTATAAGGTGATCCAGTTTTATTCTTTTACATGAGGTTTGTCAGTTTTCCTTGCACCATTTGTTAAATAGGGTGTCTATTCCCCAGTTTATGTTTTTGTGTGCTTTGTTGAAGATCAGTTGGCTGTACTTTCTTGGCTTTATTTCTGAGTTCTCTATTCTATTTCATTAGCTTATGTGCCTGCTTTTATACCAGTGCCATGCTGTTTTGTTAACTATAGCTTTGTATAATTTTAAGTAATGTGATGCTCCCAGATTTTTTATTTTTCCCCTTCCAAATATGAATTTTATTTATTTATTTATTATTGCCTAGGATTACTTTGGCTAATTGGGCCCTTTTTTTGTTTTGTATGAATTTTAGGATTGTTTTTCCTGATTATATGAAAAATATTGGTGTTTTGATGAGAATTACATTGAATCTGTAGATTGCTTTGAGTAGTATGGCCATTTTCACAACATTGATTTTTCCCGTCCATGATTATTCGATCCATTTCCATTTGTTTGTGTCATCTCTGATTTCTTTCAGCCGTGTTTTGTATTTCTCCTTGTAGAGATCTTTCACCTCCTTGGTTAAGCATATTCCTAGGTTCATTTTATTTTTGCAGTTGTTGTAAAATATATTGAGTTCTTGATTGAATTCTCAGTTGGTCATTGTTGATGTATAGTGGTGCTACTGATTTGTGTACATTGATTTTGTAACCTAAGACTTTACTGAATTCGTTTATCAAATCTAAGAGTCTTTTTGAGGAGTCCTAAGGGTTTTCTAGGTATACAGTCATATCATCTGCAAACAGTGCTAGTTTGACTTCCTCTTTTCCAATTTGGATGCCCTTTATTCTTTCTCTTGCCTAATTGCTCTGACTAGGACATCCAGAACTATGTTGAATAGAGGTGGTGAGAGTGGGCCTCCTTGTTTTGTTCCTGTTGTCAGGGATAATGCATTCAACTTTTTCCCATGCAGTATGATATTGGCTATCGGTTTGTCATATATGGCTTTTACTATTTTTAGGTAAGTTCCTTTTATGCCTACTTGGTTGAGGATTTTATCATAAAGGGATGTTGGATTTTGTTGAATGTTTTTTCAGCATCTATTGAGATGGTCATATGGGTTTTGTTTATAATTCTATTTATGTGATGTATCACATTTATTGACTTCCATATGTTGAACCATCCCTGCATCCCTGAAATAAAACCCACTTGATCATGATGAATTATCTTTTTGGTGTGCTGTTGCATATGGTTAGCTAGTATTTTGTTGATGATTTTTACATCTGTCTTCATTACAGAAATTGGTCTGTACTTTTCTTTTGTGTGTTCTTTCCTGTATTAGGTATCAGGGTGATACTGGCTTCATAGAATGATTTAGGGAGGATTCCTTCTTTCCCAATCTTTTGGAATAGTTTCAGTAGGATTGGTACCAATTCTTTGAATGTCTGGTAGAATTTAGCCATGCATCCATCTGGTCCTGGGCTTTATTTGTGTGTTGGCAATTGTAAAATTACTGATTCAGTCTTGCTGCTTGTCATTGGTCTGTTCAGGGTTTCTCTTTCCTTCTGATTTAATGTAGGAGTGTTGTATGTTTCCAGAAATTTATCCATTTCCTCCATGNCCTGTATTAGGTATCAGGGTGATACTGGCTTCATAGAATGATTTAGGGAGGATTCCTTCTTTCCCAATCTTTTGGAATAGTTTCAGTAGGATTGGGACCCTTTCTTTGAATGTCTGGTAGGATTCTGGTGTGAATTCATCTGGTCCTCGACTTTCTTTGTTGGTAATTTTTAAATTACCGATTCAGTCTTGCTGCTTGTCATTGGTCTGTTCAGGGTTTCTCTTTCCTTCTGATTTAATGTAGGAGTGTTGTATGTTTCCAGAAATTTATCCATTTCCTCCATGTTTTATAGTTTGTAGGCATAAAGTTGTTCATAGTAATCTTGAGTAATCTTTTTAGTTTCTCTTGTGTCTGTTGTCTTCAGTTTCATTTCTAATTGAGCTTATTTGGATCTTCTCTCTTTTTGGTTAATCTAGTGAATAGTCTGTTTTTTCAAAGAACCAAACATTTTGTTTTATTGATCTTTTGTATTGCTTCTTTTATTTGTTTGAATTTCATTTAGTTTTGCTGCAATTTTTGTTATTTCTTTTTCTCGTTATTTTTTATTTTATTTTATTTTGAGACAGAGCCTCCCCCTGTCATCCAGTCTGGAGTGCAGTAGCACAATCTTGTCTCATTGCATCCTGCCTCAGTCTCCTGAGTGGCTAGGAGTACACGGGTGTAGCCACCATACCTGGCTAATTTTTTAATTTTTAGTACAGATGGGATCTCATCATGTTGGCCAGGCTGGTCTCAAATCCTGACCTCAAGTGATCCACCTGCCTCTGCCTCCCGAAATGCTGGGATTATAGGCATGAGCCAATTTTTATCATTTCTTTTCTTCTTTTAGGTTTGGTTTTAGTTTGTGTTTGTTTTTCTAATTTTTCGAGGTGTGACATTAGGTTGTCAATTTGTGCTCTTCAGATTTTTGATGTAGGCATTTAGTGCTGTAAACTTTGCTTTTAGCACTTCTTTTGCTGTATCCCAGATATTTTAATAACGTGTCATTATTATCACTTGATTCAGATACTTTTTAATTTCCATCTTCATTTCATTATTAACCCAGATATCATTTAGAAACATTATTTAATTCCTGTGTATTTGTATATTTTGAGAGTTCTTGCCCATAAGAACTTTAAAAATCATTTTCTTAGGCTGACATCGTGGTCCTGCCTATAATCTCAGCACTTTGGGAGGCTGAGGCAGCCGGATCATGAGGTCAGGAGTTCAAGACCAGCCTGGCCAACATGGTGAAACCCAATCTCTGTTAAAAATACAAAAATCATCCGACTGTGGTGGTGGGCACCTGTAATCCCAGCTACTCAGGAGGCTGAGGCAGTAGAATTGCTTGAACCCGGGAGGCAGAGGTTGCAGTTAGCCGAGACTGCTCCATTGCATTCCAGCCTAGGCGACAGAGCAAGACTCCATCTCAAAAAAAAATATATATCTATATACATCATTTTCTTAAGTCTGCGTTCAAGCTTTTTTCTTGAGTGTCTCGGTTTCTTCTCCTCATTTCTGACCTTGGCAACCTTTCCTTCCTTTTAAGGATGGTCTCTATTGCAGGTATATATTGTCTTGCCAGGTCAGTGCTTAAAGAACAAAAAAATTCATCAATCTGAATGCTGTTAGCCCAAGCATATACTCTCTAGTTTGTTACCTTCTTCTCTTATTATTTGCTCCCTTTTGCATTACACATTAAGGTTTCTGAAGGGATTTGAGTTTGTCACCCCTTCATTATAAACTATTTCAGGGCCTGGCACGTTGACTCATGCCTGTAATCCCAGCACTTTGGGAGGCCAAGCTGAGAGAATTGCTTGATCCCAGGAGTTCAACACCAGCCCTGGCAACATATCGAGACCCTGTCTCTGAGGCAGGACAGTTGCTTGAGCCTGGGAATTTGAGGCTGCAGTGAGCCATGGTCATGCCACTGCAATTCAGCCTGAATGGCAGAGCAAGACCCTGTCTCCAAAAAATTGAATAAAATAAGCTATTTCAACAGATGTTTGCTGTGCTCCCTTGTTCTTCTTTTGTAAATTATTCTGTAGTCTACCTCAGCTGCTGAGGTTCTAAGCCTAGGAGTCACCTTTAAATCCTCTTAATCTCACTCTCCACGGTCATTACATCAGCAAGTCCTAGTTGACTCATTCCCACCGTCTTCACTACTGTTATTGTAGTCTAAGCCATTTTGCTCATTTTGCTCTCCCCTAGACAACAGGAACTTTCTCACTCATCTCTCTGCTTCTGTCTTGCCTCTCCTCTGTTGATATTTTATACACAGCCCAAGTGAGTGATCTTTTTAAAACATAAATCATAACACCCTTTCCAGTGTGTCTTCACTATTGACTAAGTGTCCATACAAAAACATACAAAAGTTCATGTCCATAGAATTTTTGAGGTGTGTACAGGAATTATGGGAACTACAAGATGAGATTTGGGTGAGTACACAGTCAAATCTTACTAGTATAGAAAGTATTAAAGAACTGATTTATGTGGTTGATGACTGTTGTAGTCCTTACATCGTGTAATTCCTGTGTTCAAATTCAGTGGAATTATTGTTACTATTATATTATTGCTGTTGTTATTTATTGCCTTTGTCTTGAAGGAAGTGTTTATTATGGCATATCATATTATGAGAACACTTCAGAGCTTCAGGTTAGATACTGTTTTTTACTTGATCTCTGTACTCAGGTATTTCACAAGCACTTCAACCTCAAAACTGGAGATCATGGTTTTCCTCTTTCCAAGCTCATGACTCCCAAACCTTATGTCTCCTCCAGGGTTCCCTTTCTCATACTGGCCCCTATCTCAGAAATCTAGAAACCTAATGTTTTTCTTTTTACCCCCCTCTCCTCATGGATCGCTTCTCTACCATGTCTCATCAAGCCCAGTCAGTTTACCTCCTACATTTAAGTAAAGTTCAGTCACTGCCCACCATTATTACCACCAAAATTATTTCCCTTGGGCTACTGAAGTAACTTTGAAAACTGTATCCTTCTAACTGTTATTTCCTTGCTCTAGTTCATTCTCCATGCAGTGGTCAGAATTACCTTTATAAAACATCAGCCAGGTATAATGACTCATGCCTGTAGTCTCAGCACTTTAGGAGGCCAAGTGGGGAGGATTACATGAGCCCAGTTCAAGACCAGCCCAGGCAACATACCGAGACCCCCATCTGTACAAAAAATAGAAAAAAATAGCTGGACATGGTGGTACACGCCTGTGGTCCTAGCTGCTTAGGAGCTGGGGTGGGAGGAACACTTGAACTCAGGAAGTCAAGGAGGCTGCAGTGAACTGTGATTGTACCACTGTACCCCCCCAGGGTGACAGAGAGATCCTGCCTTAAAAAAAAAAAGAAAAATTAAAACACAAATCTGATTTTATAATATTGTTGTTTAAAACCTGGCCCTGGCTTCCTATTGCTAGGGGGATAAAGACCAAAACCCTTGGTGTGGCCTGTAAGGCCCTGTCTGCCTGGCCCCTGACTGCCTCATTTCACACCAAATTTCCCCGTTCTTTCTGTGTCCCTCTTACCTTTTACATAAAATAGTTGATCACGGAATACTCTTCATTTTAGAGCCTTCAGACATGTGTTTTCTCTGCATAAGATGCGTCTACCTGCCCTTCCTTCTGCATGACAACATTCACATTGATTTTTTGAAACTCAGCCTAAATGTTGCTTACTCAAAATATCTTCCCCACACACATCATAAAGTCAGAACCCCAGATGATAGGTCATCTTTGTACTCTTACTTTCCCAGTAAAGCATTTATAGTTATGGTAATTAGTGATTACTTTTGTGGTTTATACCGTATGTTTCCTTTGATAGAATATAAGCTCAATGAAGCCAGGAATTTTGTCTTAGCCATGAGTGGATTCTTAGTGTTTTTGTACAAGGTAAACATCAGGAGGAAAAACACACATATTGACACACACCTTTCTAATGAGAGACTGGGAGAAAGTCCTACTAAAAAGAAGCGTGTTTTGGTACCTTTTCCTGGCATCAAGTATATTATTGTTTTGCTTCTTAACCTTCATAGTGTTTCTCGATGGAGGCTATACTTGTTTATCATTTTATATATGTTAAATACATGAAGTATTTATACAAGGATTATTTTAAAGTCATTGAATGAGACTCTTATGACAGCAAATCAACCTTTTTTTTTAATATTTATGTAACTATTTGAAGTCTCTGGCTTTCTCTAAATGAATTATAATAGAGGTCAGCGAATATTTTCTGTAATGGGCCAGATAGTAAATATTTTAGACTTTGCAGCCATATTATCTCTTTTAGCACTCTTCATCTCTGCCATTGTGGCTCAAAAGCAGTTATACAAAATATATAGATGGATGGGTGTGTCTGTTTCAATAACATGTTATTTATGGGCACCAAAATTTGAATTTTACGTAATTTTCATGTGTCAAGAAATACTGTTTTGCCCCTTGATTTTTTTCCCCCCCAACATTTGAAATTGTAGAAACTTACCTTGTGGGCAGTACAAAATCAGGTATATGGCCCCAGGGTCATAGTTGTTGACCGTTGTGTATAACCACCTTTGTACTTAAGTATCCTATCCTGTATGTGATTAAAATAGAAGACAAAAGAAGGTGACCCCCTTTCTGGGCAAAACAATGTGCCTGTGTAAAGAAATATGAATTTTAAATTATGTAAAGAAGTATTTAAGAACAGTTTTAGATTCTGTTGCCCGTTTGCCTAAGAGGTAAACATTATGTTTTTAAAAAACAAATTCCTCCAGTATGTGGGCCGAAGCCTACCATGATTCCTTGAGGTCAGTACTTTAGTATATAAATCTTTGAGTAGATTGTAAAGGAAAATTTATAAAGAATTTTTCTCAAACACTATCAGGAATCTAATATCTTGCCCTCCCTTAAACTGTCGTCACTCTAGTTTGTGAGAAACATTTGATTTTTTTTCCCCTTTCTACCAATCGGAACCTTGATTTTGCAAAATTTGATAGGGAATTTAGCATTTACTGTTGCAACACTGTGGGAAGAGTTGCTAAATTTACCTTGTCTAGCTTAATTTCTTTATATATATATCAAAATGCATACAGCATTCATTGGATGTTGTGTTTTGTGTCACAGTACTTAGTATGTTTCCTGATTTTTCTGACTTACTGATTAGTAAAATAGTTCATGATTATTTATGCTTTGGGAATTCCTTTTTAATAGACTGTTTATGGTTGAGTTACCTTTTTTTTTTTTTTTTTTGAGATGGAGTCTTGCTCTGTTGTCCAGGCTGGAGTGCAATGGCGCGATCTCGGCTCACCGCAGCCTCTGCCTCCTGGGTTCAGGCAATTCTCCTGCCTCAGCCTCCTGAGTAGCTGGGATTACAGGCACGCGTCACCATGCCCAGCTAATTTTTTGTATTTTTAGTAGAGACGGGGTTTCGCCATGTTGACCAGGATGGTCTCGATCTCTTGACCTCGTGATCCACCCGCCTCGGCCTCCCAAAGTGCTGGGATTACAGGCGTGAGCCTGTCTAATTTTTGTATTTTTAGTAGAGTTGATATTTCACCATGTTGGCCAGGCTGGTCTTGAACTTCTGACCTCAGGTGATCCACCTGCTTTGGCCTCCCAGAGTGCTGGGATTACAGGCGTGAGCCACAGCGACTGGCCTAGTTGAGTTACTTTTTTAGGAGAGAAGAGATGAAATTAAAGGTTGAACTACAATTTGAGAAGACTGTCCTAAATTAAAACTAATTCTGAACAAGATTAAAATATTGAATTCTGGCCGGGCGCAGTGGTTCACACCTGTAATTCCAGCACATTGGGAGGCTGAGGCAGGCAGATCACGAGGTCAGGAGGCCATTCTGGCCAAAATGGTGAAACCTCATCTCTACTAAAATATAAAAAATTACCTGGGCATGGTGATGCGTGTCTGTAGTCTCAGCTCCTCAGGAGGCTGAGGCAGGGGAATCACTGGAACCCAGGAGGCAGAGGTTGCAGTGGGTTGAGGTTGTGCCACTGCGCTCCAACTGGCGACAGAGCAGGATTGTGTCTCAAAAAAAAAAAAAAATATATTGAATTCTGTCTTAATATGTTATGATTTCATTAGTACCGTTAGAGTCTTATAAAATGCTAAAGTTGAAGGAGACTGTAGGATCTTTACTTCTACATTTCATAGCTGTGGAAACTGAGAAATACTTTTCCAGCATTTTATGGATATATAACTATGTACTGGATACTTGGATTTCGAATTGTAACTTAACAAACATGTTATCTCATTCCTTTCTTATGACTCTTTTACATAGATTCTTTTTAGGGCTTTGTTAATTTTAAAATGTCCATCTTTTTTATGAATGAAGATATTTTAGATGGAAAAATCATCGACTCTAGTAGCCTTTTACTGCCTTAAACATCTTACTTTTTCTATGGATGTCATTTTGGTGACCTACTTTTAGCAGTTACATTACCCCCCCTTCTTATTTGGTTATTAATTTCCGAGGCAATTGGAGTAGTTAATATTTTTTTTCCTCTCAGGTAAATGATACAACTCACAGACCTTTCCTGGGAAATGTGGACAACTGCTTAATGAACGCTAAATAACACAGAGTGTTTGTTCTAGATCTGTTTTCAGCCTATAGAATTGAAAAATTGATATTTTTATTTGTAGCTACGAACCTTTCTATTGAATTTCAATAGTGCATTTTTCCCCACTGAAACTAAGGATTCAGAGTAATTATGGCAGTGCTATTTTCTTTATTTGTTCCTGATTCAAAGTGAAAACAGTAACTCTCCATTTTTTTATATATAGAATTATGATTTTAGTAGTCTTCATTTAGAAGTAATTATGGATATGAACAGTTCGATTGTATAATGAATAGGTGAAATGATAGCATTTTCCCTATTTCTGTCTATTACTCTGTACAGTCCTTATGTAGTCAAATACAAATTTCATGTTGTACATTCTGAAAAGCATTGTTACTTAAATGATACCTATTATCCTGAATTGTATGTGTCCATTTCATTTTATATTCCCACTTTAAGTGAGACTTACTGACTTGAAAATATTTTTTATCAGCTGTCACTTTTAAGTGTCCCTGTCTGCCCACACTCACCCACATCTTAATCTCCCCATCCCTACTCCCCAGGGGAAAAAAAAAGTAAAAAGAAAAATAGAATTGTACAGGGAGCTCTACTCTGATAGCACTGATATAATTTGTTGTAGGATATTATAGATAACAAAAAATGTGACCTTAGATCTCCGAGGAGAGACACTGCTTTGTCTTGTGGCTTTTGTGTAACGCACAAATCCAGATGAATACCTGCCTGGAATGTGATGTAGAATGAATGTTCTTGTCCTCTCTGTGTAATTCTGTTCCCTCTAAGTTCAGCAATAGCTGTGATTTTTTTCAACCTACCCTGCTGGGATTTTGATGGGCATTTTTCATTCTAATACAGTGCCTGCGTGAAAATGAGTTTCCTTATCTCTGAAAAACCTGATATTTTACTCAAGATTTCTGATTCTGAAAATACCATACTTAACCTAGAACCTATAGATATTTTATGGTGAAAGTGCTTTATATACTTTCAGAGTTGCATTTCACTTGTATGGTTACATGGATAAGTAGCAGGAATCATTTTTCAATATTGTTTTCTTGAATCTGTAACTGGTTTTCAATCTCATTATATTTTCTGTTTGTCCTGCTTTGCTAGGTAATTTATACATGAAGTTGACCAAATCCTTTTGGTCTTTGGGAAGGTGTTAAATTCCCTCTCACATGTGACATCTATTGTTAGGTTGACAAGTCGGCTTGTCCTTAGAAGGAACAATGGGGAATAAATTGTAGTAATGACTGTTGTGCTGTCTTCTCTTGCTGTGGTTAATGGTAATCATTTCTTTTCCTTCCCCCTTTTCTGCTGCCTCTTTCTTTATCTTCCCTGTCTTCCCATGTACTTTTGAATTTATTAAATTGGACTATATATTGTTTGCTTGCTTCCCTTTTTTAATTTTGTGATCTCCCGTGCTCTACTGTCTTCCCCACTTGCTTGGGTTCCATGTTGCTAGTTTTTATGTTCGCACGCTCATTATCACCCTTTTTTGTACTTCAAATCCCAGCAGCTGCCCAGCCAGGTCCCCGAGCACAGCCCTGTGGTTTACGGGACTGTGGAGAGCGCTCATCTTGCTGCCAGCACCCCTGTCACTGCAGCTAGCGACCAGAAGCAAGGTTTGTGTATGACTGTTTTCCTCCCTCTTATCTTTAGTCTCTTTTTTATTAATTACATTACCCTCAACATTCAAGAGTTAAGAGTACAGCATCCAAGTATTAATTTGACTCCCACCTTTAAACAAAGCTTTGAGGTGGAAAATGAAAGCGTTCTACCTCTAATAAACTAAAGTAGGGATGATTGGTAAAATTTTTTCATACATTTGTCTCTCACTGTTAGTATTTGTATGTACGCAAAAGGTTAACTGCCTTAAACTGCCTTTAAAACAAGGTGGGAGGTGGAAGGAGAAATCATAGCATATATTTCTTTACAAGAACAATACACTTTATATAGCCATCATGTCCTGAGGTATCTTGCTACTTTTTAAAAAGAAAAAAAGATAAAATGTTTCTTCTTAAAGGATTGGGCTTCTATAGCCACAGTTGGAGATGGAGCCCAGTTCAAATGCCAGCTCCATCATGCACTAGTTATTTGGTCTTGATTGAGCTACTGACCTTGTGTATCTCAGTTTCTTCACTTACAGAGTGGAATAAAGACCTATGTGCCTGACAGGGTTAATGTGAGAATAATGCCTAGCACATGGAAAGTGCTTAGTAAATTATAGCCATTAATACTATACTAAGGAATAGTACACTAAGGTTTCTGCTCCTATTGAACTTGAACATTAAGGTGCCAAATGTTTGTTGAAATAAATACTTCGCCTTTTGGAGTATAATAGAAAACTTAAGGGAGATCTCATACCAGAAACTGGAATATCATATTCTTTCCTGCTTAGTTGGATTTTAACTTGACCTTAGCTAAAATTGAAAGACAATTCTAAACACAGTTCGGGTAATCAAGTAACTTTGATCCTGGTTTATGTTTTAGGCTTCTAAAAATGATTGGATATTATATATGGAAGCCATTATCTTCTTACTTTCTTGAATTATTCATTCTTCCAAACCCTTTAATAATTCTGTAGCTCTATCGTTAGTATATAGATTTTCTAAAAATTCTTTTTTTTTTTTGAGACAGAGCCTTGCTCTGTCACCCAGGCTGGAGTGCAGTGGTGCAGTCTTGGTTCACTGCAGCCTCCTCCTCCCCCTGAGCTCAAGCTATTCTCCTGCCTCAGCCTCCCAAGTAGCTGGAATTACAGGTGTGCACCACTACGCCTGGCTAATTTTTGTATTTCTAGTAGAGATGGGGTTTCACCATGTTGGCCTGGCTGGTCTTGAATTCCTGACCTCAAGTGATTCACCCGCCTTAGCCTCCCAAAGTGCTGGGATTATAGGTCTGAGATACCACACCCAGACTAAAAATTATTCTTTAAAAAATATTTAGGAATGGCTCATAAAGTGGACATATTTAATATTAAAGGTTTTTGGGTAGACTGCAGGTTAATCACATTATAAACTTTCTGGAAGATGTATTTCTAATGTATGTTTTCAGTGATTTTTTACATCAAACAAAGATTATAATAATATGGTGTTTTATATACAGAAATTTCATTTTTCCCCTGAGTATTGAGAAGCCGGATACTCTTGAACAGAGACATGTCCTATATTATATTTGTTATATAAGATAGTTTTAAACCAAAAAATAGTTAGTGATCCCTAATCTGGCATGCTTCAAAAAATTGCACTGTCAAAAACTTTCAGCAACATTCAGAGTTAAAGGAGAACTCAAGCATGCTTCAAGCAAATTTTTTAAATAGTAAAGTCATTTACCTTGCAGAATTGCCGCTCGTAGACCAAATAGGGAAGAGCACTCTCTACCCTCAATGATAAAGTAGTTTTGAGTCAAAATTCAGAATGTTTTAAATCTTAATGGAGAGTAATTCTCAGAGTACTTCCCTTCAAAACTTAACTTCATTACACTTTTGCAAATGTGTGATCCTTCTGCTGGCTAGAATTATGCTAAGGATATCAAATACTTCCCATGCAGAGAGGCCTTAAAATATATCCTCTGTGCAGACTTCTCTGTAGCTGTGCCAGGATTTTAAAAAAATTATTACATACTTTGATGATGATAGTTCTGTCCTTCCGGAAGACAGTATTATTGTGTTTGCCATTATTTTGCGAAAAAGAAGGCTAAAATTTTTAGATTATGAGATCCCTCCTTTTTGTCATATTTAGGCCCAGATTTCCAGACAAGGAATACAGACTTGATTTCCTCTCAGGTTTTTGTTTTTGTTTTGCTTAGTGGAAATCTGAATAACAACATCAACATATCAAACTGGTATATAATATAGGCTGAATTGCAAAGTGCTTAGGTTACCTTGATGAAAAGAAAACCTTGTAGTATTTTAAGTACATTTAAGAGGTTATAAGTAACTCTCTGGGATTATCATTCCTTTTAGTACCGACTATTTACCAGAAAACGAATTCCCTCCCTCCCTCCCTTCCTTTCTTCCTTCCTCTCTCACTCTTTCATCACTCTCTCTTTTTTCTTTCTTGGCTAGTCAAACAGTAACTTTTCTAATTTTATCCATAGCCTGCCAATATCTAAAATATTATTGTTTTCAGCCTTTTTTTTTTTTAAACTAAATTTATGTAACATTAGAAAGAGTGCACTACTTTTTAGAGAAAATGTTTTTGCTTTACACTGAGGATTTCTGTTTTTCTTTTTTCTTCCATTTTGAGACAGGATCTCATTCTGTCACCTAGGATGGAGTGTAGTGACACAATCATGGTTCACTGCAGCCTCCAGCTCCTGGGCTTCAGCAGTCCTCTCACTTGAGCCTCTTGAGTAGCTGGAACCACAGGCATGAACCGCCATGCCCAGCTAATTTTTGTGTTTGTTTGTAGAGGTGAGGTTTTGACATGTTGTGCAGGCTGATCTCAAACTCCTGAGCTCAAGTGACCTGCCTGCTACGGCCTCTCAAGGTGCTGGGATTATAAATGGGAGCCACTTTGGCCAGCCAAGGAGTTTTTAAAAATTTCCGTCTTAACTGTAGATTCCTTCTGAAATTAGTATATAAAAATTGACTTTTTTCAAAGATTGCAATATTACTCCCAGAAACAATAGTCTCTACCTTTTGCAAATTGTTTTTTTTTTTTTCTTCTTTCTCAATGGAAATGTCATTACTGAGAGTTGTACTCAGTTATAGAATCTCCTGTTAACTCTAAAGCCTTCCTCTTGCCGGATTGACTTAAGTACTTCTGTTTCCATAAACCTCCCCTTTCCCGCACAAAGTTGGAAGAATGTGAGCTTTGAAAGCAATCTCAGGCTTGAGCACTTGCTATTTATATGACCTTGGGCCTATTGATTGATCTCTAAAACCCTCAGTTTCCTCATCTGTAAAATAGGCAAATAATAGTATCTAACACAATGGTGGTTGTGAGAATTAAAAGGGACAATGTTTGTATGGTATTTGACCCAGTTCCTGACACATAATAAGTATTTAACAGATGTTAGCTGCCATTATTAAGCTTCTGGTTTCTCAGAGTTTTTAACGTGAATAGCTGCAATATTTTCATGAAGGCCAAGGTTCCAGACGAATGTACCATTTTTGCATTTGTTCAGCACTTTATGAAGACATAGGGAATACTTCGCATTGGTTTATAGAGAGCACAACTGTTGAATGAATTCAAATTTTTGCTTGGTATTGATGGTACACAGCTGAAAGGATTGCTGTTTCCTAAGTGAGAAAGAACATTGAATCCATTGTATTGAGGATATGGTGTGGATAATTAAACAAGAGTTAGTTGGTGCCTTAGTCTTAATCTTAGTGACTGTTCAAAGCACCTAGTGTGTTCAGTGAATGGTATTCTGTTGTAATTCAACCATTCATAGAAGTGTGCATTTGGGACTCTGTTGGCATTTAGACCTATTCTTTGTCAAGGGAGACTGTACCTCAAATTGCAGGATGCTCAGCATTCCTCCCTCTGCCTATTAAATGGCAATAGCATCTTCTCAGTCATTGAAAGACTTGTGACAACCAAAAGATACACCTGTCTTAGTCATTGATTCCACCACCATATGAGAATAAAAGGGAGCAATTTTTTTCTTCTTGTAAATATGACACTCATTATGGAAACTACAGATAAGCAACATGGAAATATATATGTCTGATTACTCAGAGCCATTATTAATAAACTGACTTTCCCCTGTGTACATATGTTAGTACTAAGTATTTTTTAGGTTACTAAATTGGGTTCTACATATAGTTTTTGTGCCCCACTTAAAAAAAAAATTCTTGCCAGGTGCAGTGGCTCATGCCTGTAATCTAAGCACTTTGGGAAGACAAGGCAGGAGGATTGCTTGAGCTCAAGAGTTCAAGACCAGACTGAGTAACATAGCGAGACCCCATCTCTACAAAAAAATTAAAAAAATTAGCCAGGTATGGCGACTCGTACCTGTGGTCTCAGATACTCAGGAGGCTGAGGTAAGAGGATTGCTTGAGCCTGGGAGATGGAGCTTCCAGTGAGCTGAGATCACAACACTGTACTCCAGCCTAGGCAACAGAGCAAGACTCTGTCTCAGAAACAGAACAAAACATATCTTTTATTATAAACAACTTTCCATATCATTAAATACTCTTTTTAAAACCTATTTTAAATATTGTATAGTATACCATTATATACTCAGGCCATCATTTCTTTAAACATTCTTTATTGTTGAACATTTAGTTGTTTTCCTTTTTTTCCCCTTTTTTTCTTATGAATAGTGTTGCCTTAAATATTCTAGACATCTGTTTTTGCTAACTCTTTCATGATTATTAGGAAAAAGTCTTAAAGCTGGAATTCTTACAAATTTCTAAAGATGGCCAAACTATAGTAGAAGTCTTTAGAGGGATAAGTGTTTTTTAAAATTTAAATCTACTGTGTTTTCAGCTTTCACTTTAATAAGTGGGTTAAAGGACTTTTTTTTTTTTAAATGAGGAACTCATAATTGTTTTGTTTTGTTTGACTATCTCAAAGAGTAGAGTCTCACTCTACTCTCTGTCACCCAGGCTGAAGTACAGTGGTGCAATGATAGCTCACTGTAGCCTCAACCTCCTAGGCTCAGATGGTCCTATCACCTCAGCCCACCACACGCCACCATGCCCAGTTTGTAGAAATGAGGTCTCACTACATTGCCTAGGTTTGTCTCAAAACTCCTGGGCTCAAGTCATGCTCCCACCCTGGCCTGCCAAATTGCTGGGATTTACAGGCATGAGCTGATTGTACTTGGCCTAAGTTTTTCAATACTAGATTTTCCTGAAGAGTGTATGGAAGTTTAGTAGTCATAGGTCTACTTTGTTTGATTTTTTTACTATCAGAAATTGTTTCTCAACATTAATAATTGAATTGACATCTTCTTATTTGATACTTAATGTGAGAATTTCTCTCTCTCTCTCTCTCTCTCTCCTCTCCACCTTTAATGTGAGAATTTCTCTCTCTCCCCCTCTCTCCGTCTCCCTCTCTCTCCCTCTTCTCTCTCCCCCTTTCTTCCCCTCTCCCCCTCTTTCCCTCTCTCCCTCTCCCCCTCTTCCCCTCTCTCCCTCTCCCCCTCTTTCCCTCTTTCCCTTTCTCCCCCTCTCTCCCTCTCCCTTTCTCCCCTTATCTCCCTTCCCCTTCCCCCTTCCTTCTCTCCCTTCCTTCTCCCTTCTTCCCTCTCTCCCCTTCCTTCTCCCCTCTTTTACTTTCCCTTTTTCATTTTGAGATAGCATCTCGCTCTGTTGCCTAGGTTGGAGTGCAGTGGCATGATTACAGCTTGCTGCAGCCTCAACCTCCTGGGCTCAAACGATCCTTCTATCTTGGCCTCCCAAATAGCTGGGTCTACAGGTCTGTGCCACTTTGCCTGGCTAATTTTTTTTATTTTTTATATACACAAGGTCTCACTATGTTGCCAAGGCTTATCACAAATTCCTAAGCTCAAGAGATCCTCCCATCTCAGCCTCCTAAAGAGCTAGGATTACAGACGCGAGCCACCACACCGTGCCCTATTTTTAAATTTACTGCATCTAGGTTTTAATCAGTGGTCATAAAGGGTGTTATTCTGATAAGTTTTCACAGTGGCATTATGTAATTTTGGGTGACTTATTTGGCAGTTACTCCAGTGAGCTGGAAATTATTTTAATCAAAGATATTTGATAAATACATATTTGTTATATATGGTGTGTTCCATGTAGAAGAGACACACACACACACACACACACACACACACACACACAATAAAGACATATTTTTCTGAAATATTTTTGTCTGTTGCCCTGTCAGTTTAGTCTGAGGGATTTGGCAGTGAGAGCCTATTGATCCTATTTCATCCTATTGTAACTAAGAAAAGTCCAATTTTAGAAGCACCAGCTTCTGTGCCTATAAATAAAAGTATATTTTAAGGCTAATAAGTGTTGTTACAGTGAATGAATTAATATCTTAATGGTAGTATTTACTACCTATTTATCTGATAAACAATGCATATTTGCTTTCACATAATTAATTACAGTTTATTGTAAAGACTCACTTTGATTGATGCATAAAAAACTCTGACAGAGGAAGTAAAGACTCAGTTTAGGTTGTCTTTTAGTAGTGCTTGAACCTTTTGTTGTCATTTGATAAACATACTCCTGAGTATATGTTTTTCCGTAGAGCCTGTTTATTGTGCTAAGGAAGCACAAGGCTGGAAGCCAGTCTAAACCTCCTTTGGTTTCCTCCATTTAGGGATGAATCACGTATCATTTTACGTGGAATTTATTAATAAAAATATGGAAATTATTGTTAATTACCGTCATTATTATGGCCAGCTTCTCTTTTGGTCACATTCTCTCTATACAGATGCATTTTTGTATATCAAACTATTTCATACTATGAAATACTAGTATTTTCATACTATAAATTATATATGTTGTGTTCTTTTTCATTGGATTTGTTTGTATATTAACTTTGTTTTCTCTTTAATGAATTGTTTTATATATAAAGACACAAGATAAATTTTCTTATTTTTTATTTTGTTTAGAAACAGGGTCTCATTCTGTCACCCAGGCTATAATGCAGTGATGTAGTTATAGCTCACTGCAACCTCAAACTTTTGGACTCAAGTGATCCTCCCACCTTAGCCTTCTCAGTAGTTGGGATTATAGGCATGTGCCACCAAGCCTACCAGTTTCCATTTTTATACCTTACATTATTTCTGGTTATATACTTCTATTGAGAAATGAAGGCTAAATTAATTTATAAGCTGATTTTTATCAGTTACTGAGAAAACTTTGATTTCACTGATAATAAATTCCATTAAATAAAATACGATGCTTTATCTAAAAGTTTTTATGCAAGTAATTTTTAAAGTAAAAATTATTGACCAGGCGCGGTGGCTCACACCTGTAATTTCAGCACTTTGGGGGGCCGAGGCGGGCTGATCATGAAGTCAGGAGATTGAGATCATCCTGGCTAACAGCTGGGCATGGTGGTGTGAGCCTGTATTCCCAGCTACTCAGGAGGCTGAAGCAGGAGAATTGCTTGAACCAGGAGGCAGAGGTTGCAGTGAGCCAAGTTGGTGCCACCGCACTCCAGTGCGGGCAGCAGAGCGAGACTCTGTCTCAAAACAAAAAAGAAAAATGGTCTCTTCAAATATGAAAATATATAGAATAAAAAATAACATCAGTCTCTGTATAATAATTTAATTTTTAATTGTTTGCCCTTGTACTGTTCTGTTAGTATATATACTATATCTTTGGAAAAAAAAAATTTTTTTTAGGGAACAAGAGACGGTAGAAATGAAGGCCTTCCTACTTTAAAGAAAAGCCTCACTGCCAAATCAAGAATGGTTTAGCCCTAGTTTTGATGAGCTTTTCAGTTGTGTTCTTGATATAATTGTTTGGTGACTAGATTCCTTCTCTTACTCCAAAACAGACTTTATATATTGGATACCAAGTAAACAGTAGGTTTAAGTTGAGAAAAAAAAAAAAAAAAAGACAATGTTTTTGGCACACCAGAATGACTCTAATATATTGGTCTCTATTCTGCTGCCTGTAATTTAGGATAAGAGATTGAAAGAATTGGCCCAAGCAATGTATACTCTCTGATCCAAGAATTATTCTTAACACTTATTTTTTTCTTCCCCAGAGGAGAAGCCAAAACCAGATCCAGTGTTAAAGTCTCCTTCCCCAGTCCTTAGGCTAGTCCTCAGTGGAGAGAAGAAAGAACAAGAAGGCCAGACATCTGAAGCTGCTGCAATAGTATCCATACCAGAGCTTCCTCTGCCTCCATTACCTACCACTGTTTCTTCTATTGCTCGAAGTACAATTGCTTCTCCTGCCTCTTCTGCTCTTAGTAGCCAACCAATATTCACCACTGCTATAGATGACAGATGTGAACTCTCATCCTCAAGAGAAGACACAGTTCCTATACCCAGCCTCACATCTTGCACAGAAACATCAGACCCTTTACCAACAGGTGAAAATGATGATGATATATGCAAGAAACCCTGTAGTGTAGCACCTAATGATATTCCACTGATTTCTAGTACTAACCTAATTAATGAAATAAATGGAGTTAATGAAAAATTACCAGCCACGGAGAGCATTGTGGAAGTAGCAAAGCAGGAAGTATTGCCATTGACTCTTGAATTTGAGATTCTCGAAAATCCCCCAGAAGAAATGAAACTGGAGTGTATCCCAGCTCCCATCACCCTTTCCACAGTTCCTTCCTTTCCTCCAACTCCTCCAACTCCTCCAGCTTCTCCTCCTCCCACTCCAGTCATTGTTCCTGCTGCCGCCACTACTGTTGGTTCTCCGAGTGCTGCCGTCACAGTCCAGAGAGTCCTAGAGGATGACGAGAACATAAGAACTTGCCTTAGTGAAGATGCAAAAGAGATTCAAAACAAAACAGAGGTAGAAGCAGATGGGCAAACAGAAGATATTTTGGATTCTCAGAACTTAAATTCAAGAAAGAGCCCTGTCCCAGGTAAGCCATTCTGCCATTAATCTCATGCTTGCTAAACGTGAAGAGGCGGTGTTTGAGTTATTTTTTAATTGGCTACTTTCCTTGACTTCCAGAAACATCGAATGAATGCTGAAATCCCTAGTCTGGTTTCTTCAGTGGTGTGTTTGTGTTTTAGTACAACCTGCAAAAGAGTTACTCCATTGTCTAAAAATGCAAATGCGAATTTCCAAATATACAAAATGCCTCCAAGGTATATGTCATGAAACATGTTGGGTTTTGTTGTTGTTGTTGCTATAGCCTCATTTTTGTGAATAAGTTTCTCAATGCTTAATTTTGCTGCTTGGGGGCTAGAAAACAATCAAACCCAGGACAGCCTATAGTCCCTAATTCTGTTTTCCTAGAATTTTAAAACCCAGTCAATCCTAAACTTAAAGCAACTCCTGTATGCATGCCCTCTTTTTAAATCTTGGATGTAGGAAGATACAATCAGAATGTCAAAGGTTTATAACTATTTTTGAAAATGTAATGCTCTTGTTGATTCATTTGCAGGTAAGCTTAATGTTCTCTCCCTTTGCCTTTTGAAACAGTTTTATTTTTGTATACTTTTTTACATGGTCATTAATATTCTTGGAGTATTATATTCTTCCCACTTTAAATTATTTCTTTTTAATGTAGCATCACCTGGGACCTTAGGAACTAATCATTGGGTTATTGTAAGTTTAATCAAAACTTATCTGAAGCTTCTCAGCTCTTCTAGGATCAGTTAGCCCATAGGAATATTGAAGTTTTGGCTTTGAACAAGTCAGCACAGCCTATCTTCTGCAACATCGCCCTCTGCTATATAATTTTTTTTTCTTTATGCAGGCATTAAGTAATGCTTATGTAAATTGGGCTCTTTGATAAATGAGTGTTCCTCCAGCAGGTGATCCTTGACATGCAGTGAATAGGTTTTGGTCACCAGCATCCTCAGTATTTTTGTGTATTTTGAGCTGTGTAATAGGGAAACTTGACAAACCCAAAAGCTGATCCCCACTTTTGAGATGTGGCTTTTCTACCCAGCTCAGTTCTTGAGACAGTTTCCTCATCAGTATCTGTAAGAGGTGTCTGGCCCCTTGGAACTGTAGAACATCTTGTTCAACACCAAGAGCCAGAGCAGAAAAGGAAACAATGCAAGGCAATTGGAACAGTGAGAAATTTGTCATAAATCTTTGTAAATTACCTGTTTCCTCAACTATCTGATGTCAACTCCATTGACATCAGTATTCATGGTGCCATCACTGTTTTAGGAACCTTCTTCCTTGGTGGACAAATAACCTTAGACCTTTTTTTGTCAGTTACCCTTTAGAAAAACAATCTTGGTTTTGGTATGGCTACAGGTAAATGCCCTCCAAAGAACACCTGTTTATTGGAGAACAGTAATTTGTTTGATACTTGGTTGTTCATTTTCATTTCTAGTGATATGATAGAAAAATGAGAGAAACTAATGAACATAAATGTTTTTAAAATGTAAAAACAAATAAAGAAAAACAATCATAGGAAATATAAGTCGAAGATACAAATCATACCTCAGAATTGAAGTAAGTGTAAAGTGAAAAGACTATGCATCAAAATCATATTTCATTCATTTCTGACATTCTTTTTTTTTTTAAAAGCCATTTGCCACTTAGATGGCCTGATATTGCAAGACAGTGCCCAGGGATAGATGGGCAAACAGAATTTTGTTTTAAATAGTGTTCGTACCATGGTACATTTGTTTGAAATGCAGATACTCTCAATATTAGTATTGTGAACACCAGCACCTTAATCAAAGAGTATAGATACTTCAGTGGTAATCCACAGAACACCTAGAAAAGAACTGTCTTTTTCATGACTTGGAATGACGTAGAAGTTTGTGATGTTGGGAGGTAAAGCTTCTTGGCATTTTTCTAGTCTCATGATTTTTTAACCTATGTGTTTAAGGGAACTAGAAGTTTTATAATTTCCTTTTACATATTACAGTCTTCAAAATTCAACGGTAAATGAACTTCAACAACCCCTGCAACTCTAGCATTTAAAAAATTATAAAGCCTCAGAAGCATTTTTGACCCATTTGTTTCTGTCCCAGTATTTTTTAATGGTTTTGTCACAAAAGTTAACAGTGAAAATTAAAATTACCTCCAGTCTTTAAGTATATCCACCTGATGTGGTCATATGCTTAATGACTACAATTATTTGTACTTATTTAATATCCACTTATTTTACTTTGTTTATTCATAGAAGTTAATAAATCATAACAGCTGTTTGTTTTGCATATGAGTCTTTTGTTGGTGACTTTTGAGAATAGTTTTTACTTGTCTGTGCTTGAGGATGAAACACCTCAAAGCTGGCTTCAGAAACCTAATACATAAATAACATTTATACTTGGGTTGGCATAGAGATGGTTGGTTAAAGCAGTAAAGTCATAACATAAGGGATATGGTATCTTCTTTTAGATCTGCTGCAAAACATTTTCTTGTAACTATTCTAGGTCATATTTCTGAGTGGATAAAAATGCATGAGTTGAGGTTGAGCCTGTGGCTCATGCCTGTAATCCCAGCACTTTGGGAGGCCGAGGAGGGTGGATCATCTGAGGTCAGGAGTTTGGGACCACCCTGGCCAAAATGGTGAAACCCTGTCTCTCCTAAATATACAAAAATTAGCTCGCATGGTGGTGCGCCTGTAATCCCAGCTAATCGGCAGGCTGAGGTGGGAGAATTGCTTGAACCTGGGAGGTGGAGGCTGCAGTGAGCCGAGATCATGCCACTGAACTCCAGCCTAGGCAACAGAGTGAGACACTGTCTCAAAAAAAGAAAAAAAAGCATCAGTTGCTTTCGTATTGAAGAACAGGCTCTATGAAATAAGAATTTGGTGTGTATATATCTTCAGTTTACTCTGAAAAGCCTAAGTTATTGGCCATACTTTTAATTTCTCCATCTCTTCAATAATTAAATGCATAAAACTAGGTATTATTTGGATGATTTATTGAAGTCTTGGGAATTTTTATTTTTTATTCTGTATATCTGGTGGGAGGGAAAAGAGTGTTTTGAACTTGTGGAAAAGCGTTCCCCAATCATCATCCAAGAGTTCATTTTCTACAATTTTAGAAATGTATATGATGTATACTATGTAACACTAACTTTCCCACTTTTTAAAAGAATTGTGACTTGTTTTTTATTTTATTCTTTATTATCTATATCAGATATAAAACCGTTATTTAAAATTTTTTAGACAGGGAGGTTTCTAATTTTTCTATTTATTTTGTGTTGGGTTTTGTTTTTTTTTTTTTTTTTTTTTTTTTTTTTTTTTTTTTTTTTTTTTTTTTTTTTTTTTTTTTTTTTTTTTGCACTGTTCTGGGCCCCACGAAGGAACGTTGGTTCTTGCTCATAGTACAGTTTTGCATGTGTGTTTTGTAAGTTTATTTCATAAACTTATCCAGATAAATTTTCCTGGATGTAGATTGATGGCAAGTTCTCCTAAAGCAGATTTGTATTTACTTTATCTGCTGGATAAAGTTGTAAAACTACCATTGTATCCCAAAGTCTGAGGACAGCCATACCCTGTGGCATGGATACTAATTTTCAGGGTAACAGCAGCCTCCTCTCCACCCAGTTGAAACAATATCCTTTTTCATCATCACTGTGTTGGTTCAGTGGTTTATTCCCTCTCTCTCTCTCTCTCTCTTTTAAGCTATTTTTTCACTGAGCATGCCACCCATTTAGGAGTCTCGGAGCTTTATGTGAGCATCTCAGTTCCAAGTTCCCACTTTAAAGGGATCCAAGATCTCTCTTTTCTTATGGGTGTTATAAATTTCTTGCTTATGGAGACTGGCACACCCTCCTACACTGTACCCCCAGGAATGTAAGGATGGCATCATCCACTGACCATGTTTAAGTGACTTCCAGTAGTTTACCTTATATTCTTATAAGCACAGCTAAAGATGTAGGAGGGTTTCTAGATTCTATAGGATACAAGATGGGAAGTTCATTTCTCAAGTGGAGATACGATTGTGTGTTTTGGTAATGTTAACAAAATACTGATCTGTGTAGCCAATCAAGTTGCTGCTTTCTCTTTTAGTTTAGACTTATTGAAGTATAAAGGGAGCTTACTTTAGTGTAAGAAAAATATTTTAATAACATTTTATTCTCAACTGTGAGAGTATTCAGAGTACTTTTAAAGAAATATAGCAAACATAAAACCAGAAATACAAAAGTGTATCAGTTTTGCTAGGTTAAACTAAAAATCACTAATTTTTTAAATAATGAAATTTATTCTCACCTTTGCTCAACTTACATATTCTAAGACATGTTTGAAATATCTCTGGAAGATTTAGTTGCTGGGGCCAAAAGTAGATTGCTGGTGGTTTGAGTGTCCCATAGGCCCAATCACTCTACTACTGTGTATCCTTATAATTTAGCTTCTACAGAAATGTGTTCTGGAAACATGGAAACAGGACTTCTCACACATTCCTGGTTCTTTGTCATCCACCAAAACCAGCAGAGTGATCCTTAAAGCAAGGACTCTTGGCTTCAGTTTCAGAGGCTTGAGTCCGAGTGATCCTTAGGGATAAATAAGGGTTTTCTCTACCTTGTTTGTAAACTGTTTCCAACAAAGCTGCCTAAAAGGTATGTTTCTGCCATACCATTCCTACTTTCTTGTTGCTCACCACAGTAAACTCTTCAGCATTCCTTGGAAAATACTAACGCTCGTCAAACTCTGTCCTAAATTTATATGATGAAGAATGAGCCCAGACACTTGTTAGTTGAGCCTCCTGGCAAGTCCCTTACATAGTTCCTCCTTACCTCTTTATGTGGGGTAGATATCCCCATTTTTTTTTTTTTAACAGTAGTTCATGTCTTTGCAACATGAGCCCTAAAGTCTGAGTCATTGGATATTAACTTAGTTCTACATCTCCATGAATAGATATACTTTGTTCAACATGTAGTTCTCTTTTCCCTACACTTAGTAACTAATCCTCCCCTACCACAAAGAACTATTGTACTGACCTACTTCCAGACAGGGTAATTCAGTCAGCCTAGAGGTGCGCTCCCTCAGCCCAAAGAAAACCTCTTCAGGAAAACCTAGTGTTACTTAAAGCTTTCCCTTTCTCTCATATCCATCATTACCTTGCACACAGTAGCCTTGAGAACTTTTCCTCTTTGCCTTTGAAAAGATAACTTTCCATGTTCCTAACACAAAGAAATGATAAACACTTGAGGTGATGGATACCCCAGTAACCTTGATTTGGTCATTACATATCATGTGCTTTTATCAGAATAACACATGTATCTCACAAATATGTACAACTACTATGTATCCTTAAAAATTAAGAATTAAAAAATAAAAGCACAAGTATACCAAAATAAGGAAGATAAGTTTAGTAAGACTTTATTGAGAAAAAAGATAATTTTCCCTGCTAATGCATAAAAATGCCTAAAATACATTTGCTTCAATATATTTCTCTTTGTCATTTTCTATTACTGTATTAAAGTACTTGGTAATTTAGTTGCAATTATAATAAAAGTTACTGTGCATTTTTCTGTTTCCAAAGCCTTTCCCAAGCATTTCAAACATTATTCTTGTGATTTAAACAGTTATTTCTGGGACATAGTTATTTCTGTTTTACTGATGACAAAAATAAGCCTTACAATGGTAAATCAGCTTTCACAGGCTCTCAGGAGAATTACAATGCCTTTCTTTACATCATATTTCTATTAATCTTTCAGAGATGATATTTCAATACGAAGTTACCTCAGGATTTGACGATTATATTTTATGCTTATGACCTAGGTTCAAGGTGAAACGTGAAAGCCCACCTGTTTCAACCACAGTAGTTAGTGAAGGCCTACTATGTGTCAGTCATTATTCCATGCACTTGAGATTTGTGAATGAACAATACAAAGATGCCTGCCCTAGTGATATACTAGAAAGTTTTAAGTGCTATAAAAATAATAAAACAGGGTGAGGAATGCCAAGGAGCAGCAGGTTGTAGTATTTAAATAACATGATCAGAGTCATAGGCCTCAGTAGGAGGTTAAGATTTGAGCAAAGAGGGAGGAGGATTATTTGAGCTACCCTCTACAAAATCTGTGATTTTCGTCTTTTTCCTTTTGAAAAATCTACCTATCTAAACCCTTGAATCAGTACTATAACTCCTACTTTGTCTACTAAACTCTAGTAGGCAGAGCACTACTGGAAAAGATCACTTACTGTTGTAAGTGGTGTGATTGCAACTACTGATTTCACGCTTTCTACCCCAGTCATTATTTTTATGATTTTTCTGTTGAAATCCTATACTCTGCCCACTGCTCTCCACCTGTAACATGTGACCTCATCTCCTTCTTCATTGAGAACACTGAGGACACTGGGTATGCATTTTTTTAACTTTCTTCCCACAGTTACAGACCTGGTTATATTGAAACCTTTGTCAAGCCCTCTTAGTTGTCCTTAAAGTCTTGTATGTATTCACTGCCTCCCTACCAACTTTTTATGTCTCTAAACATGCTGATATATCTCTCATGCCAGAGATGCTCTCTGAGTCCCTCATATCCATTTAGCTGCCACTTAAATGGTATTTTTTTCTTCTGACCCAAACTGCTTGAGAGTAGTCTACCATTTCTTCTACTATTCTTTTCACTATTCAACTAATATAATCCGATTTATGCTCCTAATAGCTAGTTGAATCTACCTCAGCTGGGTCATCAGTAGCCATAAGTTTATCTTCCTAGTCTTTTTGCCTCATTTTACCGCTAATGGTCTCTCTCTCAGGTTGAGTATAATTTATATGCAGTAAAATTGACCCTTGTTAGCTAGCATTAATTTTTTGAGATTTGACTACCACATAAAGCCATGCAATCACAACAGTCAAAATATAAAACAGTTCCATCAGCTGGGCATGGTGGCTCAGGCCTGTAATCCTCACACTTTGGGAGGTCAAAGTGGGATTTTCAAATTTTTATCTCTATCCCAATTCCTCCTCTAAACTTCAGTCTTAAATTTTCAATTATCTAACAAATATCTCCACTTGGAAATCTCAGAGTTATGTTAAATTCAGTATATGTAATATTAAACCAGTCACCTATTCCTCTAAGCCTATTATTTCACCTTAGGTTATAGCACTGGCATTAATTAAAGTAAAACCCTGAAACCACTATTGGTAAACCTCCCTTTTGAGTCCCCTTTTCTCCCATCTGGTCATTTCACAAGGTGCCCTGGTTTTATCTAATATATTTGTGACATTTCTTTCCTCTTCTCCATTTCCTTCCCCTGCCTTATCCCTGCACTTATGTATGGATGCTTGTCATTTCTATGGCCCCAGTTTTGCCCCCACTTCAAATTGTTCTCCCCCAAATAGCCAAAATCATCTTTTGAAAATACAGATCTAGCTTTGTCACTCCTCTTTCACGTCTCTGTTTAAGCCCTTCAGGATGCTGGGAAGGATTGGGGGAAATATCCACCAAGATAAACTCTAAGCTTCTCACATTCTACTACAAGGTCTTCTGGTATCCATGTCCTCTCATACCTCTGCATCATCAGCTACAATAATTTATCAGTGTTTTAGAAGCTTGGAGATTATTTCAAAGGCCCCATATAGTAGGAGTCTTCTAAGTATAAAGGCATACTTCATTTTATTGCACTTTATTGTGCTTTCACTGATTTTTTTTTTTTTTTTTAACAAATTGAAGGTTTGTTGCAACTCTGTGTTGAGCAAGTCTGTTAATGCCATTTTCCAACAGCATGTGCTCATTTTCTGTCTGTCACATTTTGGTAATTCTCTCAATATTTCAGATATTTCATTATATGTATTATAGCGATCTGTGATCACTGATCTTTGATGTTGCTATTTTAATTGTTTTGGAGCACCACAAACCATGTAAGAGAGCAGACTCGATCAAGAAATACGTATGTTCTGATTTTTCCACCAACCGGCAATTCTTCCATCTTTCTCCCTCTCCTTGGGCCTTCTTATTTCCTGAGCTACAACAATATTGAAATTAGGGTATTAATAACCCTGCATTGGCTTCTAAGTGTTCAAGTGAAAGGAAGAGTCATACATCTCCTGCTTGAAATTAAAAGCTAGAAAATATTAAGCTTAGTGAGGAATATATGTCGAAAGCTGAGACAGACTGAAAGCTAGGCCTCTTGAGACAAGATTCAAATTGTGAATGCAAAAAGGAAAAGTTCTTGAAGGAAGTTTAAAGTGCTACTCCAGTGGACACACAAATGATGCAAAAGCAAAACAGCATTTTTGCTGACGTGGAAAAAGTTTCATTGATCTGGATAGAAGATGACACCAGCCACAACATTCCCGTAAGCCAAAGCCTCATCCAAAATAATGCCCTAAGTCCCTTCAATTCTTTGGAGACTGAGTGGCGTGGGAAGCTGCAGAAGAAAAGTTTGAAGCTAGCAGAGCTTGGTTCATGAGATTTGAGAAAAGATGTCTTCCTAACATCAAAGTGCAAGGTGGGAGCAGCAAGTGCTGACAGAAAAGCCACAGCAAGTTATCTAGATGATCTAGCTAAGATAATTGTTGATAGCGGCTACACTAAATTACACATTTCCAGTATTTGTTGAAAATCAACAGATACTGATATTGTAGATGAAACCGCCTTATGTTAGAAGAAGATGCCATTTAGCACTTTCTTTCTTTTTCTTTTTCTTTTTCTTTTTTTTTTTTTTTAGACAGAGTCTCGCTCTGTCACCAGGCTGGAGTACAGTGGTGTGATGTGGGCTCATTGCAACCTCTGCTTCCAGGGTTCAAGCAATTCTCCTGCCTCAGCCTGCCAAGTAGCTGGGACTACGGGCACTTGCCACCATGCCCAGCTAATTTTTGAATTTTTAGTAGAGACGGGGTTTCACCATGTTGGCCAGGATGGTCTCGATCTCTTGATCTCATGATCAGCTGGCCTTGGCCTCCCGAAGTGCTGGAATTATAGGCGTGAGCCACTGAGCCCAGGCCCATCTAGCACTTTCACGGTGAAAGTGGAGAAGTCAATACCTGGCATTAAAACTACAAAAGACAGGCTGTCTCTTGTTAGGGGCTTATGTAGCCAGTGACTTCAGTTTGAAGCCAGTGCTCATTTACCACATGGAAAGTCCTAAGGCCCTTAAGAATCCTGCTAAATCTATTCTTCTTATGCTCTATGAATGGAGCCACAAAACCTGGATGATGACACATCTGTTTGCAGCATGGCTTACTGACTCTAGAAAGCATACTGTAGAGACCTACTAGCAAGATTCCTTTCAAAGTATTACTGCACCTTGGCAACATCCCTAGTCACCTGAGATCAAGGAGTAATTTTGACTTTCAAGCCTTATTATTTAATAAGTACATTTTGTATGGGTACAGCTGCCATAGATAGTGATTCCTCTGATGGATCTGGGCAAACTAAATTAAAAAACTCCTGGAAATCTGATATGTTTGTGACATTGTTTCCTCTTCTTCATTTCCTTCTTTCCCTGCCTTAGTTAGCCCTGTACTTAGGTGTGGATGCTTGTCATTTTCCTGGCTCCAGTTTTGTACCTACTTCAAGTTTGTTCTCCACCAAATAGCCAAAATAATTTCAGCATTCTAGTTGCCATTGAAAACATTTGTGAATGCAGTGGTTGCACACCTGTACTCCTGGCTACTCAGGAGGCTGAGGCGGGATGATTTGTTTGAGCTCAGAAGTTCAAAATCAACCTGCAGGAAAGAGGAGACACCTTAGCAAGATTCCTGTCTCTTAAAAAAAATTGTGATTAATGGATCGAGTAGGTTAATATATTAGCATTAATAAGCATTTGGAAGAAGTTGATTCTAACCTTCATTGATAACTTTGGAGGGGCTCAAGACTTCAGTAGAAGAAGTAATTGCAGATGTGGTAGAAACAGCAAGAGAACTAGAATTAGAAGTGGAGCCTGGCTAGGCATGGTAGCATGCGCCTATATGTGGCATTTGGGAGGCTGAGGCAGGAGGATTGCTTGAGGCCAGGAGCTTGAGACTAGCCTGGGCAACATAGTGATACCCCAGCTCTTAGAAAACAAAAACACAGAACTGAAGCCTGGAGCTACATCTCAGTTACTGCAATCTCATGATAAAACATGAATGGATAGTAGTTGCTGCTTAATGGGTAAGCGAAGAAAATGGTTTATTGAGTTGGAATCTATTCCTGGTGAGGATGCTGTGAACATTATAGACATGACAACAGAGGATTTATAATATTACACAAACTTAGCTGATAAAACAGTGAAAGAGTATGAGAAAATTGACTCCAATTTTGAAAGAAGTTCTGTGGGTAAAATGCTGTCACATAGTATCACCTGATATAGAGAACTCTTTCGAGAAAGGAACAGTCAAGCATTGCAGCAGACTTCATTGTCATCTTATTTTAAGAAATAGCCACAACTACTCTCATCCCTCAGCAATCACCATCCTGATGAGGCAGCAGCCATCAACATCAAGGTAAGACCCCCTACCAACAAAAAGATTATACTTTGCTGTGGACTGAGACGATCGTTAGTATTTTTTAGCAATAAAGTATTATTTAATTCAGGTATATACTTTTTTTTTTTTTTTTTAGACATAATGCTATTACACAGTTAATAGCTACAGTTTAGTGGAAACATAACTTTTATACATACCGGGAAACCAAAAATTTGTGACTCACTTTATTGCAGTGGTCTGGAAACAAACCCATAATATCTTCGAAGTATATGTCTACATAGGCATAGGATCTGAATTTAATTTTTCATGTATTTTATTGAACACTGGCAGTAAAATTTAGTGGTAAGATCAAAGCAACAGAATCAAACACTCTTGAGTCTTAGCCTTTCTCCTTGTCTGTCTGACTTTGGCTGAGTTTCCTAACCTCTTTGTGTCTGTTTCTCATTTGGAAAATGAAGATAATCATAGTATTTACCTTATAGATTTGTAGTAAAGATAAGATGTGATGTATGTAAAGTACTTAGCACATCTGATACATATCAAGCACTCTGAATGTTAAATAATATTGATACTTCTATTTTCAGCTTGTATTAAGAGCCCAAGTGTTTCCTTTGAACTCTACTAATACACAGAAGAGTTGGATATCATGATCTTTGCCCTGAGGAATTTATCTTCCAGAGAAAGGAAGCTCAAGAAGTTGATACCTTCTGAAATGTTTTTAATAAAATCTGGGAAATGATGAGATGGTGGAATATTCCTTAGGCTAGGCCTTTTGCATGTATAATGTTTTTGTACACGTTATTTATCTTCACAGTAGACACATCTCAAGGTGACCTCTGCTGTGTTTGGTAAAGGAGAAGGCCTACTTAGAACAGGAGGAACATCTGCAATTGAGTTGACGATGGTAATAATTACCATCATTAACTTCCTGCTTTGGCAGCAGTAGAAAATTAGGAAGAAAGGCAAAGAGAAAATTCAGAAAAATGGGAGAAAAATGAATAAGGCAGCCATAAAGTCATAACAACCTGAATGAGTTTATTAGCTGAGGTGATGCATGAATAAACAAAATGTGATATATACACGCCATTGAATATTACACCATGATAAGGAATGACGTTCACATGATACACAGTGGATGAACCGTAAAAACATTATGCTAACTGAAAAAAGTCACAAAAGACCACATTTATGTGATAATCCATAGGAGCAGAAAATAAATTAGTTCACGCCAGGGGTTGGGGAGAGAGGGGAATGGGAGGTAGTGCTAATGCATACCGAGTATCTTTCCGTAGTGATGAAAATGTTCTAAAATTAGATAGTGGTAATGGTCACAGAACTGTGGATATACCACAAACCATTAAATTGTATAGTTTTAAAAGCCGAATTTTATGATATGTATATTTATTATATGTCAACAAATATTATATAAAGAAAGAAAAATGTGTATGATTTGGTGGTGTCACCAGCATTTATATAAGGATTTGCTTAGGGAAGTTATAGCTTAGAAACTGAGGAAGTAAATTTCAAACAAGAACACCACAATTGACAGCATCAGAAATACAGGAATATTTGTGTACAGCCAAAAATCTTTTGACACATGCTATTCTTGTATAAATAAGTTTATACAACAATTACTTGTATGCATAGTTCATGAATTAAAACTGTATTGTTTTTATTCTGTCTTATGACTTTACTACTAATTATATTTTACCTCAGTTTGAGAGGGTGTTCTCAGCTTGGTATTGAATATGCTACCTATAAAGTTCAAGACCAGCCTGGGCAATATACATATGTTGTCTCTATAAAAAATAAAAATTAGCCAGACATGGTGGTGTGTGCCTGTAGTCCCAGCTACTCTGGAGCCTGAGGTGGGAGGATTGCTTGAGCCTTTGAGATTGAGACTGCACTGAGCCATGTTCACAACACTGCACTCCAGTCTGGATGACAGAGCGAGACCCTGTATTTAAAAACAAACAAACAAAACACTTATAGCAATCATTCTAGAGGCATTGCTTGATACAAATATGAAATACCCAGTTGGGTCAGGAAAGTAGAGTGGTACTTCATGATCAGAACATAAGGGATCTGTGTTTTAGAAGTAGCGATTATGCTTTTTCTTTGTTTATAACTTGGTCACTGTATGTTTTTGGCCCAATTCAGCCACCCTCTGTAAGTCTTCCATCATCTCCTACCTGATACCCTTCTGGATCTGTATTTTCTTTCCAGCTATCCAACCATTCATTTTATTTGCTGTTCAATCCCCTTTTCTTTCATTTCTTTCCCCTTCCTTCCTTCCTTTCCTTCCTTTCCTTCCTTCCCTTCCTTCCTTCCTTTCCTTCCTTCCCTTCCTTCCCTTCCCTCCCTCCCTCCCTCCCTCCCTTCCTTCCTTCCTCTCTTCCTCTCTCTCTTTCTTTTCCTTCCTTCCTTCCATTCCTTCCCTCCCTCCCTTCCCCTTCCCCTTCCCCTTCCCCTTCCCCTTCCTTCCTTCCTTC
>NW_016107330.1:11146663-11177043 GCF_001604975.1 Cebus imitator | reverse complement strand
TTTTTTTTGAGACAATCTTGCTCTGTCACCTAGGCTGGAGTACAGTGGGACAATTTCAGCTCACTGCAGCCTCCACCTTTTGGGTTCAAGCAGTTCTCCTGCCTCGGCCTCACAAAGTTCTGGGATTACAGGTGTGAGCCACAGGGCCTGGCCTCAATCTCCATTTATTTTCACTCCATTGCACAGACGGTCATTATTTTACACCTCAGCTATTACAACTCTGCTTTCAGACTTACCTGGAAAAGTAAAGTGCATATTTCCCAGAAAACTTTTCCAAAGAAAATATTGCTTCTGGATGCCAGATGTCTGTTTAAGACCTAACATCTGTCTAAGACTAAGAAATAGTCAATTTAAGGGTACAAGATCTAGGCTCCAAGAGTGGCCTTGAGACTCTTTCATCTTAGCTTTTTTTTTTTTTTTAAATAAAAGAAGGAATTTATTAGAAGAATGCAGAGGTTCTTGCAGAGATTCCAACAGCTGCAAGGGGTCAACAGCTAGAATCATGCCTTTCTGAAGGACAGAGTATGCTTTGATCACAAACTTCTAATTCTGAGTTCTGCACCATCAGGAAGAGAATATCCTAGAGGACAGTTCTCCTTGTATACTGCATAAGGAACTAGAATGTGGGTTCATTTCTGCTTGCTTTTTGATCCTTATAGTTCTTTATGCTGGCCTCAAACTTGTTGAGCACATGTTGGCAGACATTCATGAGCTCATTCAGGACTCTCTGAAATGTCTTAACAGCTGGAAGGGCACCTCGAGTCTGAATGCGTAAATTAATTTTGTTCCCTGAAGGATGGGTCGTAGTGTAACCACAAAATTCCGCTTCCGGGTTCTTCGTGATCATGTAAAGCAGAGAATTTCCTAGGATATGGTCCTCCTCGTGCAATACAAATTTCACACAGTATCTGTTCCAGCTGGCTGGACCATTTCCAGGGCTGTCTTCCTCTCGCCTTCAGCCATTGAGGTCTTCAATCCAGATATTTTTCTCTCCAGTTCCTGGTCCTCTTCCATCGTGGAGGCGGTTTCCGGATCCTCAGGTGGTGCTAGCGTATTGGGGGCTCTGCCCCATAGCCCGAGGTGTGGAGGTGAAGCAGGAAGGAAGGCCTTAGCTTTGCTTTAATATTATTTTTTAATCTTTTTGCAAGTCTCCCACACCTGTTTGATGAGTTTTAATTCCTACATCGTTTCCTTGATGCTGTCTTCATCCTAGACCACATTAAAGAACCTGCTCAATTCAATTAGCTGGGCGTGGTGCCCGCACCTGTAATCCTGGCTACTCAGGAGGCTGAGGCAGGAAAATTGCTTGAACCCCAGGAGGCAGAGGTTGCAGCAAGCTAAGATAGTGCCACTGCACTCCAGCCTGGGCAACAGAGTCAGACTCCACCTCAAAAAAAGAAAAATGTAATTTTTTTCAATTTATCAATATGACTATATTCATAAGGTTTTCTATTCTGATAAGTCCTTAAACGTATAAATATAATTATGTCAGTTTAAAATACTTATTATATTTTATGGATATTAATATGTATACATTTTACTTCTCCATCTTCTTTTACATCTCCACTATAAGTAAAGCTTTTATTTTTCTGTTACTTCCAGAAAACTTTTATTAAATGTTTGTTTACTCATTTCAGCAAATGTATAGATTGGTGTTGATGTTTTTACAGGATTTTTTTTTGTCTTGTTTTTTTAGGGTATCTGATGGTAACAAATCAGGTATATTTCAAATCACCACCTGGTAAAAAAAAATTTGTAGGTTCTTTTTTTGGTGGGTACAGGGTCTTGCTCTGTCACCCAGGCTAGAGTGCAGTGGCATAAACATGGCTCACTGCCAGTTGACCTCCTGGTCTCAAGTAGTCTTCCCACCTCAGCCTCTTGAGTAGTTGGCACCACAGGTGCATGCCACCACACCCAGCTAACTTTTTGTAGAGACAGAGTCTCGTCATGTTACTTAGGCTGGTCTTGAACTCCTGGCCTTAAGCAGTCCTCCTGCCTTGGCCTTCCAAAGTGCTGGAGTTACAGGCATGAGCCACCATGCTTGGCCTGACCTGTTGATTTTAATAATATTAGCTGTCACTGATTAAATGCTTGCTATTTATCAGACACTGTGGTAAATTATTTAACCCTCACAACAACTCTGTTATCCTTGCTTTACAGAAGAGGAGAATGAGGCATGGAGGAGATAATTCAAATTTCAACTGTACAATCCATACTCATAGCCACACCTTTATAATATTGCCTCTCAAATTAAGCTAGATATCCTGTAAACAAATCTTAGACCTCAGAATTCAAAAGTTAAAGTCATTTAAAATAGCCCTTGCTAAAGTAAGATATTTTTATATTAAAGATGAATATAATATTTACATAAAGCTACAGCAGGATAAACAGGTAGATGATAACAAGGGATACAAAGTCAAATGTGCTCACCCTGAATAACTAGTAAGGGACAGCAAAAAGCACAGAATGTATCATTCCCAGTTCATTAGTTAATACCTCTTCCCAAGTTTCTACTGATTCCAGAATTCATGCATGTAACCTAGGTATCACCTTAATACTCATGTGGTGTTGAAGAAATAAAATAGGCTTGGTGCTGTGGCTCACACCTATAATCCCAGCACTTTGCAAGGCCAAGGTGGGAAGATCACTTGAGGCCCAGAGTTTGTGACCAGCCAGGGCAACAGAGAAACCCTGTCTCTACAAAAAATTTAAAAATTAACCAGGTGTGGTGGCACATGCTTGTAGTCCCAGATACTCAGGAATCTGGGACAGAAAGATTGTGTGAGCCCAGAAGTTTGAGGCTGCAGTGTACTATGTTGATGCCACTGTACTCCAACTTGGAAAGCATAGCAAGACCCTGTTGCTAAAAAGTACAGAAATAAAAATACAAGTCATTATTTATGTGATAGCATTCACTATTCGATCAGATCAATAACATCCAAAAATTATTAGGGCTTTTGTAACATAATACCACCATTAATAGTTGTCATTCGTTAAGCAGGTACTTACTGAATCCCAGACTATCATAATTTATTTTAGTTTTTAACAGAATTCGAATAAGATTTGAGTGACATTTAAAATGTTTAAATACATATACCTGATGATGAAGAGAAAAACTCCTTTGACATGATATTATACATTGATGTTCCATAAATTCTATAAATCACATTGTAAGTCATGAATGACTCCTAAAACATGACTTTTCTAATATCTTACAGATAAATTTTACTCTAATTTTAAAGCCATACCAAGGTGTAAAACAGCATGTATAGTATGAATAAGGGAGAAACTTCTATGCACATTCACATGTATAATGCACACATGTATGTGCTTGTATATACACCAATGTTTTCTGAGGATAAGTAGGAAATACTTAATAATGATTTTCTCTGGGGAGATTGACCTAGGAGCAGGATGGGAAAGAGAAGACTTTTTCAGTTTTTCCTCATTTGTTGTGAATTTTTTTTCATATTGATTATTTTTGTCATAATTAAAGCCAGAAGCAAGTTTAATTATAAATTTAGCAGTTACATGTGTCTTGGGTCCCATTGAAATAGTAATTTTCAGCTGGATGCCGTGGCTCACGCCTATAATCCCAGCACTTTGGGGGACCAAGGTGGGCGGATCACCTGAGGTCAGGAGTTTGAGACCAGCCTGGCCAACATGGCGAAATCCCATCTCTATTAAAAATATAAAAGATAGCCAGGTGTGGTGGTGCAGATAGTCCCAGCTACACAGGAGACTGAGGCAGGAGAATTTCTCGAACCGGGGAGGCTGAGGTTGCAGTGAGTCGAGATCTTGCCACTGCATGCACTCCAGCCTGGGCGACAGAGTAAGACCCCATTTCAAAAGAAAAAAAGAACTCTCTCCTATCATAGATTGTCAGATTTCAAAAGGTACCTAACAGTTTGCTTTGAATGGTTTCTAATATTCTTTAAGACTCGTAGTCCTCACTTGTTATTAATATCAGTTATTCTTCAGTAATATAAATGCAGAGAATGGAAATATTCCTTAAGAATTTATTTTTTGTGTTAATTCTGATACCATTTGTTTCATGTTTTCACTTAGAGTGCAGAAAAATTCCAGTTTTTTGGATATAAGATTTAGTATTATTCAATTCGACAAACATCAGCAAATAAAGTTAAAATGATGCTGACAGTTTTTTTCTTTAAATTTCAAAAACAGACTGTAGATCCTCTTTAAAATTTTATGTTAAAATGTGTTATAATTAGAATACCTTTTTGACTGCCTATTCTCCATATTTTGGGACACATTAGAGAAGAATATTCAAATTGGGAACTGTCATGGAAAAGCAAGAAATATGAATGGCTTAACCCTAAGTTCTTATGATGAGCCAAAAGAGGTGTGATAAATCCATGCTTCACTATTTTTGGTACAAAATCCAGAATTAAATTGATTACTGGATTGATTTTATTTGTTTGGCAATGCTAATTTGCATCTATCATGTGACAGGCCCTTTTCTGACCTCTCGAACTGCAGAGATGAATGAGGCAAAGTCCCTTTCTACCAAGAACTTCATGATTTTATGGAGAGACAAATATAAATACTGGGATGGGTAAGCTGAAGAGAGGAGGGAGTAAGTGATGGTCCCCGTTAGAGTATTTTTTTTATTATTCTTAGTGGCTCCCTCATATTAAGGTTAGAGCAGATTTCTCTGTGCTTTGCAGTCTGGTAATGTAGATTCACTGATGGTCAGATGGAAAGTGGAGTTTTTTTCCATCTAGATTTACATATTCAAGGCAATGAGCTATAGCATTTTATTTAGAGATGAAGAGTATTGAATAGATGGAAAGGTAACTATGTGTTATAGCCTCTTTCCTAATTAAATTACATATTTGTGTTGTAATGATTGACTTTTTTTGCATCTGTACTAGATTTACCTTGAATTAAATTGCAGCCTTTTTTGATGATGGTAGAAGTGCCACAGAAGTGTCTTATTAAAATGCAAAAGTGCCTAAGTCTGCAAACAGAGCAGTAAATTGTAAGACGGAGGCCTAGAAAATATGCCAGTGGTCTCATTGGAGTCATCTTTGTTCTCAGTGTTGACAGTTGCTTAATGGACTGTCCTCCACTGAACTTTTTGGAGCAAACCTTCTACTTAAGAGTCACTTTGCCATTTTATTTGTCTAATGACATACTATGCTGTTGGGGCAACAAACTGTACATCCTCTCCTGCTACAAAAGTAAAAGACAGCTTTAACCAAGATAAAAATGAAGTTGGAATTCAGGCAAGAAAGTATAGGATAAGGCAGACTTGAAAGGCCGGGTATTGAGTTGGGAAGGGTTTTGAAGTTAGATCTGTTCAGTTCTAGCTCCAACCTTTACTCTCTGTAAGGGGGAAACTTAATCTCTGTCTTCAGTTTCCTCATCTCTGAAATGGGGATACTAATACTACCTGCTTAACACAAAGAGATTTCACCAGTATTGTTTTTCTAGAGAGATGTTAACTTTGGCTTTAATTTTGATTGCAGGTCATTTATTCATTAACAGATCTTCAGTGAACATTCACTATGGGCCAGGCACTGTATTGGCTGTTGGGTAGATTGAAGAGACCAATAAAATACGATCCTAATACTCAAAGAACTCAAACCCTAATAATTATTCTTAGCTTGTATCCAAGTCTTTGAATGTATAGAGTAGCATGGACGATACTAAGTGGTGGTACTAAGTGGGTTGGTAAAAATTTTAAAACTGTAGAGCAGTAAATGGGCCTGATGTTGACCAAAAGGTAGAAGCTAAATTTCTAACTTTGCTATGTGTCAGAAAGCGGAGAAGCACATGTTCTTAAAGAGGTCGACCTTGAAACTAGCACTGGTTTCATTCTCATGCAAGTGAATCTACATCAAAATTTTTAGATTTAAGTGGCACTTTGATAGGTATCAAAAAAAATTAGGAGTTTAGTCAAGAGAAATAGGTATTTGAAACAGGATAGAGGTCTTCAGATTCTAAGAAGTATGTCCAGTAACTAGGAACAGCAGGACTTGGAGACTTACAAGAATACAGGCCTTAAAAAACTTTTCAAAAAGAATTTATATCAGACAATATCAATACCAAATGCTGCAAAAATATTTGAGTGTTTTGGTGAATTAAAAGGATGTTGAATTTGTGATAAGGTTGTCATTTGCTACTCTGTGAGAAGTTCCATCACCTAAGCAGATATAAGCATCAAAGATTGGGAGAAAGAATAGTGAAATCAAGAAAACAAAGATACAGGAGTGCCCATTGCAGGGCATTGCTGGGGATGTCAAAATATACACTGGACCTGCTGAAGCATGATGAGAAAAGCAGAAGCAGGTGCACATTTTCTTCTGTTTTTCATGCCACTTTGGAACAGGGCCCAAACATTTAGCTAAGCTGGGGCTTTTAGGCTGTATACTTAAAGGAGCATTATCTCCTCACCTGGCAATATCAGAAGCTGGAGTATAATGACAAAAAAATGAATTCAACAGTATTCTTCTAGTTTAGCATATATGGCTTTGGAATCACCAGCTCATATCTTGATATAATTTGAGGGTCTGGTATCTAATCTCTGGTACAGATGTCTCACATTGAAATCCTTTGACATCATCCATGACCTTGAAATCATGGTTTAGAATCCAACAGCTGTTCTTTCAGAATGGTCAAGACTGAGGTCAGTTTATATAATGAGGCACACTGTTAAGCTTATACACCACTTCAATACTGCATTCAGATTAATGGTTTCTATTGAGCCAATTCTCTTTGCCTAACTTGCATCAGTAGTGTAATTACCTTAGTTACTTTAGTTTTATAATATCTTCATATTACAAGTCCACTACGTTTTAATTCTACATCAAATTTTATTGGCTTTTTTTTTTTTGCTTTTGCTTTTTCATTTACAAATAACATATAGAATTGTTCTGTGCACAAAAGAGACATTTGATCAATGGAAAAATTAGGAGATTGGTTTTTTTTGTTATAAATATGGTATATTTATGGTTTCATTTGTATTAACAATTTTCCTATAAATGTTTATATCACATAATTCATTCTTAGCATTTTCAAAACACCCAAATGTAATTTATACATAACTTTTATAAACACTTCTATTATATAAAATAATTATTCCTGTTCAAATGAGTCAGATACGTTGTTTGGAGGAGCAAGGGAGAGGCAGACTGTTACTAAAATATATTTCAGCAGAAAAGGTTTTAAAAACAATATTGGGACTTTAGCTTTCTCTGTAAATTGATGGTCCTGAAACAGTGTTTCCAGAGAATTACCAAAGAGAGTTGGTATAAAAATCCTAAAGGTCCAGGACTCAGGTTAATGGGAGGAAAAAAATCCAAGCTCTCGGTGGAAGTTTTGGTCAGAATAGTAGATGAAACAAAGAGTACAGTGAGAATCAGGTAGCTTCTGATCATTAAGAAAGTGTACCATTTGTGTTACTGGAATTTTTAAGCCTCTTTCTCTTAGAATTCTATCAGTTCTTATTACAAGGTAGATTAATCCAAGAAAGTCATTCCAACTTCCTGTTCTTGGCAGTAGGAATTACCTTTCTTCCTTAAAAGCAGAAAAAAGCCTGATAAATTATACTATTCTATTCTCTCTTCTATGCAATCACTAGTCATAATGTGATAATAATTTTCAGTTTTTATTTTGCCCTTTCTGGTTACTTTTGTGCCACAATTAATGTCTTATTAATAGGCCATATCTCATATCTTTACGAATAAAGAATATAAATAAAATGTTAATTCAAATTTTAAGTAATTTGAATTAATATATTTTGAATTAATTAATATATTTTATTATAAATAAAATATATGATATAGATAAAAATATGTATAATATATAATTTATGTATTTTTAAAATATTTTATTAAAATATATAAAATATATCTAATATATATTACATATATTAATTATATGTAATGTTACATATAATTAATATATATTATATATAATATAAATAAAAATGTGTAAAAATATAAAATATATTTTAATAAATATATTAATATACTTAACATTAAAATAATATAGTTTTATATATATTATAAAACATATAATATAATATAAATAAAAATATTCAATTCAAAATATATACAAATTGCTTGAAAATTTACAGGAAATTTTCTACTTGAAATATATGATTTTAATACAAAAATTAGCTGGGCATGGTGGCGTGTGCCTGTAGTCCCAGCTACTCGGGAGGCTGAGGCAGGAGAATTGCTTGAACCCGGGAGACGGAGGTTGCAGTGAGCCGAGATTGTGCCACTGCACTCCAGGCAGGTGCCTGGTGACAGAGTGAGACTCTGTCTCAAGAAAAAAAAAAAGAAATATATGATTTTAAAAATAAATGGCCTATTTTAACTAATCTTAGTATCATGATACTGAAATAACATGTAATTAAAACTTTATTAAATGTCACTATTTATCAATTTTATTTGTGCAGTAAAATAATTTATTTCCAGAAGTCATCACAGCAGAAAATAACATTCTGACTTTGCTGTCTTTAGCCTGCAGCATTACAGTAGGAAATAACATTTTGATTTTCTTCTCCATAAAAGGGTTTTTTAAAAATATTATTGCTTTATGATTCCTAAAATTCATAGAGTAAAATAGCAACCCATTGCTGAGCAGAAATATGCCAGCTCATAAGCTTTGTAGATGCTGTGTCTAATTTACTTTATAATATATAATAAAGGGAAGAGAAAAAAAGACTTTTCCTTGCTTTAATTTCATATTAGTTAAAATGGATATTTTCTTTCATTATTTTTTCTTTTTGTATTGTTTTTGAAGTTAGCATATATTGATTACAGAAAATTCAATATAAACTGATAATAATAAGAAAAATTTGGGGTCAGGCTTAGTGGCTCACACCTATAATCCCAGCACTATGGCAGGCCAAGGTGGGTGTATTGCTTGAGCCCAGGAGTTCAAGACCAGCCTGAGCAACATAGCAAAACCCTGTCTCTATGAAAAATACAAAAATTAGCCAGGTGGCGTTTACCTGTACTTTACTCGGGCGGCTGAGGTGGGAGGATCACCTGTACCAGGGAGGTTGAGAATGGAGTGAGCTGTGATCCTGCAACTTTGTTCTTCAGCCTGGGTGACAAAGTGAAACCCTGTCTGAAAGAAAAAAACTAAATAAATGTTCAGTTTTGTCTTGGCAGAAAGGAAATCAAAAGACAATATTTATAAGGTTACTCTATCTGTAGGGTTAAAGAGAAAACAAAGCATCTAATAGAAGATTGGATTAAGGATAAAAATAGGAAATTCACAGAAAAGAAAGGACAACCAAAAACAAAAAAAGGAAAAAATGCTTAACCTCATTAATGACTGTAGAAATATCACTTTGAAGCTATTAGTTTGCCAAATATAAAGTACTTGTGAGACTGGAGAAAATCCATCACACATTTATTTGTAAGAGGAATATGAGTAACTTTGTGGAACTAAATGTGACAATATATATATTTGGAAATAAAATTACTAGTATAGTCTGGGTACAATGGCTCACACCTATAATCCCAGCTACTCAGGAGGCTGAGGCAGAGGAGGATTACTTGAGCCCAGGAGTTCAAGACCAGCCTGGGCAACAGGGTGAGAACCTGCCTCTTATCAACAATTTAAAAAGTGCTAGTAGATAAGGATATATTTTAAAGTTTTCATGGTAAGAAAAATAGCAAAGTAGTAAGATTTTTCAAAAGAAATATTGCATACTGATAGCTGTATAATGTCTAGGAGCTAGGAGGGATTTTCTTAATAAAGTGAAAATAAAGCATGTTGAAGAATAACTCATATAGTTATGACCGCATTTTCTGTTTAAAATAAACCTGTGGCTAGGTGCAGTGGCTCATGCCTGTAATTCCAGCCCTTTGGGAGGCTAATACTGAATGCCTGCTTGAGGCCAGGAGTTTGAGACTAGCCTAGACAACATAGGGAGACCTCTGTCTCTATAAAAAATAAAAATAAAAATTAGCGAAGTGTGCTGGCTCATGACTGTGGTCCCAGCTATTTAAGAGGCCAAAGCAGAAGGGCTGCTTGAGGCTGGGAATTCAAGAGTGTAGTGAACTGTGACTGTGCCAGTATACTCCACCCTGAGCCACAGAGAAAACCTGTCTAAAAAATAAATAACATAAACTGGTATATAGAGTTGTGATTATTTGTGTGAGCCTGGATGGCGTAGAAGACTATATCAAATGCAAAGTGCTAAGGTAAGGTTCACCTCAGGCAAGCAGAATTGGCTATTTGGAGAGAGGGATAATTACCTTTATTTGTTTCAATGGACACATTTGTTATTTAAAAAACAAAAAGTAAAAGATAAAAAGCAACAGAAATTAGGAGGAGGAAAAAAAATCCCTTGGAATCCCACTACTTAGATGTACAGATTATATATTTATCTTCATAAATGGAAAAATACTGTATATGTATTTTTAAAGCCTTTTAAAAACAGTATGTCAAAGAAATGTTTTTATGTCTGTAAACTATACATTATATTTTGATAGGTGTGTAATAAATATATGGATATGCTAATGTTTTAGTTACTTCAGAAACCACCCAGAAAACTAATACTTCTGTTGAGGTATAGTTGACATAAGGTTAATGTACACATAAAATATTTGATCACTTTTAACAGGAACATACTCTATATAAACCATAACTATAATCATATCACCCCAAAGTTATCTTATGCATATTTTGTAAATCCCTCCCTCCTGCACTACTACCCTCATTTTCATCGCCAGGCAAGCACCTATCTGTTTTTTGTTGCTACAGATTAGTTTGCATTTTAGAAATCTTATATGAATGAAAGCATGAACTCTATTTTGTCTGACTTCTTTCTTTTTTGAGATAGAGTCTCACTCTGTCACCTAGGTTGGAGTGCCGTGGCATGATCAGAGCCCACTGCAGCCTTGACCTCCCAGGTTCAACACATCCTCCAGCCTCCCAAGTAGCTGAGACGACAACAGGCATGCACTACAATATCTGGCTAATTTTTTTTTTTTTGTAGAGACAGTTTTGTCATGTTGCCCTGGCTGATCTCAAACTCCCAGGCTCAAGCAATCCACCTACCTTGACCTCCCAAGGTGCTGCGATTAAAGGCATGAGTCACCATGCCCAGCCTGACTGGCTTCTTTCATTCAGCATGTTTTATATGTTGTTGAGTATGTTAGGAGCTCATTTTAAAAAATTGCTGAGTATGAATTTACCACAGTTTGTCTATTTGTTAACCTATTGATAGACATTTTGGCTGTTTCCAGTTTGGGACTGTTACAAATGAAGTTGCTGTGAGCACCTGTGTACAGGTCTTTGTATGGAAATACGCTGTCATTTTTCTTGGGTAAATAAGTATAAATGGCTGGGTTATATGTAGGTATATATTGGTTTTTAAGAAATTTAAGTCATTTACCATTTTATATTTCCACCAGTAATATCTGAAAATTTCAGGCTATCTTGTTTCTGCTAAATCTCCTTCGAACCACTTCTATAAATATGTTGTGAAAAATAATGAGAATTGATCGAATGGAGTCTCTGTTTTTTTCTGTTGATCTGGTTGTCTTTTCTTGATGCTTATACCACACTGTCATGATAGAGAAGCTTTGTAATGTCTTGAAATCAGATAGTATTAAGCCCTCCAACTTCATTCTTTTTCAAAGCTGTTTTCACCATTCTAGGTCCTTTGTTTTTCTAGATTCATTTTATAATCAGTTTTTTCTATATTTTTTCCCTGCCAAAAAAAGGCAGTTGAAATTTTATTTGATTTACATTAACATTATAGACAGAATTAACATCTTGCAATATTGAGCCTTCTGACCCATGAACATGGTATATTTTGCATTTTTAAAAGTATTCCTTAATTCTCTCAATAATGATTTGGAGTTTCTAGTGTACAGGTTTTTTGTATCTTTTGTCAAATTTATATCTTTAGATGCACTTGTACATAGTATTTTTTCTTTCATATTGTGTTCGTTACTATATATGGAATAAAAGATATAATAGATTTTCATATATCAGTTTGATGTCCTGCAACCTTGCTAAGTACACTTCCTAGTCTTGTTAGAATTTTTGTAGAGATTCCTTTGGATTTTTCTATGTGGATAATCATGTTGTCTGAACAAAGACAAATTTACTTCATTTCCAACTGGATGTACCCTTTATTTCTTTTTCTTGACTTAACTGTACTAGCTGGAAACTTTAATACAATGTTGAATAGAAGTGGTAAAAGTCAACATTGTGTTGTTCCAATCTCAGGGAGGAATCATTCAGTCTTACACCTTTAAGTATGATGTTAACTGTCATTTTTTTATTATCTAGGTGAGGGATTTATTTTTTTTTCCAAGATTGCTGAGAAATCATTTTAGTCAAGAATATAGATTAGATTTTATCAATTGCTTTTCCTGCATTTGTTAGTAAATCATATGGTTTTGTTTTTTTTATTAATTCTTATTAGAAAATACTTGACATTTGAATATTAAACCAAACTGCTTTCCTGGAATAAAACTGGGCCATGACATTTTTTTCTTTTCCTGTGATGTTGAATTTTACTTGCTAAAATTTTGTTTAGTGTTTGTGTGTGTGTGTGTGTGTGTGTGTGTGTGTGTGTGTGTTGTTTTGTTTTTTGTTTTTTTACATTTAAATTTATAAGGGATGTTCACCTGTAGTTTTCTGGTAATTGTCATGTTTGGGTATCTGGGTAATGCACACCTCAAATGATGAGTTAGTGACTTTTCTCCTGGGAAAGTTGGTGTAAAATTGATGTTGTTTCTTCCTCAAGTATTTGGTAGAATTCAGCAGTGACACCATGAAAAAAAATATGACCCATAATGAGGAGAAAAATCAATTGAAACTCATAACTGACATAATTAGAATTAGCAGACAAAATCATTAAATGGTTATTAGATTCAGTTACTATAAGTGTATTTCATATATTCAAAAAGTAGAGATAAGGAATCGACATAACTGGAAATCACAGAATTGGTAGAAACAGTGAACAGCAAATTAGTAAGGACCTAGGAGACTGGATAGCACAGTTAACCAACTTGATTTAATTGACTGAACATTCGAAAAGTAGATACACATTCTTTCCAAATGCAAATTGAAGATTTACCAAGATAGACCATATTGTGGTTCATAAAATGAGTCTTAATAACTTTAAAAGGATTTAAGTTGGAAATCAGTGAGAAAAATATCTCTGGAAAAATCCCCTGTATGCTCAGAAACTGACACACTTTTAAATAACTCAGAGGTCAAAGAAGAAATCAGAAAATGAAATTATAAAATATTTTGAACTGAATGAAAATGAAAATCCACCCAACATATATCACATTTTGTGGATTTCTTATATTCATTTTCTATTGCTGTTATAAAAAAATCACCATATATACAGTGGCTTAAAATAATACATATTAATTGTCTTACAGTTTTGGAGGTCAGAATTCCAAAATGGATTTCATTTGGGCTAAAAATCAAGGGATCAGCAGGTCTGTGCCTCCTCTGGAGACTTTCTGGAAGAATCTATTCCCTTGTCTTTTTTTCTCTGCTAGAAACTGCTTGCATTCCTTGGCTGTGTCCCCTTCCTCCATCTTCAATGCCAGCAGCATAGCATCTTCAAATCTCTCTCTGTTTCTCCTACCTCCCTTTTTTGCTCGTAATGAACCTTTCTATTACATTGGATACACTGGGTTAATCCAGGATAATAGTCTCCTTATCACAAGACCCTTTATTTTATCACATTTGTAAAGTCAGTTTTGCCAGGCAAGGTTACATATTCAAAGGCTAAAAGCATTAAGACATTGGCATCTTTGGTGCGCTCCATTATTCTGCCTACCACACTGCTAAAGCAGTACATAGATGGAAATTTACATCACTAATTGCAACTATTAGAAAAGAGGAAAATTATCTAATTGTTGACCTCTCTTAGCTTTCATGTTAAGAAATTTTTAAAAGAAAACAAACCCAGAGAAAGTAGAAGAAAAGAAATAATACAAATAGGAAATAAATGAAACAGATAGCAATATAACAGTAGGGAAAATGTTTATAAAACCAAAAGATGGTTATTGAGGATATAAATAAAATTACTAACCCTGAATTTGACTTTTACTTTGATATTTAATGTTAAAGCTAGAAGCAAAAAAATTTAAATTGTGTTATAGATACATGGTTTTGTTGTTTTTAGAGACAGGGTCTTGCTCTCTCACACAGGCTGGGGTACAGTAATATGATCATATAACCTTCAACTCTTGGGCTCAAGCAATCCTCCTGCCTCACCCTCCTAAGCAGGTAGGACTATAGGCACATGCCACTATACCCAGCTAATTAAAAATTTTTTTTCATAGAGATGGTGTCTCACTATGTTGTTCAGGCTAGTCTTGGAACTCCTGGCCTTGAGCAATTCACCCACCTTGTCCCCCCAAAGTGAAATGGCTCATTTTGATAGAATTTAAGTCTAGTTTCCTCATTTTATTATACTGTTTTGTTTCCAGTGCTAAGGCCTCAGCGAACTAACTCACATAATTCAAGCTCTTTGTCAAGCGGTCATACAGCAGAAAGATTTTGATGTAGAATGGGAAGCCTAATTACCAAGTCAACAAACATTTCAAATAACAACCCTTGAGAAGATGCCCGAAAAGCACCAGACCTAATGACTCTCTAGTGTTTCTTTTGGTTGACATCTTTCAGTGACTCATCATTCTTACATATTCCATCACCATTGTTATTCTTTTTAGGTTATTTATATCTTCATTGTAAAGTGTATCCTTCTCTTACCTGGGTTTCTTCTTTGTGCCACCTTAGTTTCTTAGATAAATCATCACATTTTCCTACATCCCCATGAGGATCTGTGAAAAAAGAAAAGGTGGTGAGGGGGCACAGATTAGGATTCACAGCCTATAGGAACTCTAGAGGGATAAAATTCTTGCATATTACAATGATTTAGTGCTAACTTGTAGGATCTCAAAACTTGGTAAAAGGTAAGTAAAAATTGTCAATGTAAGTCAAGAATGGATGAGAAGGGATTAAAACCAGGTGATAAGGATGAGAACTCTCACTGAAAGTTCCATTATTAGAACATTCTACTCTGTTTATGTGCAATTCTGTGACAGTGCACTTGGGCTGTTCCCTGAGCAGTAGTGAAGTATCTACACTTAGAAAGTCTTCATGGTCTCAATTTTGTGTCACTTCAAACCAGAGACCCAGGCTCTGGATACATTAATCTCAAACCTTGGAACTAGGGAGTTTATGTTGTATTCCAAAAGCATGTAGAGCTAGAAGGGAGCCTTTTTTTGTAATTCAGTCTCTCACTTGGCTATTATGTGGCCACAAGATCTTTAGCTAATCTCCACAATATTCAAGAATATTCTCTCCACAAACGTAGAAAAGACAACAGCTTTATTAATTTTTTTACATTTTTTTCTTGAGATCAGTTCTCACTCTTTCACCCAGGCTAGAGTGCAGTGGTGTGATCATGGCTCACTGTAGCTTCAGCCTCCTGGGCTCAGGATAATCCTCTTGCCTCAGTCTCCTGAGTAGCTTGGACCACAGGTACACACCACTACACCTGGCTAATTTTTAAAATATTTTGCAGAGATGGCGTCTCCCTGTGTTGTCCAGGCTGGCCTTAAACTCCTAGGCTGAAGCAATTCTTCCAGCTTGGCCTCACAAAGTGCTGGGATTGCAGGTGTGAGCCACTATGCCTGGCCTTATTGTTTTCGAGACAGAGCCTCACTCTGTCACCTAGGCTGGAAGGTAGTGTATTTTATTTTTATTTTTTAAGAGACAGAGTCTAGCTATATATATTTATGTAAGGGGCAGAGGAAGGGTTTTGCAATTAACTATTAAGTTTTCTCTAGCCACAGATCTAAGAAAAGAGAGAGAGGAAAATAAAGATCTCTTTCCTTTATTACACCAGGGAAATAGAAAAAATTGTTAAACTCTTACGACTTACTTGGATGACTACCTGACTAATGAAGAAATTATCTAGTAAAGAGAAGCAATATTAAGTTCATCTAAAAATTGCTCTCAGATTTATATTGTTGCATAGCTAATAGGATACCCTGAGATTAAAGATTTACCTGTCTTATGTAGTAAGCTCTTTTGCTTTTTTTTTTTTTTTTTTTTTTTTTTTTTTTTTTTTTTTTTTTTTTTTTTTTTTTTTTTTTTTTTTTTTTTTGGCTAGAGTGCAATGGCACGATCACGGCTTACTGCAACTTCCAACTCCTTGGCTCAAGTGATCCTCCTACTTTAGCCTCCTTAGTAGACAGGACAACAAACGTGTACCCCACGCCTGGCTAATTTTAAAATTTTTTGTGGAGGTCTCACTTTGTTGCCTAGGCTGGTCTTGAACTCCTGGCCTCAAGCAGTCTCCCCTCCTCGGCCTCCCAAAGTGTTGGGATTACAGACATGAGCCATCACTCTCAACCTCATTTACACTCTTTTAACCTATGTGGAATGATGCTGGTTTTAGTTTTTCGTTTTGGGGGGTACAAAATGAGTACTCTCTACAAACTCCATAAGTTCTCCAGATCTTCTGGAAATCAAAATCATACACAAAATTGTAATGTGCCCAGTAAAATTAACTGTTTTAAAAATGTATTCTAATAGTATTTTTATAAAGAGCAGTCTGTCCTAAACTCTATTAGAAGACTAAAGTGGATTAGTCATACAGGATGAAACAATTTGAACCAATGATTGAAAATCAATTTTAAAAGTTTTACTTTTTTATTTCTCTCAATTTAAAATTATTGTCAGAAGCATTGAAGAGCAAAGAGAAATCACTTAATGTTCAAGTATGTAGTCTGAGTATTGGCATTAAACTTTTCTTTGTTTCCTTCCAGTTTTTTCGTAAATATTTTACATGATTATAAATAAAGTGTTGGTATAATTTTGTGTTTTTTGTACTTTTCTATTTTTTAACCTTAACCTACTTTCTTTTTTAAAAATCCCGTTTAGGCTGGGCGCAGTGGCTCACGCCTGTAATCCCAACACTTTGGGAAGCCAAGGCAGTTGGATCACGAGGTCAGGAGTTCGAGACCAGCCTGGCCAAGATGGTGAAACTCTGTTTCTACTAAAAATACAAAAATTAGGCAGGCGCAGTGGCAGGCACCTTTAATCCCAGCTGCTTAGGAGTCTGAGGCAGGAGAATCCCTTGAATCTAGGAGGAGGTTGCAGTGAGCCAAGATTGCACCACCGCACTCTAGCCTGGCGGCAGAGCAAGACTCCATGTCAAAAAAAAAAATTAATTAGCCTAAATCCAAATCCTTGCTACTAGAAGTGGCTCATAAAAACCTGTGCTGTGATTTGGCTCTTGCCAAATGTGAAACTTGTCCACTTTAATTTTATCTTTATGTGGATTTTCTAAAGATTAATCAATAAGTTTTTTTTTTTGCTGTTGAATAAAATGTCTTAATTTTTAGAATCATGTACATTTAGCCCTTTTATAGTTTTTCACTGCCTATTTAAAATCTTTTTTAATTTTAATTGTCTCCCTAGTAATTGATTGCTTTCAAATTATCCTGCTACATAGCACTAATTATGAGCTTTTAGCAGCTTAATCAAAATTTAGCAGATAGGGCCAATTGTGGCAGTGGCTCACTCCTGTAATCCCAGCACTTTGGGAGGCCAAGGCAGGAGGATCACTTGAGTCCAGGAGTTCAAGACCAGCCTGGGCAACATGGTAAGAGACCATCTCTACCAAAAAACATTAAAAATTAGCTGGGCATGTTGCATGTACCCGTGGTCCCAGCTACTGGGGTGGTTGAGGTGGGAGAATCACTTGGGCCCAGGAATTTGAGGCTACAGTGAGCCAAGTTCATGCCACTGTACTCCAGCCTGGGCAACAGAGAAAGACCCTATCTCAAACAAACAAACAAACAAAATTTAGCAGATTGAATATATAGGAATTTTAACAGATTTAGTTTGTATTAGGATAGTCCCAAAGAATATAAAGCTTAAATTCTTGTTTGAAGTTTAGTTGGAAAAATATATATAAAACTAAATAACGTGATATGCATATAATTATGCTTTTTAAATCTTGGAAAGAAAATAACCCAAAATGTGTGCAATATCTGAAAGATAACAGAGTTGGGTTTTTTTTTTTTTTGTTTTGTTTTTGGTCAACTTTATATCTGTCTATACTTTATAAGTGTTCTTCAATGGGTGTATCTTTTTATGATTAGAAAAAAATCTATTGATTATTAGATTATTTCATAGTGAATAGTATGCAACATTTGTCATTCTTGTACTTACTGTGTAAGATTTCTGAGTCAGGATTTTAGACTAAAAACCAGGACTTAACTATTAGCGTTAGCAGTTTCTTTCTTTTTTTTTTCTTTTGAGACAGTCTGACTCTGTCGTGAGGCTAGAGTGCAGTGGTGCAATCTTGGCTCACTGCGACCTCTGCCTCCTGAGTTCAAGCAATTCTCCTGCCTCAGCCTCCCAAGTAGCTGGGATTACAGGTGTGTGCCACCACACCCAGCTAATTTTTGTATTTTTAATAGAGATAGGATTTCACCATGTTGGTCAGGATGGTCTCAATCTCTTCACTTCATGATCCACCCGCCTTGGCCTCCCAAAGTGCTGGGATTACAGACATAAGCCACCACACCTGGCCAGCAGTTTCGTTAAGAGCTGCTCTTTCTGCAGAGAAAAAGAAAGAGTGCATGTTCTAGATCATGTGTTTACACAGAATAGTTCCTCAGGATGCATTATATCCCTGTCTCTTAACTACTCCTGACTCTTCTATTGTACATAAAAGCTTTTCTCCATATTCTAACTACCTCAGACTTCAGGGAAAACTGTTTCTAAAAACACATGGATTTTATAAAAACCAGTAAGCTTATGAAACTTTTACATTAGCCCTAGCCCTCTGTCTCCAAGGCCAGTGTTTATCTCTTAAATTGTACAGGGTTTGTTGTTACCTCTTAATTTGCAGGAGTAACAGTTTGACTTCGGTTAAGCCCACATAAAAAGTAAATGAAAAACCAAGAGACTCTTCCATTTTTGGGGATGACTTGTGATACATCTTACAGATACCAGCAAAATGCTACTGTAACATGCATTCTTTTAGAAATCTTAAATGTTTGATAGAGCACATCAAAAATTGTTTCCTTCCAGTTCGCTGTAGGAACAGTAAACTGTAGCACAGTTTTAAAACTTCTATAGAGAGAAGACAAATAATTCCCTGAAACCCAGTGATTAAACATGTCTGTTGCCCTAATCTTTTTCTGAATTTGTCCATTAGGCATTTTACACATACAGCTCTGAAGAAAAACATTTTCTTCCAATATCATAAAAATTTGAAAAAAATCTTGAAATCAGCATTACTTTTTTTGTATTTTTGTTTTTGTTCATATTTTAATGTAGTAGAAATTAAATGTGTCTGCAAGAGTTTAGTTCTTACAGAGGGAGTCCAGGTAATTATAAACTCTATGCAGAGACTGTTGCTTGTCCTCTCGTTCGTTAGTACAAGACAAGGCGGAAACAATCTATGTCTCTGCCTTGGGAAGGTCAACAGTACTGCTTTTGCCTAGAACTGCTGTTACTTGTTCAGTCAGCAAATTCGAGGGCCTTCCCTATGCAGTGGGCTAGAAAGTACAAATCTGAGAGAGTATCTTAAATTTAATTCCCCCATTCTGGCTTAATCAGTGTTAATTATCCTGTAAATCAGTGTCACTCTCTTTCTCTCTTGCCTCCCTCTTTCTCTTCCTGACTGCTTCCCTTTTACTCCTTTTTCTCCCCCTTCATCCCTCAGCACACCCAAATTTTACTGCACCTTTCTATCAGTAATTGAAGGAGAGGGGATATGTGCCCCAGCCTCACTAGGCATTAGGGGTGTGTGTATATCTGTTCAGTTTTTCTGAAGGACTAAGTGTCTCCTAAGGAAGTCTGTGCTCTTTCTGTCCCTCTTTTTCTGAATTATTATCAAGACTTTAAATAGCCACTGTTTAAGTAACAATTCCCACTGGCTCAGTAGCTGGGTTTTTTTTTTTTCTTCCAAGTATGCTAAATGTGTTATATTACTCAAGGAAGAAATATTTTGTTTCATGTTTTGGGGTTGGGTATATTTGATATATTTGTGGGAAGAAAAGTTTATCTTACTTTGTATTTTGTTGTTTAGAGGAAGTTCCTTTTTAGTTTATATTTGAACCCAAAGAATCTTCCAAAAAAAATGGTCTTCCTCTTTGCTATGAATGAGGTTTAGAGCTAAATTCATACAAATGCAAAACAAAATTGCAGATTCTCCAAACTGTGTAACTCCTAAAAAGATTCAGCTGTAGAAGCAGAGTTGAAAATCACAAGAATGTTGGAGGAAGCTCATAAAATAGACTGGTTATATCAAATCAGAAGATCTACAAAAAATACAAAGAGACAACTACCGAATATACATATTCAGTAGAAGGCTATGAGACAATAGCAAATTTAAACCCACCCATGGTTTTCATCCTTTGAAAAAATTTACCTTGAGTTGGATACAAAGGAAGAATATCAGCTGGTCTATTAGTGTTTCCTTAATGGTTCCTGAGGGGAAGAAGAAATAATAATTGGTGTGAGATGTTTATAAAAAAGAAGATATGCAGAATATTTTTAAGATGATATAGTAATTTTGAGAAAAAAGTATTAATATTAAATGTCTCCTTTTTCTTGTTCCCTGAAAAAGTATGTGTGCGTATTCTGCTCTCATACCAAAAAAGATGAGACTGTCCCAGAGTCGAAGTGAATTATCTTATATTTCTATAGGAAATCAGATTAGATGATACCCTTTAGCTTCATGTTTATTTGCTTTTGGTAATGTTCACTATTAAGTTGCCCTTCATTAACTCTTCTCCCTCTTTATCACTCCTGTCTATTGATTCATAAGTTGCCCTCTGTAGAAGCAGTTTACTATTATCAATTTACTACCTGATGGTTAAATTGTCTTTCACTTAGACACCCATGATTCTTTGGAATTTGTAAGTCAAATGAATTTTTTTAAGTCCTTTGTAAACTTAATCATTTTATCTAGAATTTCTGAAACAATGGAATAATTCAGTAAAAATTACCTATTTTCTAGTTTTCACTCTAGCAATATGAAAGGCTAGGCAAACAGTATTGATCTGAGATGAAAACAGAACGTTGTAGACATGCTGCCTATCTGATGAAACCTTAATTGAAGTATCCTTTTGTTGTCTAGAAAAGTTAAAAATAATGGAATCCCGAGCATATTATTTTCTATTGCCTGAAGTAACCTTAGATATCTAGTCTCATACTTTATAGCTGAATAATGTAGGCGCCTGAGACCTGTGACTTGCTTAAGTTCTCACATTTGATCAATAGGAGTAGACCGAAGCCTGGAGTTGGATCACAAGTCAGTTTTCTTATGTACATACTCATCACATGCTGAATTACATGCTGGGGTATTTCTAACCATGAAATGGGAAGAACCTAGGCTACTGGTTAGAAAGCTATGAATCTGTACCCACAACACTTGGCATTGCAATCTCTGGGCTACAGCTGCACAGTTGTTCACTTCATCAACCATTTCTTTGTATAGGTGAAGTTCTCTTTTATTCTGCTGAATTTGAATATAGGTATCACTTATACCTAATATTTCTCAGAATGACTTTACAGTGGCAAGTAATAGGCCTGATCTTGTATTTCAGCTCAAATAGCTATAACTGTACCAAAGACATGGAAGAAACCAAAAGATCGGACCCGAACCACTGAAGAGATGTTAGAGGCAGAACTGGAGGTAAGCAAATCTTTTAAGCTCATATTCAGAGCAGTGGTGCCATTTCATTGACAGGTGAATGAAATTATACCTATTTCGTGAAATAGTTTTCCAAGCAAAACTTGGCGTATCAAGCTCAGAGACTAATTGTTTCGATCCATTTACATTAGAATTTTAAAAAGATTTTTAGTAGCATGTTTAATTTCATTGAATTCTTGTTTTTCTTTTAAAATACCTCTTTTAAAATAACAAACTTGGCCAGGCACAGTGGCTCACACCTATAATCCCAGCACTTTTATGAGGTGAAGGCAGGATGATCACTTGAACCCAGGAGTTTGAGACCAGCCTGGACAACATAGGGAGGCCCTGACTCTACAAAAATATTTTAACAAATTAGCCAGGCATGTTAGTGCATACCTCTGGTCCCAGCTACTCGGGAGCCTCAGGTGGGAGGATTGCTTGAGCATTGGAAGTTGAGGCTGCAGTGAGATATGATCATGCCACTGCACTCTAGCTGGGCAAAAGAGTAAAACATTATCTCAAATAAATAAATAAATAAAGTGATAACTTTTGGTTAACTCTTCTTTTCCCCTAACTAGAACTTTTCTTTATATTAACTTGATAGAAATGGAGAGTTTTTAAAAATATCATTAGTAATAGCAGTAGAATTCATCTAGTACATTATAAAGAAATTCATTTTGAGTCTGTCCTCTGTTAACTGCATACCAGAAACATAACTTTTCTTCATATCGTTTGTCTATCTTAAAATAAGCCATGCCAGATTTTGTGTTACATTAAAACATACCAAGTCCAAGAGATGAATTGGAGGATGAAACAAGGGCAAAATCAGTCCTAAGGATTGCTCTAACAATTTCCTAGTCAGTAATCTCAGCATCCTTAGCATTATGTATTGAAGCTTATAAATTGAGTAATATAAATCTATATGCAGCTTTTTCCCTTTTTTTTTTTTAAAATATAAAATTATTTTAAGGTAACTTTGAGTGCGTTTACTTCATTGGCTTTTCTAGCTAGTTATATTCTTACCTTCTTTGGGCATCTAGTAGTACCGCTTTGTTACTTTCCTTGTCCTGTGATTGCTGTTTCATGATGCCGTGTTGATGTCACAGTTAGTTCCATAGCAACCACTAAAATGTTGATGGGTATGATTTCATTGTGGTTATTAGGATGTAAAAATTGGCAGTAAGGTATAGAGTTGCAATTGTCATTGTACTCCTTTTGCAGCTGAATAAGAAAATGTTGCTCCTACAGAAAATAAAATACCTTCCAGAGGCAGGGGAATCACATACTTTCCTGGTATGGCTGTTAAGAGCTTCATTACTTATTTCTTTTTAGATTTGGCTGTTTTTTTAATTAGTTTTCTTCTGTTATACTTCATGTTGGATTTCTAAGCATTTTTGAATATTAGATAGGCCACTCTTCCCATACCTTCAAATATTCATCCTAATCTTCAGCTTGAGGATCAGCAAACATTTTCTATACAAGTCCAGATAGTAAATATTTTAGGCTGTCACTGTTACTCAACTCTGCCACTCTAGCTTAAAAGCAGCCATCAACAATGTGTAAATGGAAGAAGCATGGCTGTATCTTAGCAAAACTTAATTGATGGACACTGAAATCTGAATTTGTATGCTAGGAAATATTTTTCCAATTTTTTTCAGACATTACAAATGTGAAAATCATCCTTACCTTGTATGCTGTGCAAAAGCAGTTGGTGAGCCAGAATTGGCATATGGGCCAGAGTTTGCTATAAAGCTTCTTTAACTTGTTACTATTCAAACGCAAATTGAATTTCCAAGTAATACAGAAATTCAATAAACAAAATTGAATTTCCAGGTAATACAGATTGACTTATTTTGAACCAATCACTTTCCTTAGCTTTATACTTTAAGACAAGGCTGGGCACAGTGGCTCATGCCTGTAATTCCCAGCACTTTAGGAGGCTGAAGTGGGTGGATTACTTGAGGCCAGGAGTTCAAGACCAGCAGTTCAAGACCAGCCTGGCTAACGTGGTGAAACCCCGTTTCTACTAAAAATACAAAATTTAGCCAGGCGTGGTGGCACACGCCTGTAATCTCAGCTACTTGGGGAGCTGAGAGAGGAGAATCACTTGAACCCAGGAGGCAGAGGTTGCAATGAGCCGAGATCGTGCCACTGCTCTCCAGCCTGGGTAACAGAGTAAGACTCTGTCTCAAAAAAATAAAGTGACATAAAACATATTTAACTAAAGCAAAACAAAAAATATTTGGTTTTTTACACACTGACTTCTTTGAGAAATCCTTTTTTCTGTCTTTCCTAAAACTGAGCTTTCATTGGCATAGTGTAGTAAATACTGGATGCCATTGTCTTCATATCCACTAATTCAAGCTCTCCCTTTCTTAGATTTATTTTCTCAGTTTTTAATAATTCTAATTCATTTCTAGTATCAGCTTACTTGGGTTACATATTAGGTTGTTGCATTATTAAAGATACTTATTAAAATTATAGCCTAGAGAAGTAAGTATGAAGGATGATTTCATGTTAAAATTTCTTGGCACGGTATCTTAAAATACATTTTAAAATTTTAGAGCATTTCAGCTGGGTGAGATGGCTCACGCCTGTAGTGCCAGCACTTTGGGAGGCTAAGGTGGGCAGATCACCTGAGGTCGGAAGTTCAAGACCAGCCTGACCAACATGGTGAAATCCCGTCTCTACTGAAAATACAAAATTAGCTGGGCGTGGTGGCGCACACCTGTAATATCAGCTACGCAGGAGGCTGAGGCAGGAGAATTGCTTGAACCCAGGAGGCGGAGGTTGCTGTGGGCCAAGATTGTGCCATTGCACGCCAGCTTGGGCAACAAGAGCGAAACTCCTGTCTCAAAAAAAAAAAAAAAAAAAAAAAAATTTAGAGCATTACATCAATTATTACATACATAGTTACCAGTCTAATTTTCTGGCACTTTTAAAAAACTCCTTGCATTAAGTAGGGAGTTCTGCCAACTGAATTCTTAACAGGTTCCTATAAAAGGTTTACCTAGGCCAGGCGCGGTGGCTCACACCTGTAATCCCGGCACTTTGGGAAGCCCAGGTGAGGGGATTGCCTTACCTCAGGAGTTTGAGACCAACCTGGGCAACACTGTGAAACCCCTTCTCTACTAAAATACAAAAACTTAGCTGGGCATGGCGGCATGTGCCCGTGGTCCCAGCTATTCAGGAGGCTGAGGCAGAATTGCAAGAACCCGTGAGGTGGAGGTTGCAGTGAGCCGAGATCGTACCACTGCACTCCAGCATGGGCGACAGAGCAAGACTCTGTCTCAGAAAAAAAAAAAAAATGTTTACCTTTGGCTGTCCAGCCAATGAAGTGGTCTCTTTCTTAAATCTGGTTTTCTGTGTAAACAATTTAGGAACTGTTAGACACTTACAGACTAGTTGACTAGGATTTTATCCTGCTAAAATAAATTAATAAATATTTTAATTAAGCTATTTTTGTTATTCTCCTCAAATACCCCTCATAATAATACACCTCAGATAATTCAGTGATTCTGTGTTCTCTGAATTACGGTTTGTTATTCATAGAACTAGTTTCTTCATACTTCTTTTTCCAGTTAGAAATTGAATTTCTAAGTAATACAGCTTCTGTTTATATGGGATAGACTGTTGTTGATTGCAGGTACAGAGAAGAGGATGCACTGTATTTTCTTCTCTAAAAACAACTTTTTCACATTTTACAAGATCTGAAATAATTCTGTATAATTGTATGATTGCTGCTTTTTAGTAAGTTTAAACACCATTTACATATTCATATCCCAAATTATTAAATGTCTTCTTGATGACCTATACTTAATTATGAGATGATATTATAAGATTATTAGGCCAGGCGCTGTGGCTCACACCTGTAACCCCAGCACTTTGGGAGGCCAAGGCGGGCAGATCACCTGAGGCTGCGAGTTCTAGAGCACCCTGACCAACATGGAGAAACCCGTCTCTACTAAACATACAAAATTAGCTGGGTGTGGTGGTGCATGCCTATAATCCTAGCTACTCAGGAGACTGAGGCAGGAGAATTGCTGGAACCCCGGAGGCAGAGGTTGCTGTGAGCTGAGATCTAGCTATTGCATTCCAGCCTGGGCAACAAGAGTGAAACTCTATCTCAAAGAAAAAAAAGTATTATAATTAGACTGTAGTAGAGTCTAAATTTTTTTTAAATGAGGCTTCTGAATCATGATTCAAATTTGGCAGACCTGGCTTTTTCATCATTCAAATGATACCTGCTTTCTGCCATACTTTATAAAATAAATAGTTTCCAGACTTATTCTTTTGGAATTTTATGTCTCTCTGTCCTTTGAGGGTTTTTATATGCTATCTCTTCCCATGGATTAGTTGGGGAAATAGAGGCAGGTGTGGTTTATGCATATTTGCATGAACTTCTCCATTATTAGAAACAGAGTCTAAAAACCATCTGTTTCTATTGATAATATTAAACAGTTTATTGACTTTTCAACCGTGATCTGTTGTATGGTAAAAGAAAATTTACGAGTTTTATGTCTGTTTTAATACTATCTAATAAAGAAGTATTTGTCACTCAAAATTTTTTTAAACATAATTTCATAGGTCATTTGGGATGAACTACTTTCATCACAACTTTACACTGTGATCCTCTGTTGAACCAGCCCCAGTTTTTGGCTCTTTTCCTAGTGTGAATTTATCAATTAGAACACCGCTTTCCTCTGAGTACTTGTACCAAAGGATTGTTTTCAGAGTTCTTTACCCTTCACGGAAAAGGAGTTCATGGAGATCTTTGTCTCAAAGAGTTTTGAAGGGCCGGGCGCGGTGGCTCAAGCCTGTAATCCCAGCACTTTGGGAGGCCGAGGTGGGTGGATCACGAGGTCAAGAGATGGAGACCATCCTGGTCAACATGGTGAAACCCCGTCTCTACTAAAAATACAAAAAATCAGCTGGGCATGGTGGCGCGTGCCTGTAATCCCAGCTACTCAGGAGGCTGAGGCAGGAGAATTGCCTGAACCCAGGAGGCGGAGGTTGCGGTGAGCGGAGATCGCGCCATTGCACTCCAGCCAGGGTAACAAGAGCGAAACTCCGTCCCCCCAAAAAAAAAAGAGTTTTGAAGATTCATGAGGCCTTTACAAAGCCATTTTTGTTTGACGTCTGACACCAAAGTAGTCAAAAATAATCTAGGGAATAACTTCAGTTCTTTTTTGCCTTCTGAAAATAGATATGATACTCCAGAACCCAAATTTGTCTCTTTTTTTGTATACAAGATTTTTCTGTATGGTCACAGCCTCAGAGACGTCTAAGAATCAGTAACAAAATAGATTTTAACTAACAAGTAACCTTTTTGTAAAATGAGATATGATCAGCCTTATAGAACTTAGATGCTTTAAGCTATTCTCCAAACTCTCAATTTCACAGCCAGAGGACAGTATAAAAAATACCCTCCACTGTTTGTTTTTATATTTGTTTAGCTTTAGTGGCAAGGGTAGTGTAGTGCCTGTTTTAGATTTCTGACTAGGACTCGTTCATGTTCATAAAGTTCCAAGGATTGACAGTTCTTTCTATTCTAACCTTTGGTACATTTGGATATTTTTAGTCTCGTGTTAAAGCATTTCAGAAGCCATTTGAATTGTCTTCCTTATCCTAGGTGCTGAAATGAGAAAAGTATTTTTTTAAAACTCACCATTCTAATACCACATGCTGAACTCAGACATTCTTATCTTGAGTGACATGTTTTTCTTTGCTTTTTGAAGGGGGTAGATATAGGTATTTATTTATACTTACACCCATGAAAAAAATATATAACCTCTTTGTTCACTTATTATTTAGCCTAAAGCCGAAGAGGAGCTTTCAGTTGACAAGGTACTTGAATCTGAACAAGATAAAATGAGCCAGGGGTTTCATCCTGAAAGAGATCCCTCTGACCTAAAAAAAGTGAAAGCTGTGGAAGAAAATGGAGAAGAAGCTGAGCCAGTACGTAATGGTGCTGAGAGTGTTTCTGAGGTTGAAGGAATAGATGCTAATTCAGGCTCCACCGATAGTTCTGGTGATGGGGTCACGTTTCCATTTAAACCAGGTAAGTTTATACTTGTCTTCTTGTGTACCTCTTTTTCACTCTACTGCAACCTTAGAGAAATGTTGCCTCTGTATAGAGATATACTGAATGGAAGAAAGAGGTTTATCACAATATAACATTTACAAGACAGATCAGCAAGCCTAAGTTAGTGACTAGCAAATCCAGAGAGTTCTGTATTGATGGAAATGATACCCAACACTGGTATTCCCCTTTTACTGGCATTGGAGGAGCATCTGACAGAGGGAATCAGACAGTGCCAAGCTAGTGGATGCAGTTTGATTTAAAAATTATTTTATTCCTTTTAATTGAAAGGGATATAGAGATAATACCACATTCCTTGAGATGGTGTTAGTCATCCTTTATAAGACTTGAACTCTGTTGACAGAATGACTCTGTAGAACTGAACTCTGAAACAATGTATTGAGTACCTGCAGTGTGGGAGGTACCCTGTGGTAAATACGTATGATAAACAAGTAAATAAGGACTATATATGATAAACATATGGTAAACAAATATAAATCCTGGAGGATTTTTTTTTTTTTTTGAGACAGAATCTCTCATTGTTGCCCAGGCTGCAGTTCAGTGGTGCAATTTCAGCTCACTACAACCTGTGCCTCCTGGGTTCAAGCAGTTCTCCTGGCCTCAGCCTCCTGAGTAGCTGTGACTACAGGCGTGCGCCACCACGCCTAGCTAATTTTTTTTTGTATTTTTAGTAGAGACAGGGTTTCACCATGTTGGCCAGGATGATCTCGATCTCATGACCTTGTGATCTGCCCACCTAGGCCTCCCAAACTGCTGGGATTACAGGCAGGAGCCACCACGCCTGGCCTGGAGGACTTTTTTTGTCTTAAGTTACCATCAAATGCATTAAATCTCTTTCCTAATGCTATATAAACCGTGACTGACCTTGAGATATATGGAGAAATTTGGTGTGGATCTGTGAGGAAAGGTGTTTCCTTTGGTAGAAAGTTTGGAGTAGGTGAGAAGCTTTCCTTAGTCTGCAAAATGTAGACTAAGTTTTGTAGGAGGTAGGGTTTGCGTGTAAAATATCAGACCTCAAAGGTAATCTAGATCAGTGTTTTCCAAACTGTTGGGTTTAATACATTTAATAGGTTGTGAAATTAGTAGGTCACAACCAACATTTTCAAAAAGAATAATATAATAAAAAATGCCAGTCTATTAACATGTAGTAAGAATAAGTGTTGTGGTTTTTTTTTCGTGACACGGAGTCTCGCTCTGTCATGCAAGCTGGAATGGCATGCTCTTGGCTCACCACAACCTCCACCTCCCAGGTTCAAGTGATTCTCCTGCCTCAGCCTCCCAAGTAGCTGGGATTACAGGTGTGAGCCACCACGACTGGCTAATTTTTATATTTTTAAGTAGAGACGGGGTTTCACCATGTTGGTCAGGCTGGTCTCAAACCCCTGACTTCATTATTTGCCTGCCTCAGCCTCCCAAAGTGCTGGGATTACAGGCATGAGCCACCTCGCCCATCTAAGAATAAGTAAAGAATAAGTATTATTTTTAGAAACTTTGTAGTTATATGTGTGTTTATAATTGTCCCAGGTCACGAAGTCATTATATGTCTTATTGTGAGTTGTAGTCAGAGATGTTTGAAAACCAGTTACTAATACTTACCACTTCATTTTATATTATTATTTATTTATTTACTTATTTTGAGATGGAGTCTTACTCTGTCGCCAGGCTGGAGTGCAATGGCGTGATCTCGGCTAACTGCAACCTCCAACTACCTGGTTCAAGCGATTCTCCTGTCTCAGCCTCCAGAGTAGCTGGGATGACAGGCACCCACCACGCGCAGCTAATTTTTGTGTTTTTAGTAGAGACGAGCTTTTACCATGTTGGCCAGGATAGTCTCTATCTCCTGATCTTGTGATCTGCTTGCCTCAGCCTCCCAGAGTGCTGGGATTACAGATGTGAGCCTGCCGTGCCCAGCCTATTTGATATTATTTTTTTTAATTTTTACTTATTATTTTTCTTTTTTTCGAGACAAAATCCCACTCTGTTGCCCAGGCCAGAGTGCAGCAGTGCAATCTCGGCTCACCGCAACCTCCTTCTCCCAGGTTTAAGCCATTCTCCTACCTCAGCCTCCCAAGTAGCTGAGACTACAGGTGCATGCCACCATGCCTGGCTTACTTTTGTATTTTTAGTAGAGATGGGGGGTTTCATTGTGTTAGCCAGGGTGGCCTCGATCTCCTGACCTTGTGATCCACCCACCTCAGCCTCCCAAAGCGCTGGGATTACAGGCGTGAGCCACCACCCCCGGCCACTTATTGTTTATTTTTTACAGAGGGAAGGTCTCACTGTATTGCCTAGGCTGGTTTCAAACCCCTATGCTCAAGCAGTTGGCCTCCCAAAGTAGTCCCATGCTGAGCCCTCACCACTTTGTTATACTGATCTTTCTTTCACTACCAGTAAACTGTTAATGGGCTTTATGAAATTGTAAATGAATGCTATTGTAAAACTTTTTTTAAAAAAACCCTGCAACTCAGTGTACTGAATTGCTTTTTTCAACTTAGACTTGTATACTGTGTTCAAAAATAAAGAAAAGGAGGCCGGGCGCGGTGGCTCAAGCCTGTAATCCCAGCACTTTGGGAG
>NW_016107330.1:11129769-11146478 GCF_001604975.1 Cebus imitator | reverse complement strand
AAAAAAAAAAAAAAAAAAATAAAGAAAAGGAAAAGAGTACTTGCAGCCATCACCAATGTCTAGTAAGAAAATTGAAACACTGGCTGGGCGCAGTGGCTCAGGCCTGTAATACCAGCACTTTGGGAGGCCCAGGTGGGCGGATCACTAGGTCAGGAGTTGGAGACCAGCCTGGCCAATACGGTGAAACCCCGTCTCTACTACAAAAATTAGCCGGGTGTGATGGTGCATGCCTGTAGTCCCACCTACTCGGGAGGCTGAGGCAAGAGAATCACTTGAACTTAGGAGGCAGAGGTTGTGGTGAGCCGAGATTGCGCCACTGTACTCCAGCCTGGGCAACAGAGCAAGACTCCGTCTCAATAAAAAAAAAGAAAAAAATTGAGACACTATTTCTATTTTTAGACTGTGTAAATTATATTTTATATTTATTTTATATTTTAATATTTTATATATTGCATAATTTATGCTAGTTACATTTTATATTTTAATCCTTTTTATCCATCAGTTTTGCAGTATAGGCCCTGACTATAATTGACCAACTACCTTTTGTCCTGGTAATATTTAACAGCAGTAATTGGAAAAGATAGTAGTAACTGGAAGGAAAACAGTTTGAAATTTAGATCCTAGTAAGCAGTCTACTTTTTAATAAATATAATAAGGTAATAAAGATATGGTGAAAAACATCTGGAATATTCTCAGAGACCTCAGTGGGTCTATAACCTACACATTAGGCACCTCTAATATCAGGAGGATCCAATCTGCTATCATGAAGTAATCTGGAGTCTGATTTTGTTGAGTTTTGTTAATGAAAATAAGAAAACTGTCATTTTTTAAAGACAGTTATAGACAGTTATAGACAGTGAAGAAAACAATATCTAACTGCTTAGACGTTTCACTATCTTAAGCAAGTTGTTTTTGTGTTTTGTGTCCTTTTGCTTTTTTCTTTTCTCTAAAATAACATTTCTAAGTGAACAGCCAAAGTATCCTTTTTCATGAAGCCGAGGGTTTTATCAGATTTCTTATTTCTCAGTTATTTAAGGACTTGGTAGTTTGTTTGTGTGTGACATAATCTCGCTCTGTTGCCTAGGCTGGAGTGCAACGGTGTGATCTCGACTCACTGCAGCCTCCTCCTCATGGGTACAAGCAATTATGTCTCAACCTCCCAAGAAGCTGGGATTACAGGTGCCCACCACCACACCCAACTAATTTTTGCATTTTTAGTAGAGATGGGATTTCACCATATTGGTCAGGCTGGTCTCAAACTCCTGACTTTAGGTGATAAAGCTTGGCAGTTTATTTAATGAGGATTATTATATGTCCCTGGTGGAAGATTGCTTAGTATGTATGTGAAGTGATTCCTACTTGCTTTAGATTATTTTACTACTCAAACGTATTTGGAACGGATGAAAGAACAATTGATGGTTTAAAGTCTTTACATAATATTTTCTGACTATATTTTATTATTCATTTTTTTGTTTATGAAGAAATAAATACTGGAATGTGGTTTATACTCTTAAGGGATGTAAGTCATGCATCATTTAATAACAGCGATTTGTTCTGATAAATGCATCATTAGGCAGTTTCTTCCTTGTGCAAACAAAAGAGTATTTACACAAACCTGGATGTTCTAGCCTACTACACATCTAGGCTGTATAGTGTAGCCTATTCCTCTTAGGCTACAAACCTGTACAGCATGTTACTATACTGAATACTGTAGGCAGTTGTAACATAATGGTAAGTATTTATATGTCTAAATATAACTGAACATAGAAAAGGTACAATAAAGATATTATATCAGAGATTTAAAATGGTTCACTATTTAGGACAGTTACCATGAATGAAGATTATAGGACTCGAAGTTGTTCTGGGTGAGTGGTGAGTGAATATAAAGACCTAGGACATGACTGTACAGGACATGGCTATTATAAACATTAGAGCACACTAAATTTATTTTAAAATTTTTATATCTCCAATAATGAATTAATCTTAGTTTACTGTAATCTTTTTACTTGATAATCTTTTTAATTTTTTTAACTTTTTGGCTTTTATAATAATATTTAGCTTAAAACACACTGTACAGCTATACAAAAATATTTTTCTTTCTTTTTTGTTTTTCTTCTTTTTTTCTTTCTTGTTTTTTTTTTTCCGAGATGGAATCTCACTCTGTCATCCAGGCTGGAGTGCAGTTGTGCAATGATAGCTCACTGCAGCCTCAACCTGCTAGACTCAAGGGATCTTCCCACCTTAGCCACCCTGCAGCTGGGACTACAGATGCACACCACCATACCCAGCTAATTTAAAAAATTTTTTTTCTACAGACTAAGTCTTATACTACATTGCCCAGGCTGGCCTCAAACTCTTGGTCTCCCAGAGTACTGGGATTATAGGTGTAAAACACTATCTCTGACCTTGTTGCTTTATATCCTTATTCCATACGCTTTTTCTACTTTTAAAACTATGTATCTTATTACTTGTTAAGGATTTTTGTTAAAAACGAAGACACAAACACACACATTAGCCTAGGCCTACACACAGTCAGGATCATCAACATCACTGTTTTCTACCTCCAGATCTTGTCCCACTGGAAGGTCTTCAAGGACAATAATGTGCATAGAGAGCTGTCATCTCCTATGATAACAGTGCCTTCCTCTAGAATATTTCCTGAACGGAAGCTGTTTTACAGTTAACTTTTTTTAATAAGCAGAAGAAATATACTCTAGTGATTAAAAAGCATAGTGTAGTAAGTACATAAGCCAGTAACAGTCATTTTTTATCACTGTGAAATATTATGTGTTATTAGTAATCGTTATGTGCTATATATTTTTTTTTTTTGAGACAGAATCTTGCTGTGTCACCCAGGCTGGAGTTCAGTGGCACTATCTCGGCTCACTGTAACCTCCGCACCCCAGGGTTCAAGCAATTCTCCTACCTCAGCTTCCCGAGTAGCTGGAACTACAGGCACACACCACCACACCCAGCTAATTTTTGTATTTTTAGTAGAGACAGGGTTTCACCATGTTGGCCAGGATGGTCTCTATCTCTTGACCTCGTGATCCACCTGCCTCAGCCTCCCAAAGTGCTGGGATTACAAGCATGAGCCACCTCGCCTGGCCTGTATGTGCTATACTTTTATACGACTGGCAGCACAGTAGGTTTGTTTACACCAGGATTGACACACAAGTTTGAATAAAGCATTGTGCTGCCACATTAGGATGGTTACAGTGTCATTAAACAATAGGAATCTTTCAGCTTCATTATAGCTTTATGGGACCTCTGTTGTATGTGCAGTTGTTATTGATCAAAACATCATTATGCAATGCATGACTGTATATATAATGCCCTACAAAGAGTTGTCTGCCTATATTCCTCTTTCCAGAATCCTGGAAGCCTACTGATACTGAAGGTAAGAAGCAGTATGACAGGGAGTTTCTGCTGGACTTCCAGTACATGCCAGCCTGTATACAAAAACCAGAGGGCCTGCCTCCTATCAGTGATGTGGTTCTTGACAAGGTAAGCTGCATATTCAGAGAAAATGTTCCTTTTGATGGGAACTGATTTTAACTATGAGTACAAATATGTGAAGTATGAGCAGTTTTTAGTAATTGTTAGATCAATGTTATGAAAATATCTAATGTTTAAGAATTTGTTTCCCTAGGCACTGTTGGGTTTGGAGTTTCTTTTTTTTTTTTTTAATTGTACTTTAAGTTCTGGGGTACATGTGCATAATGTGCAGGTTTGTTACATAGGTATACACGTGCCATGGTGGTTTGCTGCATCTATCCCCCTGTCATCTACATTAGGTATTTTTCCTAATGCTATCCCTCCCCAATCTCCCCACCTCCTGGTATCCCTTCCCTAGCCCCCCACCCCCTGACAGGCCCCAGTGTGTGATGTTCCCCTGCCTGTGTCCATGTGTTCTCATTGTTCAGTACTCACTTATGAGTGAGAACATGCACTGTTTGGTTTTCTGTTCTTGTGTGTCAGTTTGCTGAGAATGATGGTTTCCAGCTTCATCCATGTCCCTGCAAAGGACATGAACTCATCCTTCTTTTATGGCTGCATAGTATTCCATGGTTTATATGTGTGAACAAAGACACAATGTACCAAAATCTCTGGGACACATTTAAAGCAGTGTCTAGAGGGAAATTTATAGCGCTAAATGCGCACAAGAAAATCGAGGAAAGATCTAAAATAGACACCCTAAAATCACGATGAAAAGAACTAGAAGAGCAAGATCAAACAAATGCAAAAGCTAGCAGAAGAAAAGAAATAAGGTCAGAGCAGAACTGAAGGAGATAGAGACACAAAAAAAACCCTTCAAAAAAATCAATAAATACAGGAGCTGGTGTTTTGTCAGGATCAACAAAATAGACCGTTAGCCAGACTAATAGAAAAGAGAAGAATCAAATAGATGCAATAAAACATGATAAAGGGGATATCACCACCATTCCCACAGAAATATGAACTACTATCAGAGATCTACAAAAATTCCTGGACACTTAAACGCTCCGAAGACTAAACCAGGAAGAAGTTGAATCCCCGAATAGACCAATAACAAGGTCTGAAATTGAAGCAGCAATTAATAGCCTACCAACCAAAAAAAGTCCAGGACCAGAAGGGTTCACAGCTGAATTCTACCAGAGGTACAAAGAGGAGCTGGTACCATTCCTTCTGAAACTATTCCAAACAATACAAAAAGAGGGAATCCTCCCTAATTCATTTTATAAGACCAACAACATCCTGATACCAAAACCTGGCAGAGGCAAAACTAAAAAGAAAATTTCAGGCCAATATTCATGATGAACATTGATGCGAAAATCCTCAATAAAATACTGGATTTGGAGTTTCTTTTCTGTTTCTTTTCTTTTCATTTTTTCCCCGATCCCCATCATGAATGGATTTGGAGTTTCTTATACGTTACAGTCATTTTGGGACTTGGCCCATATTGGAGTGGTGTTCTTTAAATGTTTATTGATTTATCTGCTTATGGCTGTTTCCTTATTTCCTAGTGATAAAAAATTTTGTGTTTGTTGGGGGAAACATGGCTAAATTGATAAGGAGCTCTTTCCTTATTGTTCTAAAGGTTCATTATGGAATTCTAGTGGCACTGAGGACAGGTTAAAAATCTAGGAAGTTATTTGACAGATCAAACTTAAGTGAGCGTCAACATTTTTCAAATAATACGTATCTTAAAATTAACCTAATAAATACTTCCAGTTGTTTAATTCCCCAATCTGTGCAAATAGGCATCCCTTCAATGTGCGCACAGAAAATTAGTACAGTCAGTATTTGTTTACTAAATTAAAAGGAATAAAGTCAGATTTACTAAAGTAATTTTATTTAAATCAAAGATAAACCAGGGCTGATGACTAAGCTTTAAGTATTTTTGTTTTGTAGAGGAACAAAAATGTAATAACTATCTTATGGAATCATATCTACCTCTGAACCGATTTATGCATACTGTTTTATTATTGGAATGCTAAGCTTGTAAGAGTTATTTACATCCTGCTGCTCAAGGTCATCGCCAAGGTCTGATTTTTCACACAAAAAGAACTTGCAGCCTCCAGTATAAATGGGTTAACAAAGATGTCCAGCAGCTGCTTATCCAGAAGTCATTTGTATTATTTTACTTTCTTATAGCAACAGGTCTTTTTACTTCTATTGATGGTATTTAACTCTTCTCTCCTAAGTACTTTTATGAGGACAAGTAAATGATCGATTAATAGTGCTAATTTGAGGCTACTTCAGTACCTCAGAAGTCGGGTGTTATATCCACTAAATTAGATTATCCTCTTAGAAAATATTCCTGCCTGTCCTGGTATCTTATCTGTTTATGACTTTGGCCACTAATTAGTTGATTTCTCACTGAGCTGCTTAACTTTGCTTTGTCCATAGTCAGGTTACATGCTTATTCACAGTTAGATATCTCATATTAACAAGGCAGACAGTGAAATTTTAAATGAATCATCACCTATTAAATACATCTCCTCTGAGACTTATTGTCCACCCCTAATACATGCTTTACTAACCATAAGTCTGCAGCACCCAAACTAAAATGAGCCGTAGCAGGATTCCTATAGGCAAATGCTGTATATCCTGGTAACTTTTTTTTTTTTTAAATTCCAAAATTTGACCCTAATGTAGGGGATCTCAAAATAGTTTGTCTGTGCCATTCAGTTGATCCTCAGTATCTAGTGAGCCAGTCTGCTGATTGTGTATAGTCCCTACTTCGGAACTGAAGGCCTAAATCATTTCCTGGATATCAGAAAACCATTGTTTTAGCCTAATGGTTCTAAGGGTAGCCCAGGAGAAGCTGCCATGGATGCCATTGGACTTCTGCTGGTTCCAAAGCTGGTGCTTACTGTTTCAGCTGACGTAACTTTTGAGTCATAATTCTTGTTCCCTTTTGTGGCAGAGAATGCTTTGCAATGGGTATTAACCTTTCTTTTGCTTTTTTATGCAGATCAACCAACCCAAATTGCCAATGCGAACTCTGGATCCTCGAATTTTGCCTCGAGGACCAGACTTTACGCCAGCCTTTGCTGATTTTGGAAGGCAGACACCTGGTGGAAGAGGTGTACCTGTAAGTGCAAGTTCCCTACAACCCACTTAGTTAGATGCTGCACAGACTCCATGACATCTTACCTCACAGCAAGAGAGCAGCTTTTATTCATTGATTCTAGTTGAGAAGAAGAAGAGGCAAAGACTATCCTTTCCATACTCATATTAAAGCAAATAAAAAATACACATGGGTTGTTTTTACTTGAAAGAAGCTAGTCTGCATTAATTTGGTCTTGATTTTTTTGTCCCCTATTTTTGCAATTGAAGTGACCTGCAAGTAGCTTTAAAAATAGAGTCAACTAGGGCCAGGCATGGTGGCTCAGGGCTGTAATGCCAGCACTTTGTGGGGTCAAAGCAGGAGGATCAGTTGAGGTCAGCAGTTCAAGACCAGCCTGGCAACAAAGAGAGACCCTATTGCTACCACACACACACACACACACACACACACACACACTCTCTCTCTCTCTCTCTCTCTCTCTCTCTCTCTCTCTCTCTCTTTCTCTCTCTCTCTCTGTCTCTCTCGGCCAAGCATGCTGGCACGTGCTTATAGTCCTAGTCCTGGCTACTAAGGAGACTGAGGTGGTCCAGGCTGCAGTGAGCCATGATCATGCCACTGTACTCCAGTCTGGGTGACAAAGTAAAACCCTATCTCACAAAATATATAGAGAGAGCCAACCGTGATAAGATTCCTGTTTTATTTTGAGGTGTCCTGATGTACTGGCAATCTCTGGTGACATTCAGCTAATGATCATGTCTTTGTCTTTGTTTCTACAGATTTGCAAAGTGCAGAGCAGGCATGGATTGCCAATTCTGGAGCAGAACAAAGCCCCAACTTGCCCTCCACTGGCGATGTCACACCCACCCACGAAGAGCCTGCCTCTAGGGGTGCGCTAAACACTTTGTTCTTTGTAATAATGCTCTCTGGTGTTATAATATTTTCTGTTACGCTTTTTATTTAGTATTGGTGTTAAGTCAAAATTTGAACAAATGACATGTATAAAAGAGTGCAGTATTGGTAAACTGCAGATTCCCATTACACCCCCAGTGGCAGGCTCTTCAGCGGTGGAAGTGGCATCACTAATGGAGTTACGCTGGGGCACTGCATTGTCCAGGATTTGGCAGGCTCTGCCTACTCCATGCTTTGTAGACTTGCAGAAAGCATGGGGAAAGTTGCCAATGATGTTGAATACCTCCTTTCCTCAAGTTAGAATGGCATAGAGAACAATCAATCTAACATTCTAGAGGAGCTTGGGGTTTGATATACATTTGCAGATCACCCTGTTACTTCATTTTATGTAAGGTGACATTTTTGTTTCCCCATCACCTTTTTATTTCTGGAGTGGCAACTTTTGAAACCTGCTTTTAAATAAGACCACATTGTCTAAAAACAAATATCGCTTTGTAGATATTTAAATTATTTGATTATTTGCTTGCAACCAAACAAGTGATTGAATATACTTGAATGCCTACAGTGTGTTGGAGGCTTTGTAAAAACTGCGAAAACCTCCTGAATTTGAAGCATACTGTTTATTGAGCTATTACCATCACCATTTTAGAGACTTGTGTATGTGAGATATTCTGTTTCTCACACATTTATCTATTTTCAGGAAATACTAAATTAAAATTTTTCTAAATCTTGAGTTACCTCACCAGAAGGTCTTAGAAAGCAGCTTTCTAGAAACCATTTTATACCTTTTTTTGACATTATTTCCCTTTTTAATGTTGAAATTTATATTTGTGTTATTCATTTTAGTTTTGGTTTATATCTTTGTTTTGCTGAATATTTGAAATAATGTTGATGCCGTTTTGATTATTCTATGGATAATAGCATCTCTGGTTATTGCTCAATTTTGTTCATATGTGACTCAATTTTGTTGAGTATATTGCTCAGTTTTGTTCATATGTGAGTCACAAAATGTATAAATTCTCTTCCAATGTATATTGTCACTTTTCACTACCAGCTTGCTCGTCATTGTTTGCTAATAACTAGTTATAACAAAAAGAAATATAGTGAGTTTAGAATAAGCTATATCTCTTTTAAATTATTGAAAATAGAAAATGATTTTTAAAAGTAACTTTATCACAGCATATGTTTGCCCACTCATTTGTATACCTACATGTGTCAGATCAATGAGTTATTCAGGTACATTCAAAGTAATGTGACTGGAAGTAAGATGTTACCTAGAATTTGTAGTAGCTTCAGAAAGATCAACTTTAATTACTTAATTTACTTTTCTTAAGCAGTTTTGTCCTGTGTCAAAAGATAGTTTTGAAGTGAAATTTTGATCTCTCAGGGTAATGTTGATATGTAAGTCTTAACACAAGTTATTCTTCCAGCCTGTCACCTAGATAATAGACATTCTCCACTTAATTTGCCCAGCTTACTTTGGTATATTGTAGATACAGATGGAAATGTCATAGGACATAGGTATCAACATATAAAAGAACAAAAATGGTTGGGCATGGTGGCTCATGCCTGTAATCTCAGCACTTTGGGAGGCCAAAGTGGGTGAATTGCTTGAGTCCAGGAGTTCAAGATCAGCCTGAACAACATGGTGAAACCCTGTCTCTACAAAGAATAAAAAAACTTGCTGGACATGATGGCACACACCTGTAGTGCCAGCTACTTGGGAGACAGAGGTGGGAGAATTGCCTGAGTCTAGGAAGCAGAGGTTGGAGGCAGAGGCTGCAGTGAGCCAAGATCGCACCATTGCACTTAAGCCTGGGCAACAGAGCAAGGCTGTGTCAAAAAAAAAAAAAAAAAAGGTACAAAAATAATGCTGTTTGGAAAAAACCAACCTCCCCTACTCTTTGCAGTTTTTGATTCCATACTTCAAATAACTTTTTCCAGTTCTCCAAATTATCTTATAATTAATTATCACCTAATGATATTAAAATCTACAAAATAGGGCCCATGGTATGTCTTAAGTAGCCATGACTTCTAGTATAAACTTTTCTGCAACAGGTCGAGCATGGTGGCTCATGCCTTTAATCCCAGCACTTTGGGAGGCTGAGGTGGGCAGATCACATGAGGCCAGGAGTTCAAGGCCAGCCTGGCTAACATGGCAAAACCCCGTGTATATTAAAAGTACAAAAATTAGCCTGGCATGGTTGTACATATCTGTAATCCCTGCTACTCAGAAGGCTGAAGCACAAGAATTGCTTGAACCCAGGAGGTAGAGGTTGTAGTGAACCAAGATCACACCACTGCACTCCAGCCTGGGTGACAGCGAGACTCTGTCTCCAAAAATAAAATTTAAAAAACTTCGCTGCAACAGAATATTTTTAATGTATGCCAGTGGTTTTAAAAAGTCATATGCAGCTACGTAGTTTTCAAACCTAAATGTCCTTCACTGGATAGTAAAGTGCATATCTGTTAGCAATTACCATGAAATATAATGTCTTTAGTTATTTTAAAATAAAATTACTCATCAGTTGTTTTAGTAGTCTTTTTGCAGATATCACAGAAAGTGCTCAAAAAAAAATATCCTAAGGGTTGCATTGGACCTAGGCAAGTAACTTTTGAGATAAACTGATCAATCATAAAAATCCTAGGAGCAAAGAAAAATCCCAAAAGTCTTCCTTTAAAGGAGCACTTTGTTGTCTTCCTTCTTTAAAATTTTAAGTGCATATTGGTACTATTTTCTTTGATTATCCAGGTAAGCAGTAGAATTTAAGGTTATAGTCTCCAAATGAGATAGGAATAATGTATATTAAATAGCAAAACAGAGATGGGTATAATTTCTTAATACATTTTTGAAAAGTAATAGTGAGTAAAAAATTTAATGTTACCTGAAAAAAAAATGGCTTACTAGTCAATCCCAAACTTTAAGAATTTATTTTAGTTTTGATATTGTGGACCTTGAGCACATCATAGGTTAAAGTTCCTTAAAGTACTGTCTTTCAAAGAAAGAAACCAGGTGTCATTTCTTTTTCTATACCCCGTAACTCTTAGCTCAGGATTCTAGATGTTTTGTGTGTTTAGTATATAAATCATTCATCATGTGTTGCTACTTCTGAAGGACACCATAAATTTGATTATTTGTAGTAAGTTTTACATACACAAAAAGGAACATGAAATGCTTAAATTTACATAGTACTTTTTTAAATGTTCCTTTTGATCCTTTGGTATTGATGATGATAACATAGTTTTTAGGGTTTTCTTTTTCTTACATGGTTTGTATCCTATAATCCTCACAATAACATGTTTAGGTAGGACTGGCATTATATATATGAGAAAGCTTAAACTCAACAAAACTAACAGACTTGCTTACAGTAACTTTGCTCACACATAGATTTGGACTAGAGTTTGATTCTTTTGTCTCCTAATCTGCTTCTTTTGTTCACTACACCAGTTTTCCAGGGATTGCTATTCCAAACAGTGAATTCGTTCTCAGAGTATAAATATGGGCACATTATAGATTGATTAATTGAACATATTAAGAATTTATAAGTATAGTAGATCTATTGAGTACTCAAAATACCTAGAACAATATTTGAGAACAGTGTCTTTATCTTAGTTATAACCAGAGATACAATTATAATTTTAAAATTTTTCTTGGGTACTTTCCCCTGGGCTATATTTTCACTATTTTATCCTGGACTAACAGTTTATCAGTTAGCTTTTCAAAGCTTTTTTTCCTTTGAAGCATTATTGTTAGTTTCTCACATCTCTGTTGCTCATTTGAAACTAATACATATTTGTCTTAGGGCAGGTAAAGAGATGTGGAATAAATCATATTGCCATTTTCCGGATTCAGATCTCAAGGCATATTTATTCACTGGTGTTTGCAGTAGGTGTTGGAAATGGACGTTTTCTTTGTCTCTTGATGTGCATCTATGGTTCTTATTTTATTTTGACATGATTTGCTTTCATTACATCAGAAATATTTGTTCTTGACAGTACAAATACATGGATTAAATATCTTGTGATATAGGCCGGGCGCGGTGGCTCAAGCCTGTAATCCCAGCACTTTGGGAGGCCGAGGCGGGTGGATCACGAGGTCAAGAGATCAAGACCATCCTGGTCAACATGGTGAAACCCCGTCTCTACTAAAAATACAAAAAATTAGCTGGGCATGGTGGTGCATGCCTGTAATCCCAGCTACTCAGGAGGCTGAGGCAGGAGAATTGCCTGAACCCAGGAGGCGGAGGTTGCGGTGAGCCGAGATCGCGCCATTGCACTCCAGCCTGGGTAACAAGAGTGAAAATCCGTCTCAAAAAAAAAAAAAAAAAAATATCTTGTGATATAATTGTTTACCTGAGGTTTAGCCAAGCATTGAATAAATTTTATTAACCCACATAAGTCAACACTAGAATATAACCTGAAGTATAAAAATCAGGCAATACTTTGTTACCACATTTTTCTAACAAGAATTGTTTGGTCTGGGCTACCATATTAGAGTTTCAGTTACAATTTATGTTCATATAGTAGTACTGTCTGGTTTAACAGCTGTTCCCTGTTGGTATTTTTCCAATCTGATGATCTTTATTTCCTTTACGTACACAATGTGTCTCATATCTCTGGGTATATCTGACCTTTTTTTTTTTTATGTTTATCAAGTAGTCTGAGATTATATCATTGGTACTGTATCCTTAGCTGGATGCATTTGACAAGATTAGTGTGAAATTTTGCAGAAACCCTAACTTTTGATCCTGATGCATCCTTGATACTACCATTTCTAATTGGGGCAGATGGTGAAGCATAAAGGAATAATTCTGAGAATGATTGATATGTAAAGGTGTTTGAGCTTATCAGCTTAGGCCCCAGACTGTGTATCTCCTAGAAACTGTCTTTTTATATAATGTATGACATTAAAGTCTATACTTCTTTCTCTGAAGTGTTACATGAATTCAAAAGGACAGCATTGGGGCCTTAAGTGAGAAATTATTCTCATCTGTGTATGTTTTGTGTGAAGTTTTTATTCTCTCTTGAAATCTAATGGATAGCCCTTTAGTGCAACTCAAAGAAAAACAAAAATCTGATGGCAATATTTGATTTTTGCACTAAAAGAATGATATATCAGAAAAAGTAAAGGTTGTCAATATGCAGCAGGTCTGCTTGAAGGTAGCAGAGCTTAGTATCAACCCATATGTTTAACCTTGAAAAATGATTTCCAAGCATTTAAGATAGTAATTATTATGAATATTTTGATACAGAAAATGCAACTTTTAACTTACTTTGTTATATCTACTTAGTGTGCTGCCATTATAACATGGAAATATACATTGGTTTTAACAGAAGAGTATAATGGGAATCCAGCAGAAACAGAGCTGAGAAATAAAAGGGAGACTTTTTTTTCAGGGAGTAATTTAGTTTGACCCTCATTGGTTATATGTAACGGGCTTATTTTAGTATTTCTGACCCAGCATATTGAGCGGGATATTTTTTCTACTACTTTTATTTATTTATTTATTTTTGAGACAAAGTTTCACTCTTGTTGCCCAGGCTGGAGTGCAGTGGTGCAATTTTGGCTCACCGTAACTTCCACCTCCCTGGTTCAAGCAATTCCCCTGCCTCAGCCTCCCGAGTAGCTGGAATTACAGGCATGCACCACCATGCCTGGCTAATTTTGTACTTTTATAGAGACAGGATTTCTCCATGTTGGTCTCAAACTCCCGACCTCAGGTGACTCCCCCCGCCTTAACCTCTCAAAGTGCTGGTCTTATAGGTGTGAGCCACTGCACCCAATGAGTGGGATCTTTTATGATCTACAGTAAAGCTTAGTGGTGACGTTATATTTGCATTTTGCCCTGGGAGTGTAGAAACCCAATTTTAGCAGATTTGTAACTATGATGGTAACTACCTGTGAATTTTGTAATTATTGAAGTGAGCAGTCCATAATTATGCAACTAATAAAATGTAAAACTTCAATTAGGAGTAACCTTTCTCATTAGAAATAACAGCCTTGTCAAACATCATTTTCTGTCACTTTGTCTCATTTAGGAGCGCTTGTTCAGAAATTGTAGTGGTGGAGAAATTACATTGATGGTATTCTGGGGTTGTTTTCTTTACCCTCAAAAAAGATTACATCCAGCTTGAGTGCCTAATACCCAATCTTTGCAGCTATCATTGTTTGGTGTGGTCATCAGGCTTGACTTGAACAGCACAGCAAAAACAATAAATTGTAAGTACTCTGAATACCTCTAATGTTCTTATCCTAGTTGTTGAATGTTGGACCACGAAGATCTCAACCTGGCCAAAGAAGAGAACCCAGAAAAATCATCACAGTCTCTGTAAAAGAAGATGTACACCTGAAAAAGGCAGAAAATGCCTGGAAGCCCAGCCAAAAACGAGACAGCCAAGCTGATGATCCTGAAAACATTAAAACCCAGGTGAGAACAGAAGCATATCCTAACACTGTTTTGAAATTACATTGATTTTGTTTTAACTTATTTTGCTTTGCTAATATATGTAGAACTAATCAGTTTAAGATTTTTTATAATGCTTTCCTATTCAAAGAATTATTCTGAAAGCCATTATGGATGCCAGCAACCTACTGTTTTCTCTTGAAATTGCTTTCTGTGTGTTTTTTTCAGATAAGTTATCAGGTCTAGAGGGTTCATGTGTCATAGACCTATGTAATTCAGGCTTAAGTTAATATTTGCTTTTCTTCAAAATGCATTTTTTAGATTTTCAGTGATTGAGTGTCTTTATGTATTTATCCTAATTATTACATTGCTATGTTCCTTGTCAGGCCTTCATTGCTAATAAGCTAGAATTTAGAAGCTCATCTTGTTTTGGAGTCTTCTGTAATAGTTTTAATTCTTTGAATCTTTTTATGCATATCCTGCCCTCAGAACTACAAGGGTAAATTGAATGGATTTGTTTTATCAACACAAAATTAATATTTGTGTATCAGGTTATATAAAGGCCTTATTCATCTTTTGATTTATGCACAATGTCAATTTCTATCCCTGGGTTACCTCTGCTACTTCAGATGTTTTTGCTTCTAGGCACCAAAACTGGAGTCTCTTAAAATTCACACTTGTGAATTTTAAGATTGGCATCACAGATCACATACTAACTTTTCAGCATCTTGATTCCTTATATATCTTTTCTCTCACCATGAACAGTTGAGTGTGGCAGTTCAAACTTCCAGCTCTGGAGGCAGACTCATGACTCTCTAAGGCAGGTTCTTAATCTCAAGAATAAAATGAAGTTACAAACATTGAGTGTCTCATAGGGCCACTATGACGATTAAATGAAATGATATAAACCATTTGATATGGTTCCTGGAGTTTGGTTAAGTGCTCAGTGTGATGATGTTCCTGAGATCAAGATGTGCCTTAGACATCTTTTTGATTCAGTACCATCACGGAACCTCAGAAAACCGAGGATCCCCATCCCCCAGTACCAGTCTGGGGTCTGTTAGGAACTGGGCCACACAGCAGGAGGTGAGTGGTGGCAAGAGAGCGTTACCGCCTGAGCTCTGCCTCCTGTCAGATCATTGGCAGCACTAGATTCTCATAGGAGCAGAACCCTATTGTGAACTGCACATGTAAGTGATCTAGGTGGCATGCTCTTTATGAGACTCTAATGCCTGATGATCTGAGGTGGAAAATTTTATCCCAAAAACCGCTTTCCTCTTCCCCCCTTAACCCCACCCCCAACCCTGGTCTCTAGAAAAATTATCTTCCAGCAAACCAGTTCCTAGTACCAAAAGGCTGGGGTCCACTGTCATAGAGAGTAGATTCTCAGTAAATAATTGTTCAGTAAATAAGCTAACCCACAGAGTAGTTCATACAAAGCAAAGATGAAGATGAAGTCATCCATCAACTAGCCGTGCTGTCAAACTCTAATTGGTAGCTTGCTTTTGTTTATCTCTGTAATGATTGTCCCCAAACATTTGCCACAGGGTCCTAAGGATATCCTTCTTCACAAAAACTGAGATGAAGTCCCTACATTTTTATCCATTTCAACATATCTCAATCTTTTTTGGAAAAAAAAAAAAATGCCTTCCATATCCCTCTCTCCAATCCCCCTGAGAAATGCTTAATGATAATGGGCCTAAATGGCCTATAAATATAGTTAAAACTTCCTACTGAATCTTCATCATTGGCAATGAAGATGTATGTAAGGCACTTGGATTAATGCCTTATTTTATTAAATTCTTACTTTACCTAATTAGGAAATAGATGTTATCCTTTTTTTCATATGAAGAAACTAAAGCTTCAAAAGTTGTCAAGCATCATGAAAGATACTAAATAGTCGAGTTGTGATCTGCTTCTGTTTATAACAGAGTTCTCTCCATGATTAATTCTTATTTCAGAAACAGAATAATTATCTTGATATGAGGCAGCATTAATTAACAGATTTTCTTTAGTAAGTAGATAAAACAAATCCAATGGAGAATTATTAAAATTCTTTTTCAGAGCCAGTACAACCTTCTTTTTCTTGGCACTTTCTTTTCAATATGGACTTGCTTTGTTGCCTTCCCTTATGCTCCTACTACTATATTAAATCAACATTATGAATGACCACTGATCATGACTTTATTCTTCTTGTATCATAAAACATCATCATCTTGAAGCATTTCTAGGAAATCATTGCTCAGGACATGTCTAGGCATCTACTCGTAGGATCCCCTGCATTCTCTTTCTCCTTTCTCCTCTATTACAACATTTCTACTGATGCTGTCTGAGTCATCTACCTGAAACACTGATGTTTGTCATTCTATTCGAGCTTTTTAATTTAGCATTTAATATGCAATTTTCACTCACAACCAGTGAAAACTAGACCTCTGATATTTCCAGCTTGTTCTCAATTCGCAAGCTAGAAAATTCTCATTAACAGTTCCTTCCTAAAATGTTTTCTCCTTCATAAAATATCTACTTCATTTTTTTCTTCCCCTTAGCCAGCTCTTTCTGTCCTTTGTAATCTGGCCCAATTCTCATTTCCTCCTAAAGGCATTCCTCGACTAATCCAGTGCCTCTGATCTCATGTACCAAAACAACTCCTCTTTCTGGTCTCTCATCAAACCTAGTATTTGCTTTATCACTTCGTTTTTAAATATATTGTCCCTGCAACTAGATTTTGATTCTGTGGAAAGCAATAACTGTGCTTTGTGCTTCATTTGCACCTAACACAGAATTTACTGGATATCAACTAAACGTTTGTTATAGTGCAATGATTTTTTTTTTTTTTTTTT
>NW_016107330.1:11084322-11129275 GCF_001604975.1 Cebus imitator | reverse complement strand
TGTTGCTCAGGCTGGGGTACAGTGGCGCAGTCTCAGCTCACTACAACCTCCACCTCCAGTGTTCAAGCGATTCTCCTGCCTCAGCCTCCCAAGTAGCTGGGACTACGGGCATGCGCCACTACGCCTGGCTAAATTTTTTTATATTTTTAGTAGAGATGGGGTTTACCATGTTGACCATGCTGGTCTCGAACTCCTTACCTCGTGATCCACCTGCCTTGGCCTCCCAAAGTGCTGTAATTACAGGCATGAGCCACTGCGCCCAGCCTAAAAATTTTTTAGAGACAGTATTGCCCAAGCTGATCTTGAACTCCTGACTTCTTGCAGTCCTCCTGCCTTGGCCTCCCAAACTGGAGGCGTGAGCTCCAGTGGCCCAGCCAATAAATGATTTTATATATGTCTGTGTCTGTGTCTGTGTGTGTGTGTGTGTGTGTGTGTGTGTCTATATAATTTTGTTTTAGAGACAGGGTCTCACTTTGTCACCCATGCCGGAGTACAGAAGCATGATCTCTGCTCACTGCAGCTTTGACCTCCCAGGCGCAAGTGATCCTTCTACCTCAGCCCCACAAGTAGCTAGGACTACAGGTGCTCACTACACACCCAGCTAATTTTTTTATTTTTTGTAGAAGTGGGATTTTGCCATGTTGCCCAGGCTGTTCTTGAAACTCCTGAGCTCAAGCAATCTGCCATCCCCTGCCTTCCAAAGAACTGGGATTATAGGCACGAGCCACTGTACCCGGCCTTTTTTCATTCTTTCAACAGTGTCTTCCCAGAGCAGTTGTTTTTGTTTTTGTTTTATTTTATTTTATTTGAGACAGAGTCTCACTTTTTCCCCCAGGCTGGAGTGCAGTGATGTGATCCTAGTTCACTGCAACCTCAGTTCCCCTGGCTCAGGTGATCCTCCCACCTAAGCCTCCTAAGTAGCTGGGACTACAGGTGTGTGCCACTCTGCTCAGCTGATTTTTGTATATTTTGTAGGGGCAGGGTTTCACCTTGTTGCCCAGGCTGGTCTCGAACTCCTGGGCTCAAACATTTCACCAAGCCCAGCCTCCCAAAGTGCTGGGATTGCAGGCGTGCACCACTGTACCCAGCCTGTTTCTAATTTTGATAATATTGAATTAATCAAACTTTTCATTCATGATTGTGCTTTGGCTGTCATATCTAAGAAATATTTGCATAAACCCAAGAAAACAATGCTTTTCTACTGTATTGTCTTCTAGAAGTTTATAGTTTTAGGTTTCACATATAGTTCTGTGGTCCAGTTTTAGTTGAGTTTTATACAAAGTGTACAAGTTTTGTACAAGATAATAGGTCAGGGTTCTTTTTTTCCCCTTTCTTGTGGATGTCCAGTTGTCCCAGCACCATTTGTTGAAAAGATTATCTTTTCTCCATTGAAAATTTTTTGGCATCTTTGTTGAAAATCAGTTCATCATATATGTGTGAGTCTATTTCTAGACTCTACATTCTTCATCAAGCTATGTGTCTATCCTCTGGCCCACACTGTCTTTATATAGTAAATTTTGAAATCTGGTTGTGTGAATTCAATTCTCCAACTTCTTTTTTTCTTCAAAATTGTTTAGGCTCCTCCAGGGTTTTGTGTGTGTGTGTGTGTGTGTGTGTGTGTGTGTGTGTGTGTGTGTGTGTGTCTTTTCATATAAACTGTAGAATCAGCTCCTTGTTTTCTACGCAAAACAAAAAAAGGCCCTATTAGAATTTGGATTATAATATATCCATAGATCACTTTGGGGAAAACTGACCTCTTAACAATAGTGAATCTTCTAATACATGAACATCATCTGTATCGTCATTTATTTAAGTCCTCTTTGATTTCCTTCATCAGTGATTTATAGTTTTCATATTTTTTCCATCTTTTTTTTTGAGACAGAGTCTCACTCTGTTGCCCAAGCTGCAGTGCAATGGTGCAATATCAGGTCACTGCAGCCTCCACCTCCCAGGTTCAAGTGATTCTTCTGCCTTAGCCTCCTGAGTAGCTGGGATTACAGGCATACATTCCCACACCCAGCTAATTTTTGTATTTTTAGTAGAGATGGGGTTTTGCCGTGTTAGCCAGGCTGCTCTTGAACCCCTGGCCTCAAGTGATCCACCCATCTTGAGCTCCCAAAGTGTTGGGATTACAGATGTGAGCCACCACACCTGAACTTTTGTTGGTTTTTTAGCTAAATATTTTATAGATTTTGGTGTTGCTATAAATGATACTTTTAAAATAATTAATTCTGGTCATTTCTAATATTTAGAAATACAGTCGATGTTTGCATGTTGACATTGTATCCTACAATTGCTAAACTGATTTATTCTAGTCTTTTTGTAGATTCCTTATGATTGTCTATGTAGACAACTCTCTTTTCTGCATAAAGTTTTATTTCTTCCTTTACAATCTACCCACCTTTTATTGCTTTTTCTTTGCTTTATTGCATTGATTAGGACCTCTAGTATGGCATTGAATGGGAATGGTGAAAAGAAACATTTTTTGCCTTATTCTCAATCTTAGGGAAAAAAATCATTTTGCCTTTCACCATTAAGTGGAGTTATAGTAGTCTAGGAAGGTCTTGTCTAGTCCTTTTTTTTTTTATTAGACTTTTTACAACATTATTTTAAAAGACTCCTGCCCAGTATTTCATACCATTATTTATATTATACCATAATTTAGACAAATTTCTGTTTTTTTACATTGAAGTTATTTTCTATAAAGCGTTATGATGGAAATTAGTGTGGCTAAAATATTTTTACCTATCTCTAAATATAGATATATTTCTTTCTTTTTTTTTTTTTTTAAAGAGACAGAGTTTTGCTCTTGTTGTCTAGGCTGGAGTGCAATGGTGCGATCTTGGCTCACCGCAACCTTTGCCTTCCAGGGTTCAAGTGATTCTCCTGCCTCAGGCTCCTCAGTAGCGGGGATTATAGGCATGCGTCACCACACCTGGCTAATTTTCCTTTTTTTTTTTAAGTAGAGGCGGGGTTTCTTTATGTTGGTCAGACTGGTCTTGAACTCCTGACCTCAGGTGAACCACCTGCCTTGGCCTCCCAGAGTGCTGAGATTACAGGTGTGAGCCACCTCACCCAGCCATAAATACATTTGAAAAAGTATAATTACTGGTTCAAAGATTACATACACAGTTTTAAAGCTTTTGATACGCATTGTCAGATTGCCCTTAGAAACGTTAACAAATGATGCTCCCACTAGCTAAATGTGTATATACCCATTCCTAAAATTCTACTCAGTAGTGAAAAGAAGGTGGTGTATTTTTTGACTGTTTGTTAAAATAGATTAATTATTTCTATGACTAGTCCACAGTCCTTGTTAATAATTTAAGAAGTTGAGCTTAAATATTATTTTAAAAATGAATCATTACAGAAAGCACTCATATTGTCACAGTTACTTTAATGCTCTTTTCTTTTTTGTGGCCCTTCTAGGAGCTTTTCAGAAAAGTTCGAAGTATCTTAAATAAATTGACACCACAGATGTTCAATCAACTGATGAAGCAAGTGTCAGGACTTACTGTTGATACAGAGGAGCGGCTGAAAGGAGTTATTGACCTGGTCTTTGAGAAGGCTATTGATGAACCCAGTTTCTCTGTGGCTTACGCAAACATGTGTCGATGTCTAGTAACGGTAAGAAGAGAGGAAGGAGTAAAACCAGAAATCTTCAAGAGGTATATTCTCCCCTCACTACACATTCTTCCCAGAAGTGTTATTGGGGCAACATAAAGGGGAGAATATATTTTTAGTATTTATTAATATATCTTCATTATATGAAGACGGTCTTGCTTTATTAAAATGTATACTTCTCTCTGGAGGGGATATGAAGTCTGGACTGAAATGGGGATGAGATGGGCCCATTCAACATGAGGAAGATTGAGTAAAGTTTAAGTTAGTAATGTAAAATTATCATCCTGGGTAACAAATTTTCCTCGTGTGTCTCTTATGGAAAGCAAGCAAATACATACCTTCACATATAAGTTTGAAATTTAAAAACACATTGATTCTAATTCTAACCTCTGTGAAAATGACAGGATAGTTGTTCTATAGTCAAAAAGGTTTTAAAGCTAGTAATTTCATGTCATAGAAACTGTTAAGTTCTGTTTTCATTGTCTGAAGCCATTTAATCTCTACAGCCTGTCAAATCTAGGGCAAGACAGAGAGAGAGAGAGAGATATGGAAGAGCTTCTGATTAGTGTTCATTGTCCTCTATCCCACAGTCATAAACTGCCATGTATCATCTGTGTTCTCTTCCTGTTATTGTTACCAAGGTACTTGTGTCAGAAATGTCTGTACTTTAACATTTGGATTTTTTCTTAATTATTACAACCATTGTTGTCCTGCCTTGCTGATTAGAAACAAGCTTTGAAAATGCAAAAATCTGTCATTCTACCAATATTTTTGACTACCTATATCAAAGGTAGGTAAGTCTTTTGGGGTTTGGAAAAGTTACATCTTCTGTCTTAAAGGAGCTCAAAATCCATTTTGCAAATAAGCATTTCCCAGAAAAAAATTACTTAGAAGGTATTTTGTGATGCAGCAGTGTCTTGATGCCCGAATGGATGGTCAGACCAAAAAGTAAATTGGAAGAAAAAGAAAACACTATGTCGATGGGAGAGTCACAAAACTTTTGTAAAGTAAATAGAATTTGAGTTGGACCTGAGATAATGGCAAATACACATTTGGAGAAGAAAGAACATATTCTAGGCAGGCTCAAATCTGAAGCAGCAAGTGTAGCTTTGGAGTCACAGCTCTAGGTTTAGAATTTAAACTTTAATGATCGCCATTCTAACTGGCATGAGATGGTATCTCAATGTGGTTTTGATTTGCATTTCTCTAATGACCAGTAATGTTGAGCTTTTTAAAATATGTTTGTTGGCTACATGAATGTCTTCTTTTGAGAAGTGTCTGTTCATATCCTTAGACCACTTTTTGATGGGATTGTCTTGTAAATTTGTTTAAGTTCTTTGTAGATTCTGGATATTAGCCCTTTGTCAGATGGATAGATTGCAAACATTTTCTCCCATTCTGTAGGTTGCCTGTTGCCTCTGATGATAGTTTTTTTTTGCTGTGGAGAAGCTGTTTAGTTTAATTAGATCCCATTTGTCTATTTTGTTGCCATTGCTTTTGGTGTTTTAGTCATGAAGTCTTTGCCCACGCCCATGTCCTGAATGGTATTGCCTAGGTTTTCTAGGGTTTTTATGGTTTTAGATCTTAAGTCTTTAATCCATCTTGAGTTAATTTTTGTATAAGGTATAAGGAAGGGATCCAGTTTCAGCTTTCTGCATATGGCTAGCCAGTTTTCTCAGCACCATTTATTAAATAAGGAATCCTTTCCCCATTGCTTGTTCCCAAATGCGCATCAAAGATAGACTGGATAAAGAAAATGTGGCACATATACACCATGGAATACTATGCAGCCATAAAAAGGATGAGTTCATGTCCTTTGCCAGGGACATGGATGAAGCTGGAAACCATCACTCTTGGCAAACTAACACAAGAACAGAAAACCAAACACCACGTGTTCTCACTCATAAGTGGGAGTTCAACAATGAGAACATGTAGACATAGGGAGGGGAACATCACACAGGGGCCTGTTGGGGGATGGGGGACTAGGGGAGGGATAGCATTAGGAGAAATACCTAACGTAGATGACAGGTTGATGGGGGCAGCAAACCACCATGGCACGTGTATACCTGTGTAACAAACCTGCACGTTCTGCACACGTACCCCAGAACTTAAAGTATAACTANGTTAAAATTAAATTCCAGGCCAGGCATGGTGGTTCACGCCTGTAATCCCAGCACTTTAGGAGGCCGAGACAGGAGTTAGACCAGCCTGGCCAACTTGTCGAAACCTTGTCTCTACTAAAAATACAAAAATCAGCTGGACGTAGTAGCATGCGCCTGTAATCCCAGCTACTTGGGAGGGTGAGGCAGGAGAATCACTTGAACTCGGGAGGCAGAGGTTGCAGTGAGCAGAGATCGCATTACTACACTCCAGCCTGAACTGCAAGAGCGAGACTCCGTCTCAAAATAGAACAGAACTGAACTGAACTGAATTGAATTGTTAAATTCCTACTCTACCACTTCCTAACTTTATGACCTTAGAATAGTTACTGATCTCAGCTGGGAGCAGTGGCTCATTCCTGTAATCCCAGCACTTTGGGAGGCCAAGGCGAGTAGATCACCTAAGGTCAGGAGCTTGAGACTAGCCTGGCTAACATGGTGAAACTCCATTTCTACTAAAAATACAAACAATTTGCCAGGCGTGGTGGTGCGCACCCATAATCCAGCTACTCGGAAGGCTGAGGCAAGAGAATTGCTTGAACCTGGGAAGCAGAGGTTACAGCTGAGATTGCACCATCTCACTCCAGCCTAAACAACAAAAAAGAAACTCTGTCTCTAAAAAAAAAAAAAAAAAAAAAGAATAGTTATTGATCTCTTTAAGCCTCTGTTTTTAATCCATAAAATGAGATTAATACAATTTATAATATAATGATAAAATTAATTAAAAGAAATGAGATTACAAAATTTATCAGTATTTAGCCTGTAGTAAGCCCTAAATAAATTGAAACTATGTTGATGGAAAACCTTTCAGGTCCAATTTGTGAAGGTTTTAAATGTTGGCTGTAGAATGAGGATAATGATTATAACAAAAATCATCTATTCAGCACCTACTGAGTTGCAATATGGTTAGAGGCTTTATATATACATATTATTTTTAATGGTTATTCTAACCCTGAATGGTCAGTGTTATTAGCCCCACTTTATTGAATGAAAAACTGAGCTTAAAAAGGAAAAACAATTGCTCAGGGTGATGTAACTAGTAAGTGGCATTTCTAGAATCCAAATCAGGAAATATTTAACTCAGTCACTTGCCATAGTGCCTGCTGATGTACCTTAGTTATATGGAAGCAAACCAATTCTCCATTTCTGGGCTCTCATTTTCATTGTGGTAGCTATGACATCCTGTGGTCACTTACTAAAATTAGGACTAGATCCCAGATCCTCTGGATTACACTTTAATGCTGTTTCCCAGTTTTGAATTTTATCAGATAGGCAGTTAAGAGGTGTTTAGGTAGTTTAATGGAAGAGTGGTATTGATGAAAATGACCTTTAAATGATCTGGCAATAAGTACAAATTGGATTGGAATAGGAAGAAAGTATAGACAAGCCACCCACTTATGAGACTTTTTAAAACTTTATTGGATTGTTTTATTTATTTATTTTGTTTAAGACAAGGTCCTTTGCTCTGTCGCTTAGGCTGAAGTCAAGTAGCATGATCATAGTGCACCAAAGTTTCAAATTCCTGGGCTCAAGCAGTCCTCCTGCTTGACTATAGATATACCACCACCAGTCCTGGCTATTTTTTTTTATTTTTAGTAGAGATGATGTCTCACTATTTGCCCAGATTGGTCTCAAAAACTCCTAGGCTCAAGTGACCCTCCCACCTTGGCCTCCCAAAGTGCAGGGATTACAGGCAGAGGAGCCACCATTCCTGGCCTCTTGGATTATTTTAAATTGTAAAATAACAATCTATTTGAACAAGTTAAATGGTATGATTAATACAGTTATTACTCTCTGCTTGTAGTCCCAGCCAGTTAATCTTCCTTCCCTATCAGATAGTCACTGTGAATGTTTTGATGTAATCATCTACAGTTTTCTTCATATTTATAAGATCATGTGAAAATATGAGTGTATGTATAAAGAACGTATTTTTTTTTGGTTTTGCTTTAATTGAATTGTATAAATTATTTTCAATTTGCTTTTTTTTTTTACTTAATAAATGTTTTGTGCATCCCTCTATGTTATTAGATAGATTTTACTCATACATTTATACTAATTGCATAATATTTAATAATATGCGTATACCATAACTTTATCCAACCATCTCTCCTCTCTCCCTCTCCCCATCCCTCCCTCTCCCCGAACCACCCTTCTCCCCCTGCCACCCCTCTCCCTCCCCTTCTTTCTCTCTTTTTTTCTCTCTCTCATATTCATTTATTCTTATGTTCTGGAGCATGCCTTCCTCCTTCCCTTTCCTTTTTCTGTTTCTTTTTGAGACAGGATCTCGCTCTGTTTCCCGGGCTGGAGTGCAGTGGTATGATCACAGCTCACTGCAGCTTCAAACTCCTGGGTTCAAGCAATCCTCCCACATCTGCTTCCCAAGTAGCTGGAACTACAAGTGCATGCTCAGCAAATTTTTGTGGTTTTTTGTTTTTGTTTTTGTTTTTTTTTTTTGTAGGCACAGGGTTTTTTGGGGTTTTGGCATGTTGTCCAGGCAGATCTGGAACTCCTGAGCTCAAGTGATCCACCTGCCTCAGCCTCCCAAAGTGTTGGGACCATGGGCATGAGCCACCATGGCCAGCCTCTTTCTTCCTTTCCTTTATTTTCCTTCCCCTTCCTTTTCTTTTTCGTCTTGCTCTGTCACCCAGACTAGAGTACAGTGGCAGGATCTGGGCTTACTGCACCATCAACCTTCTGAGATCACATGATCCTCTCGCCTCAGCCTCCTGAGTAGCTGGGACCATAAGCACGCACCACCATGTCCAGTTAATCTTTAAATTTTTTTTTTTTTTGGGACAGAGTTTCGCTCTTGTTACCCAGGCTGGAGTGCAATGGCGCTATCTCGGCTCACCGCAGCCTCCGCCTCCTGGGTTCAGGCAATTCTCCTGCCTCAGCTCCCGGCTAATGTTTTGTATTTTTTGTAGAGACGGGGTTTCACCATGTTGGCCAGGATGGTCTCGATCTCTTGACCTCGTGATCCACCCGCCTTGGCCTCCCAAAGTGCTGGGATTACAGGCTTGAGCCACCGCGCCCGGCCTCAATCTTTAAATTTTTTATAGAGACAGAATTGCACTGTGTTGCCCAGACTGATCTTAAAACTCCTGGACTCAAGCAGTCCTCCTGCCTCCTTCCTAAAGTGCTGGGAATACAGGTGTGAGCTACTGCACCTGACTTTTATTCCTTTAGTATATGTTTTTAACCTTTTAAACTTTTTTATTGAAATATGACTAATATATGTGCTATCTGTGGGGAAATTCCTCATTTGTTGCATTTGCCAAATTTAATGATATAATTGCTCTTTTCAGGACTATTTGTATGACAACACTCACAAAATTCCTGTTAAACAGTTGTCTGTGATAAACCAATATGAACCAGCTTCAGCTCACCAATGCAACATGCTTACAGAAAAGTATACAAATCATTAGTGTACAACTCATTGTATATCAGCGAAGTGAACACACCTTAGGCCCTTTTTAGCACTCTTTGCTCTTCTTTAAAGATAACTAGGGCCAGGTGCAGTGGCTCACACCTGTAATGTCAACACTTTTAGGAAGCTGAGGTGGGAGGATCACTTGAGCCCAGGAGTTTGAGGCCATACTGGGCAACATAATGAGATTCTGTCTCTACAAATTAAAAATTAAAAAATTACCCAGGCATGGTGGCATGTGCCTGTAGTCCCAGCTACTAGGGAGGCTCAGGTGGGAGGATCCCTTGAGTACAGGAGGTTGAGGCTGCAGTGAACCATGATAGTACCATGGTACTTACTCCAGCCTGGTGACAGAGTGAGACCCAGTCTCAGGTAAAGCAAAAAAGGTAACCATTGTCCTGACTTTTAACACCATAGTTGATTCCTTTTGAGGGATTAAGAAACTGAAATAAAATGGTAACAATGAGCATAGAATCATAGGATCCTACTACAGACATCAAACATTATGGGATTGTTAAATATCTAAATATAAAAAGCTAACCTTTTGTAAGAAAATCAAGGACACTATAAATAAGGACAAAAATAAAACCACAACCTAGGATAATCTGTTTGAAGTGCATTAATGACAGAATATTAGAATCCAGAATTAAGGAGGAAAAAGAAGCAAATCAGTAAGGGGGAAAAAAAAACAGCCCAATAAAAATATGTGTAGTTCTATTGGCTGATAAACTTTAGAAAAGATAATCAATGACAGCACTTCTCAAAAGAAGACATTTACATGGCCAAGAAACATGAAAAAAAGTTCAACATCACTGATCATCAGAGAAATGCAAACCAAAACCACAGTGAGATACCATCTCACACCAGTCAGAATGGCGATTATTAAACAGTCAGGAAACAATAGATGCTAGCAAGACTGTGGAGAAACAGGAACACTTTTACACTGTTGGTGGGAATGTAAATTAGTTCAACAGTATGACGATTCCTCAAGGATCTAGAACCAGAAATACCATTTGACCCAGCAATCCCATCGCTAGGTGTATACCCAAAGGAATATATGTCATTCTGCTATAAAGACACATGCACATGTGTGTTTATTGCAGCACTATTTACAGTAACAAAGACATGGAATCAACCCTGTTGTCCATCAGTGATGGACTATATAAAGAAAAATGCATGTATATACCATTGAATACCATGCAGCCATAAAAAGGAATGAGATCATGTCCTTTTCAGGGACATGGATGAAGCTGGAAGCCATTATCTCAGCAAACTAATACAGAATAACAAACACCACATCTTCTCACTCATAAGTGGAAGTTGAGCATTGAGAACACATGGACACAAAGAGGGGAAAAACATACACCAGGGCCTGTTGCGGGGTAGGGGTAGAGGGGAGGGAACTTAGAGGACGTGTCAGTAGGTGCAGCAAACCACCATGGCACATGGATACCTGTGTAACAAACCTGCACATGTGCAGGACGTCCTGCACATGTATTCTGTTTTTGGGTGTTTTTTTTTTTTTTTTAAGGAAAAAAGCGGTGTTCAGTCTTATTCATTATCATGGAAGTGATAAACTAAGAAAAGATAAACCATAGTTCTGTAAAATTTATTTTCACTAGATTGAAAAAAACAAACATTTTAAATGTTTGCAAAGATGAATACAACCATTTAGAGGGGAATTGGGCAATAATGCTGAAGATGTGAAGATGTTCGTATGCTATGCAGTATCACCAAATTGCTAAATTTACCAGATATTTACAAATATGTGAAGCAACAAGAACTCTCGCATACTGCTAATGGTAATGTGAATTGCAACAGCCACTTTGGAAATTGTTTAGCATTATATACTAAAGCTGAATTGAAATGCAAGTTATGGCAGAAACCAGTAAACATACATATCTTACATGCTAGCAAATATATACAAAAATGTTGTGGCATTTTTTATACAGGAAAAAACAAAGTGCCCTTTAGTAGTAGAATGGATAAATTGTAGCGTGTTTCTACAAGGACAGTGAACCTGAAGTACAACTACATGCACATGGATAAATCTCATGAGAATAAGTTTGAGTAAAAGGCGACAGACCCAGAAAGATACTATGTGATTTGTTTATTTAATGTTCAAAAACGAAACAAAACTAACTTTGGTGTTTGGGGATACCTGTCTGTAGTATTAGGGGTTGTATGTTTTCTTTGTAAACAAGTCTAGGGCTTATACAAAAACCTCCTAGACTTGTATACAAGTTTTAGATTTCCTTCCAAAGCACATTCACAACCCCCTCTCTGTATACTATTATAAAGTCTAGGAGGCTTTTGTATAATAACTCTGGAGACAGAGAGGGGGTTGTGAATGTGTTTTGGGAAGGAAATTAAAGAGGAGCTTCTCAGAAGCTTTCAGTGTTCTGTGTCCTTACCTGGTACTATACATGGTAGTGTTCAGGAAGTTTGCTTTTTCATAATTTATTGAGCTGAACCTTAAAAAGTTTTCAAAACAAAAACAAGCGATAGAGTGAAAAGCTTAAAAACCACTATAGGCTCTTAAGCTTTACTGTAATATTTGGTTTCTTAAAGCTGAAAAACTAGCCAGCTGTGGTGGTTCAGGCTTGTAATTCCAGTTTGGGAGGCTGAGGTGGGAGAATCACTTGAGTCTAGGAGTTGGAGACCAACCTGGGCAACGTAGTGAGACCCCATCTCTACAAAAAAAATAGAAAAAATTAGGCAGGTGTGTTGGCACATGCCTGTAGTCCCTGTTACTTGGGAGACTGAGGTGGAAGGATCACTTGAGCCCAGGAGGTTGAGGCTACGGTGAGCCATGATGGGGCCACAGACCCTGTCAAAAAAAAAAAAAGAATGAGAAAGCTGGGTGTGTTGGCATATACCTGTAGTCCCAGCTACTCCAGAGGCTGAGGCAAGAGAGGATCACTTGAGCCCAGGAGTTCAAGGGTACAGTGAGCTATGATGGCACTGTTGCACTCCAGCCTGAGCAACAGAGCAAGACCTCATCTCTAATATATGTATATATATACACACAGAGTGATTTTTTTTTTAAGTAAAAGATCTAAAACAAATACAGCAAAATGTTAAGATTTGACACATTTGGGCAATGGGTATATTAGTGTGTGCTAACAGTACTTTGTACTGTTAGAAAAGAAATGAATTAGCTGGATATGGTGGTGCATATTTGTAATCTCAGCTACTTCAGAGGCTAAGGTATGAGACTCACTTGAACCCAGGAGGTGGAGGTTGCGGTAAGCCAAGATTCCACTGCTGCATGCCAGGCTGGGTGACAGAGCAAGACCCTGTCTCAAGGGAAAAAAAAAAGAAGAAAAGAAATGAAGTCTAGCCAATTGCTTTTTCAAGATGACATGTCCATGGACCAGTGTTGCCCAAAAGTGAAATGCCCAAAATCGAGCTATTAGTATATGTTTCAACAATGCTGGCATAAGCAGATTTGTTTTCTTCAAGGCTCTGTTTACTTTGCTGATGTTTCTCATGAAATCAGACAGGAAAGATCTACTGTATATAATATTTTCCAAACCTCTAGACCATAGGCATTTAAAAAAATTTCCTTAAGGTAATTATTAGCTTGAAAAATGATACCTCCCAACAGACTTAAAGAAATTGAAGAGAGTGAATAAAAAATTAAACTAGTATCTGGGAGACTGGTCTCAACCAGGGACATTCCCTCCCCACCCCGACTTCAGGACATTTGACAGTGACTGGAGGCCTTCTTGGTTATTGGTATGGCATCTTTGTGAGTATAGGATGAGGATGCTGCTAAGCTTTCTACAGTGCACACAGGAGAGCCCTGCACAAGAAATAATCATCCTACTCCAAATGTCAGTAGTGTTGAGGTTTAAAAACCCCCCTAGATTGTTGAGATTGTAAGATTTAGGAGAATATGTATTCTCATTGTTTAGAGCAGTTGTTAAGCCATTTTTCTCTTTCCATGTTGCTCACATTGATTACGTACCTCCATTTAAAACCTCTTTTGTTACTTTGAAGTGATGAGGTGAATCCAAGAGTACAAAATTATTTTGTTAGTTTTTTCATAAAGTCTTTTTATTTTTGAGACAGAGTCTCACTCTGTCGCCAGGCTGGAGTGCAGTGGCTTGAACTTGGCTCACTGCAACCTCTGCCTCCCAGGTTCAAACCATTCTCCTGCCACATCCTCCCGAGTAGCTGGGACTACAGGCATGCGCCACCACACCCAGCTAATTTTTGTATTTTTTAGAGTAGAGATGGGATTTTGCCATCTTGGCTAGAATGGTCTCGATCTCTTGACCTCGTGATCCGCCCACCTCAGCCTCCCAAAGTTCTGGGATTACAGGTGTAAACCACCGGCACCTGGCCTTTTCATGAAGTCTTAAAGGGTAGACCTTTAAGAAAGATTCCTTTAGATTTATAGAGGAAATTAATGTAAAGAATTCACCTTTCCCTCGTTGCTCTGTAATACCATATACATGCAAATACACACACATATGTACATATCCATCCATATATGCAGCTGCCCGTATATGCCATATATGCCCATATGTGCCAAGCTCTACTAAGGCATATCATACAAAGCATAAGGGAATCATAAGAGATGGTCAACTCTGCTTCTGGAGTATTTTGCTGCTTCTGCTGCTAGGTCAACTAGAACTGACTGAAGAGGCCTATGAGATTCCCTTCATGAATAATAAAGCATTTAACTAGAATTTAGCACTTATTTTAGGAGAAAGACATCTGAATTAAGTGGCAGATGGAGAAGAGTGGGCAAGAGAAACGTTGTCCTGTATCTAAATCTGTACTTAAGTACAATTTTAAGTTGGATTATTGAAACTTTAAATTGCTGTGCTTTTATCTTAATTATAATCGAAATGAGAATCCTCATCTCAGGACACCAATGGAATATAAACTTCGAGAGTATAGCAACTTTCTCCATGTTGTTCACTGCTGAATTCCCAGTGCCTAGAATGATTCTTGGCAGGTAATAGTTGTGAGTGAGTAGGTAAATGCCTCAATGAAAGAATAACCAACTTGAAAGAGTTTATTTTATGCCCTGAGATTGTAGTTTTGTTACTTTTTATCTGTGCTGTGGGAGACAGGCATACTTCAGCTACAAAGAATGGCACTAAAGGCAGATATTTAAGCATTCTGTGTACTGTTAGCCAGATACAGAGCTTGTAGTGTTGCCACTTTAAATGTTTAAAAGCAAAACATGAAGAGAAGGACAGGAGTAAGAATAGGAAGAGACGCCGAGAGAACACGAGAGGGAGTTAAATCTCATAAAAAATAAAGCCTGGAATTGCAAACATGACAAGTTAGCTTTGGACAACAGCAAGTGGCTGGAGTCAACTGGAGGAGGAGGGATGTGTGTCCTGATGGAAGATTTTATGATGTGTTGAAGAAAAAGATGATCAGAGATGACTTATACTTTCATAACTGACCACCTCCTTTTGAATCTTGTGCGTATCCTTCAACACTATACCTCTCCAAGTACATCTAACAGAGATGCATTTTGATAGCTGTGTTCACAGTATGCAGAGTATTATGTACAGTTTGGGCAGGTTAAATTACCTAAGGTCATGATATAACCACTGATAGATAATAGTATGTCACCATGGACCTGAGAGTTTTTGCCTTATTAAACAATTTTTTTTAATTGCTATATTGCTCTTTACTTCACATTTAAGAGCCAACTGTCCCTGGCCAGGAGTAACAGCACATGTGTCTAATCCCAGCTACTCAGGAAACAGGTGGGAGGATCAGTTGAGCCCCAGAGTTTGAGACCACCCTTGGCAACATAGGGATACACTGTCTCCCCCCCGCAAAAAAAAATTTTTTTAAGGGTAAACTGTCCTCCAGAAACCAGAGTTTTAGAGTGAGCACAGAGATGCCACTTGCTTACATTACAGTATTCATTAAAAATACTTTACTTCAGACTAGCACACGATTTGGGGGCAAAAATTACTTGTGGACCATGGGTTACCATTAACAGCTTTGTGTTCTGGGACAGCACTGAAAATCCTGAACGTGCTAAGCCAAGGCCAGGACTTACCATTCTGTTTTCATTTCTATTTGATTACCATGATTACCACACTGCTGACAGCCCTTGATGATTCTCTAGAATTTGGTCCTTTTGGGGATAAGAATGTCCACCCTCAATACTAACAAATATGTCAGCAGTATAGGACCTGTTGCTTGAGGAAACTTACTACCTGATGCTGACAGCGTTTCATATCTAAGATTTCTGAGTGACCTGTATTTGGATGGGTCTCATTACACTAATGCCACATTGTTAGTTTACTACTGTGTAAAAATAAAAAGGTAGGTGCTTTCTAGCGAATTCAGTTTACCAAGCAGCCTTACTAAAACGTTCTTACTCCTTTGCTCCCTGAGAAAAACAAACTGCTCCCAAACAACCCATTTAAAACATACATCTTAGTATTGGTCATGGACTGTTAAGTGAAAATTGTAGTTGTCTAAATAGATCCTTTTTTCACTATCACACATTACCATTCATTCTTGCCATTATCCATGATCACATTTGCACACATCTGCCTTGTCCACTGTTGTGTCTCTGAAAAAATCATAGTTTGAAGCCCTGACTCTCATTATAATTGTATTAGGAGATAGGAGGTTTGGGGGGTAACTAGGTTTAGTTGAGATCATCAGGATGGAGCCCAGACAATGGTATTAGTGCCCATAGAAGAGGAAACACCTGAGCTGCTTCTCTCCCTGCCATGTAAAGATACAGCAAGAAGCCAGCCATTTACAAGCCAGTAAGAGGGTCCTCACCAAGAACTTAAAGCTGCCAGTACCTTAATTTTGAACTTCTCAGCTTTCAGAATTGTGAGAAATAAACTTCCATTGTTTAAGCCACCCAGTCTATGGTATTTTGTTATAGCAACCCAAGCAGATTAAGACATCTACTCTTCATGTCCTATTCCAGCTAACCAATCTCAGTAGGTCTCCTGACCAGGCAGTGCCTAGCAGACAACAAATGCTCACTTACAGCCCTATCAAATTTACCATCTCCTAAGGACAAAAAAAAAAAAAAAAATCACCATGCATCACTATTCTCAGAGGATATCTTCTCACTGGCCCCTTTCCATATTTCCACAGCCCTGTCAACCATCCCCAAAGGGTATTAAGATCATGTTTCAAAATGAGTCTTCAAGGAGCTGTATAGCTAGGTATTCATTCATTCATTCATTCATTCATTCATTCAGAGATAACGTTTTTGTAAAGCTGTAGTCATTCTTCTAATTATTCAGTTTTAATACTTCCATATGGATATATCTAAAAAGTTTATGCACGATTTTACATGTCTTTATGCTCTGATTCATGTGAGATTTCTCTTGACTGTCATTCTGAGATAGCAGAGTTTTGTTTCTCTTGCATTTTGTGATTTTTCTCTTTATTGCTTAGTGAGCTAACTTTCCTTTTTTCTTTCTTTGATAGCTATGTTATTACAATATAGGTAACTCTTAATGTTTAATCATAGGCATGTGAAATGGAACTTCAAGTGTTTAAATATGGCCATACTAGTTGTTTATTGGGCCCTTACTGTGTGTCAGCCACAATTTGCTTTTTCTAGAGACCTCATTTGATCCTCCCAGTAACACCTCCTAAGAGATAGGTGTTATTCCCATTTTTGAAATAGAGGTTTGGTGAAACTAAGTAACTTGGCCAAAGTCACACGGCAGAGCTGGTGTTGTTACTATGTTCAGAGCTCCCTTTTCAACAGCTATTTTATAATGTTCTTACTCTCCAGTCATTTTGGAATATCTCATTCTGCAGGTGTAGGGACTGAGGTTCAATGAGGTAACTTGCCCAAATTCACATAGTAGATTAATTAAAGAGCTGGGATTCAGCTTCTGATTTTGTGACTCAGATTCCAGCAATCTTTCTATTTCAGTTACAGCTTACTTAATCTATGGCTTATTAAAGTGCTTCCATGCTGAATGCTCAAGTGCCCTCTCAGTTGGACATAGAGGTTGTGCCTCCCTTGTTTTAGATGACAAAACTGAAACTTGGATTAAAAGAATTGCCTTTGTTTATATGGCAAGCAAGCAAATCTTTTGATCCTTAACCCAGTTCTTTCAATATAGTCTTCCCTACACTTCTCACCATATGGCAGTGGCTTAGATTTTCATATTGTTTGTTGTCCTCATCTCTCCCATTTTCTACGCAGTAAATCTGGAGAGCAGGAAATGTTTCTTTAGAGATGATAGATTGTGGGCCAGGCTATTATTTTTTTATCAGTCAGTTACTTAATATCGATGATGGAGGTAAATATGCCAAGATGCTGGCTAGGATTTTTTGGCTGGTTTGACTTATGTTCCTATAAAGCAGCAAATTGGATATGACTGTTGATTTTTAGAACTTTTATTCTAAATCCTAATGTCATATTGGTGCTCTATTGTATGCCAGCATGCTTTTGAATATACTTCTTGGTTCTCTTTTGTATTCCTTAGCCCATTATTGTGTATTCTGGGTCTTATATAAAAGAAGGTAGAATCAACTTTTGGCTTTTGCTTTGGAAAACTTCTGCTTTCATATAGCATTTCTTTTCTTGAAGGCCGATAAACTCCTGAGCCTTCTTGTGTGACTTTAGAGTAGGCCTGACTATGAAATGATCTATAATTGCTTGCACTTATGTAGCCTGAATTTGGAGTTAGGGATATAGTAGCTTTTTCTCTGGTTGTCAGAAAAATTGTTTGAAGATATTTCCCTCTTCCTAAGATAACGTTTCCTGCTGAAAAGAAATATGCAGTGTCACACTTGGTTAATTATAACTGGACTTGTTAAATGATCTTTCATACATCATAGGGAATACATTGGAGAGTGTGCCATCAGTTCTAGTACAAATACTCTATAGCATCATCATCCTCAGTTCTTAGGAAGTTTCTCTAGTCATCCAGCCTTGATCAGCAGCTGACCAAGTTCATTCTGGTTAATAGCATTATTTTGTGAGTATGAATGCAGTCTACCCTATTTTTACAAAGATCTTCCATTATACCTAGGGCAAAGACCATGCATACATTTCAGAACTTTGGGAGCCACTTTGTGATCCCAGAAAAACTGTTTTGCCATAATATGAAATAGCTCTTCAAAATAGTGCTCTGAGGGATGTCATCTGTAAATTAGAATATTTTAGTAGATTCCCTGCCGCAGTCTTCTGTCTTTATATTCTAAATATATTCATAAGAATGTCTCTGTATTTGGTTACAAGTAACCTTGAGCTATTGCAACTATTAGAAAACAATTATTATTTGATTTAGATGGAAACCTTGTAAGGATCTTGCTTCCAGACTTTTGGACAACTAGTATATTCTTGTGGCACATAAGCAATAAACAGTAAACATACTGTATTTATAGTCAAGGTAAGTACTAACATTATGACATTCACCAATGAAAAGATATCTCAAAAAGCCTCCAATATCCCGACTTCTGCTTTTTTCTAGAATAAGGATTTCACCTACAACAGTTTTGATATAACCAGGAAATTCTCCCCTGTCTTATGTCATCTCTATGTGTCCTATTAAACCAAAATACTTATTACAGTGGTACTAAATAAAAAGAAGTAATAACTCTACAGAGTTTTTTTTAAAAAAGGTCTAGGTAAGTTCAGGGTTATAGCTTCAATAATGTGACAAGGATTTCCATGTCAGCTAGACGCATGGCTGAAAAAGAGTGCATTTATATAAGAGGAATATGTGTCTTTTCCAAGTAAAATTTAAGATATATTACTGTTGAATCATGAAATGCCTGAAGCTGTATTGTTTGCCTCTTATAGAATGCTTACCTATGGTTCAGTCAGCATTATTTCGTACAATAGAGGAAATAGGTATTTAATGTCTTTAAGTAATCTTGTTCCTTTTTTTTATTTTCCTGTCTGGATATAGCTGAAAGTACCCATGGCAGACAAGCCTGGTAACACAGTGAATTTCCGGAAGCTGCTACTGAACCGTTGCCAGAAGGAGTTTGAAAAAGATAAAGCAGACGATGATGTCTTTGAGAAGAAGCAGAAAGAACTCGAGGCTGCCAGTGCTGTAAGTATTTTCATAAAAAGACAATGCCTGGACACTTTGAGCACTGTGAAGTAGAATTTTCATGAAGCTGGATATAGCATCTCCCTGCTGCCTTAAGAGGGACATACAGCCTTTTTTTCACGTGAAAACAACATATTAATGTTTAGGGGAATGCTTTGTTTCTTTTAGTGCCTAATAAAGGGGGAAGCTCAATTCTCCATGCTAGCGATTCTGTCTAACGCAGAGTCAAGTCACTGAGTTCCAAAAATCTAAAATAGATGGGTATAGTTTAGATTTCTGAGGAGTAGATTCACACTTGCTATCAGATTCTCAGAGGGTATCTGACCCCTAGAAAGGGTAAAGACCACGAATCTCAGTGTTTATTGTGCAGTACAACTTTCATCATCAAGATGCTGTTAATCTTCCTTATACAACAGCCAGAGGAGAGGACGAGGCTTCATGATGAACTGGAAGAAGCCAAGGACAAAGCTCGGCGGAGATCCATTGGCAACATTAAGTTTATTGGAGAACTCTTTAAACTCAAAATGCTGACTGAAGCCATCATGCACGACTGTGTGGTGAAGCTGCTAAAGAACCATGATGAGGAATCCCTGGAGTGCCTGTGTCGTCTGCTCACCACCATTGGCAAAGACTTGGACTTTGAAAAAGCAAAGGTAAAACTCCAAAAACTGAGAAACCTTCATGAAGGCTCCTTGTCAGTTACAAAAGAACTTAGACTGTCAACAAAGTAGTTCTATCTTGTCCCAAAGGTCTAGGCTGTTCATTTTTCTTCTTTTGCCCATCTCATTGTCAGTGTTCAACCATTGTATTCCTTACATTTCCATTAAAGTCAGAGGTGAGGAATGTCCCAAATTATGTAAAAGCCACTCTGTAGATTCTTCAGATTATTTGTCCTATATTCTTTTTTCTTCTTCTGTAATCATTTTGCAATTTGGGAACAAATATGAAAAGAAAAAGTACCATGGCCTAAGGGTGATGCAGAAATGAAGACTCAGTAGCTTCTAAAGTTTGTACTCTAAGTGATAATATAGCTATCTAATCATAATATAAGAAATCATTAAAAATACTATAATAATGTGTGCTGTTTAAATAAGGGGTATAGAAATTAGAAATGCTTCAAAGAAATAATGTCAGAAACACTCCGTAACATCTAATTTACCTAGGATTATGTTTAGCTGTGACAGAAAACCCAGTGGTTTATACAAGATTGAGGTTTGTTTTTTATTTATGTAAACTAAGTTCAGAGGTAAATCCTTTCAGCTTAACATTCCATGACTCCTCAAGTATAACCCATGTCCTAATTATTCTCACCAGAGAAGGTAGGTAAAGGGGCAGATGACAGCCACCTTTCTCTCTTTCTCTCTTTTTCTCTTTCTCTCTCTCTGTTTTGTTTTTTTTCCCCAGTAACAAGGTCTTGCCCTGTCACCTGGATTGGAGCGCAGTAGTGTGATCATAGCTCACTGCAGCCTTAAACTCCTGGGTGCTGTCAACTAAAGAGTTCTATTGAGTGATCCTTCTGCTTTAGCCTCCCAAGTAGCTGGGAATACAGGTGCATTCCTCTGCACCTGGCTAATTTTTTTTTTTTTAACTTTTTGTACAGATGAGGGGTCTTACTTAGTTGCCCAGGCTGGTCTTAAACTCCTGGCTTCAAGCAATCCTCTTGCCTTGGCCTCCCTAATTTCTAGGATTACAGGTATGAGTCACTATGCCTGGCCCCTCGGGTCTCTTTAGGAAGCTATAGAATAACATTTCCATTTATATTATTGACTGTAATTAATCACATGACCAAAGCCAGCTCCCAGGAGCCTAGAAAACGTAGACTTTATTTTAGGTAGTCATATGAATAACGAAAAATTCTACCACGTGGCCAGGCACAGGGACTCACACCTGTAATCCTAGTACTTTGGGTGGCTGAGGCAGAAGGATTGCTTGAGCTTAGCAGTTTGAGGCCAGCCTAGGTAACATAGTGAGATTTATCTTTCCAAAAAATCATACTCACAGAAAAACTGAGCTGGATGTGGTGGCACATGCCTGTGGTCCCAGCTACTTGGGAAGCTGAGGTGGGAGCTTTGCTTAAGCCTGGAAGGTTGAGGCTGCAGTGAGCCATAATTTAGCCACTGCACACCCAACTGGGTGACAGAACAAGACCCTGTCTCAAAGAAATAAACATTCTACCACATTACCTTTTGGCTATAAATTGGTACTCCTAGACCATTTTACAAACTACATGGGCTGGATGCAGTGGCTCATGCCTATAATTCTAGCATTTTGAGAGGCAAAGGCTGGAGGATCACTTGAGCCCAGGAGTTCAAGACCGGTCTGTGCAATATGGTGAGGCCTCATCTCTACAAAAAACTGAAAGGTTAGCCAGGCATGGTGGCACGTGCCTGTAGTCTCAGCTACTCAAGAGTCTGAGGTGAGATTGGTTGAGCCTGAGAGGTCGAAGCTGCAGTGAGCCGTGATCATGCCACTGCACTCCAGCCTGGGCAACAGAGTGAGACTCCATCTCTAAAACAATAAACAGATAACTAACTAAATAAATAACTCTAACACGGTAAAATTACATTTAAGTTTCTCAGCCAGGAGTACTAATGATTTTGTCTCTTGCAGCCACGAATGGACCAGTACTTTAATCAGATGGAGAAAATTGTGAAAGAAAGAAAAACGTCATCTAGGATTCGGTTCATGCTTCAAGATGTAATAGACCTAAGGCTGGTGAGTGGGGAAAAAAAATAAGCCTATTGTCTCTTTAAAGGATTGGGTTGGAGAAGGATGTCCTTTTGTTTACGTGCGTAGAGACAGTGCTTTTGCTTCAGGACTTTCAGAACTTGAATAGGCAAACTTTCAGTGGGAGAGTTATGACAAAAGACAAAAGGCCTGGTCCGGCGCAGTGGCTCACGCCTGTAATCCCAGCACTCTGGGAGGCCGATGTGGGCGGATCACCTGAGGTGGGGAGTTCAAGACCAGCCTGACCAACATGGTGAAACCCCGTCTTTAAATAAATAAATAAATAAAAGACAAAAGGCCTATTGCCAGTTACATGCTTCTCCTTACTCTGATTATCAAACCATATTGCAATTTTTTTGTTTGTTTTTTTGAGACAGAGTCTCACTCTGTCACCCTGGCTGCAGTGCAGTGGTGCAATGTCGGTTCACTGCAACCTCCGCCTCCTGGGTTCAAGTGATTCTCCTGCCTCAGCCTCCTGAGTAGCTGGGATTACAGGCACATGTCCCCACACCTGGCCAATTTTTCTATTTTTAGTAGAGATGAGGTTTCACCCTGTTGGCCAGGCTGGTCTTGAACTCCTGACCTCAAGTGATCTGCCCGCCTCGTACTCCCAAAGTGCTGGGATTAGTAATCCCATCACTTTGCCACTTGCAATTTTGTAATCAGCCTTTCTGAATTCAAACTTCATTCAGATTCAATTAAATTTAGTCTTTGTAAGCTAAATAATCAGCAAGTCTTATCTCCATAGTAAATACATTTAACTCTCTGATCCTTACATTTTTAATCTCTAAAATGAGAATGTTGCCTACCTTGCAGATTTGTTGTAAAGAGTCAATGGAATAATTATGTAAGGTGCCCAGCTCAGATATTGGTGTTTTCTTCTCTTTCGTTTTTCCTGTTAACCCTCCAATTCTGCTGCTGTTTTTTTGATTTTTTTGTTTGTTTGTTTTTTCTTATTTCATACCAGGTGCAGTTTTTATTACTACCACTTCTTTTCTCTTTTTTAAGTTTCACTCCTACAGGGAATATACTGCAGCAAGCCCTGCACTAGAGAAAGTGAACAAAGCCCTACCTCTTACTTATCCTGCACCTAGGCCAGAGTGCACTGATGATGATTTTTTATATTGCTAAGACTAGATGTGATCTTAGGATCCTTCATATTACCAAAGCCACCTCTAGTTGATCAGAATTTGCATTCTGATTTAAACCTGTTTCCATTCTTGCCTCTAGCTAATGTAAATAAATATAAAAAATTTCTTCACCCATGTTATCAGCCACTTCTATTTATAGCAGATGTTGGGACTATTGCTAGGAAGAGAAGGGAGAAGTATAATTATAAAACGAAAACTTATTTTGTCTTTAGTACAGGGGATAACCAAAGGGCAGAGTGGTATAGAACTTAGTGTAGAATATCAGAACTATGATATTGGAGAAAGAAAAGCATGAGTCATCCTTGATTTAGAACCCCTATGGAGTGTGATATGATCTGAGTAGTGATTCCACAGATTAAGGCAAGGAATCCTCATTATTTTTCATTTTCTCTCCTCCTTTCAAATGTACAAAATGCTGATACAGATACAATCCATTTAGGCTGCAGATTAATGTATGCAGTGCTTTAAAATATAATAAATTTGGGTCAATCTTCGACTTTCTTCTTTGTATCCATTGGCTATTGGAATGTTTAGTATACAGTTGGCTAGATTTGATTGAGAAGATTTTAATTATTTAGCTCTAACCTTAAACTGCTTATAGTGTCATCTATAAGGTACATGAGAAGCTGCCATAATACAGCTTTTGTAGGTATTTTATACTTTTCCAGCAGTAAAAATTACAGATAATTTTTTTTTTTTAATTTTCAGTTATCTGGCAGATAACCTTATATTCTACTTTTATAGTGCAATTGGGTATCTCGAAGAGCAGATCAAGGGCCTAAAACTATTGAACAGATTCACAAAGAAGCTAAAATAGAAGAACAAGAAGAGCAAAGGAAGGTCCAGCAGCTCATGACCAAAGAGAAGAGAAGACCAGGTGAGGCTGGAGTCCACTAGAGTTTAGAGAACTTGGAATTTTCAGGAATATATATTTAAGAATTACCTATTTAGGTATAAAATGAGATCAGAAAGAACAGCCCAAAGAAAAGAGTGGTGATTGTTAGGTGAAGCAGTTTCACCTGAACAGTAAAGTCATTGAGTAAAAGTAGGGAATATAGGAACAAAGCATGATTTCTTTTACTACTTAAAAGCCAGTAAGCCATAAGACTTTATTGAGCATCTTTTATATCCTCAGAATTGGTGAGACAGAAAAAAAAGTGGAAAATGTAGTTATTTTCCTCTCAAAGTGTACAGTTTATCTGGTAAGGTAAAACTTTTGACAAGCAGAGAAGGAACATTTGTTAAGCAAATGGAAGATATTATCAATTAGGAAATAAATTCTCCATTAAGTTTTAAAATTTAGAGTAAAAGAAGAGAGTCAGAAAGCTGAAAGAAAACTTTTATTTAAGAAAGGGGCACTTTGGCAGGCTGAGCGCTATGGCTCACATCAATAATCCCAGCACTTTGGGAGGCTGAGGTGGGCGGATCACACGAGATCAGGAGTTTGAAACCATCCTGACCAACATGGTGAAACCCTATCTCTACTAAAAAATTAGCTTGGTATAGTGGGGTGTGCCTGAATCCCAGCTACTCAGAAGGCTGAGGCAGGAGAATCACTTGACCTCCAGAGGCTGAGGTTGCAGTGAGCTGAGATCATGCCACTGCATTCCAGCCTGGGGAACAGAGTGAGACTCCCATCTCAAAGTGAAAGATGAAATAGAAGGCATTTTAAACCCAAGACAATAGGCTATTGACTAACTTTAGGAACATTGGAAAAGAAAACCTTTTTCATAGGGAAATGATAATTTTCTGGCAGATAGTAAACACTCAGTATCCATTAGCTATTGTTACAGACACAGTAGAGCTCATAGTGAATTGTTAGGAGGGATGAATTCTGTGGAGAAGAAAGTTTACTTTTAAGTTTCATGAGACACCACACTTACTCTCCTTGCTCTAGTACCTAGTGCAGTGCCTTTGAGGTAGTAACTTTTATTTATTTTTGAACCAGGATTGAGAGAGAAAAGGAGAAGATACCAAAGTCTAATTCATGGAAGATATTCACATATGACTAAAGGAAGAAAATAACTCTTGGAAAAGTGACAGATAAGAGCAAGTGGAGAGAAAGAACTAAGATATAAGTGTCATAGAAACAAGGAAGAAGCAAGAATGTTTATGATCAGTAATATCAGATAGCACAGAGAAAACCAAGAAGTATGTTAGGATCAGAAAAGCTTTGGGATAGACAGTTTGGTGATCTTTCAATTCATTCATTCATTCAGCAAATATTTATTGGTTCATCACTTAGCAAGGCACACAAAGTCTCTTCCATTATGCAGTTTACATCTTATGGTAGAGGGGAGAGAAGAGACAATAAATAAATACTTAAATTAAATATATCATTTTTCAAATAAATTGGTTTTGTAGAAAAACAAGGGAGAAGGGACTAGGGAGTACAAATCTTGGTGAGTAGGGCACAGTTTTCAATAGGAAAATTGGGGGAACCTATTTAAGTTGGTATTGTTTTAGCAAAGACCTGAAGCAAGTGAGGGCATTAAATCATGTGGAAATCTGGGGAAAGAGACTTTTAGGCAAAGGGAGTAGTACAGCTGAATCTAAGAAGGGCCTGAGCGGGAGAGTGGTAGAAGATGGGGACTGAGAGGCAGGCAGCAGGAGCCAGATTATTTAGAGGCTATTTGTAAGGAATCTTCTCCTTTTCTCTGAATGACATAGATGTCAGAAGTGTTTTGAACCAAAAAGTGACAGAATCTGACTTGTACTTTACTAGGATCACACTGGCTGCCATGATGAGCAAAGCTGAAGGTAGAAGCAGGAAGCCCAAAACAGAGGTCTCTACAGTAATCTAGGAAAGGGGTGTTGGTCGCTTAAATAAAACTGCTAATGTTGGTAGTAGATTCTGAATGTATTATACGGGTTGAACTGACAAGATTTACTGACAAATTGGATGTGAAGTGTGAAAGAGGAGTCAGGGTTTTCCACCTGAGCAGCTGAAATGTTGGAGAAGCAGGTTTGGGAAATGATCAAAGGATACTTGTGTCACTTGACCCCATTAAATACAATGTCTTTAGAATAAATAATTTCCATCTGACTTCTCCCAAAGTGTTCTAGTCGTTAATTCTGTGAACACTGGATTTGGCCCTGCCTTCTCTAGCACCAAATATTCATTTGTGTCAGTTGTTTTTTTCTAGGTCAGTAATGTTTCATGGGTGATCCAAAATAACCAGTACTTCTAGCTTATATTTTCCTGCTGTTGGTATTAAAGATATTATCATCAGTGTTTTAACAGCTTCTTTTGTCTTTCTCCTTGGTTTTGAGAAAATATTGCTCACTCTTTCAATGTCAAACAGACTTGAAACAGATGGGAGACTGACACTCTATTCTCCCTGCAGGTGTCCAGAGAGTGGACGAAGGCGGGTGGAACACTGTACAAGGGGCCAAGAACAGTCGGGTACTGGACCCTTCAAAATTCCTAAAAATCACTAAGGTGAGTGTGACATTTGAAATGCAATTTGCACTCTCCTTTGATGGCTTTAATATAAATAAAAAAATAACATGCAATTTACAATAGTTGTAAAACATGAGTTTCAAAAGTACTTATTAATGTAAAACAGCAGTATTACACATCCATGGGGTGATTTTTTTTTTTTTTTTTTTTTTTTTTGAGACAGAGTTTCGCTCTTGTTGACCAGGCAGGAGTACAATGGCGCGATCTCAGCTCACTGCAACCTCCACCTCCTGGGTTCAAGCAATTCTCCTGCCTCAGCTTCCCGAGTAGCTGGGATTACAGGCATGCACCACCACTCCTGGCTAATTTTGTATTTTTAATAAGAGAGAGGGGTTTCTCCATGTTGCTCAGACTGGTCTTGAACTCCTGACCTGAGGTGATCCACCTGCCTCAGCCTCCCAAAGTGCAGGGATTACAGGCGTTGAGCCACCGTGCCCGGCTGGGGTGGTTCTTTTTAATGCAGACACTTTTCTTCAAGTTGATATTTATCAGTGTATTCTATATGCTCATTTCTACGTAAGTGTTTACCAAAGAGGAGAAGACTAGGTTAATTCTTAGGCATAAGATGCTTAATATACGAGAGGTGATAACGAAGATATTACAGAAGTCTGTCAATTGCAAGCTTTAACACAATGTATCCGTAGCTCTGGGGAGAAAAGCAATCTCCTGTTTAAACATAACCATGAAAGATTTGCCTTATCCAAGGCCTAAAGGAAACCACAGAGGGCCTAATAGAAATCGTTCTGTAATAAGGCATTTATAGACTCCACTTTCCTCTCTTTTGATAGTCTGTGGACAGTAAGAGGAAAAAACTTTCTCTAGCAGATATTTTCAGCAGTAAAAGTTGATCACTGTAAGTAGGATGAAGAACTTTGGAGAATGTAGAGAAAGCAGAATTAAATATGTTAAGAGTGGAAACTTCTAAAGTCCAGTGGGTTTTCTAAATCATTTGCAAGTCTAGTTTGATCGTTACTTATACTTTTCATAGTTCTGAAAATCGGCATCCTGCCAGCAAAATACTGAAGCCAATCAAAACTGACGTAAAAACATTACATGAAAGAAGGTAACTGACAAGAAGTATAAAGACTTTTAAGAAAATTGGAATAAGGCTGGGCGCGGTGGCTCAAGCCTGTAATCCCAGCACTTTGGGAGGCCGAGGCGGGTGGATCACGAGGTCAAGAGATCGAGACCATCCTGGTCAACATGGTGAAACCCCGTCTCTACCAAAAATACAAAAAATTAGCTGGGCATGGTGGTGCGTGCCTGTAATCCCAGCGACTCAGGAGGCTGAGGCAGAATTGCCTGAACCCAGGAGGCGGAGGTTGCGGTGAGCCGAGATCGCGCCATTGCACTCCAGCCTGGGTAACAAGAGCGAAACTCCGTCTCAAAAAAAAAAAAAATAAAATAAAATAAAATTGGAATAAAATGGGCCATGTCATTTGCATCTTCACGGTTTTGTCAAAGCTTGCTTCATGATAGAAAATTCTTTCTCTGGATCCCTTGATAATGTCATTAGCTAGGATCCTTTTCTCCAAGATTCTGGTACTTACTTCTAGTTGTTTATATCTCAGAGCAGGAATTCCATTGCTAAATACAATTTGAGTCTTATCCATCACCATTGTCATCTAGAGACAATTTTAACCAAAACTTTATGTTTAAAGAAGTCCTCCAGTATTTTGAAAAATGTGTCAGTATTTAATAACAACATTTGTGTTTTCAAATATTATGCTTTCTGTGCATGGATACTATAAAAACGGTGCTGTTATCAAACCTCCAACATTACTACCTTAAAAATTTTTAAATATGTAAATTGTTAATAAACTTTGTGTATTCAGATAGTTATACATGAATATCCTAGAACAAAACATTAAACATATTTATTGTTAATTGGGAGAGGTTTGTGTGAAAGCATATTTCATAGAATGGCAACATACTATGAGCTGTCAGAACACAGAAATACCTTTTTTTACGAAGAGCTATATTACAGCTTTTATGTTTTATGTATTTTATAGTAATATGCATTACAGTGTAATTTTATTTCACTTGTAGTAGAGCTACATTACAGCTTTTATATTATATGTATTTTGTAATAATATGCATTATAGTGTAATTTTATTTCACTTGTAGTAAAGTTGTGCTTAGAAGATTAAACATGAGATACCAGGCAGCTTAACTTCCTATGCTCCCTGTCTAACATTTCAATCTCTTTCTTCTTCTTCTTTATTGAATACTCACATCCCATCTCCTGTGTCTCATCCCAACATGAAATTTTTGTGTCTGTTGATGTGTTTTCTGACACTCATGGAAAGATACTAATGAATTAATTTGGTAGTATTTGTATTTTTCTCTTTTTAAAATTAATGGGTATTATTGTTCAAGAAGAATGATTAGAAACTGCTTATTACATTTAGCAAATTAATAAACCATCTTAAATAGGAGGACCTGGATGCATTCTCTAGACCAGTACCTTCAAACAATTTTTTATGGAAACTGGAGTCCAAGGAAGTGCTCGAGGGGCCACATGGGTCACAGTTTAATGAGAACAGCTCCGATTTCTGTTTCTATTAAATTTGCATTCCAGACAATTTTTTGTTGCTAAAATTGGTTCTACTTCACTGAAGAAGAAAAAAAAAAGAAAAGAAAAACTATTCTTCTAGAATATTTCCTATAATTGACTTATGGTTCCTTATGTTACAGCCTACAATTGATGAGAAAATTCAGCTGGTACCTAAAGCACAGCTAGGCAGCTGGGGAAAAGGCAGCAGTGGTGGAGCAAAGGCAAGCGAGACTGGTAAGCATGCAGTGTCCCTTCTCAAACATGGCTGTGAGCATTTGCTTCACAGCGAATTCCCATAGTCATTGAATGATGGTTTTAGGGAAAGATGTGTAGACTAATCATGCCTAAAATTTTATTGGTAGCCCTTTCCTTTCAACACAAATCAATCCTTTCTCAGGATCCTTAAATAATTTTAAGTATTTTTTTTTTATTTCAGTTCATTCATTTAGGTTTATTTAATTAAGACATTTATTTATTTATTTATTATTTTTTTTAGACAGGATCCCACTCTGTCACCCAGGCTGAAGTGTAGTGGTATGATCAGGGCTCACCACAGCCTCAACCTCCTAGGTTCAGGCAATCCTCCTGCCTGAGGCTCCTGAGTAGCTGGGACTACAGGCGTACACCATCACACCTGGATGATTTTTTTTTTTTTTTTTAATTTTTTGTAGAAATGGAGTCTCAACTGTGTTGCCTCAGCTAGTCTTGAACTCTTGGGCTCAAGTGATCCACCTTGGCCTCCTGAAGGCTGCAGTTACAGTTGTGAGCCACTAAGACCTTAACTTTTTAGGTTCCCTTTTTGTTGTTGTTCACAAATTTAATATAGTTACAGAAATTACTGGGACCCTAAATTAAAAGGGAAACTCATTATGCTGAGAAAATAATGTTTTTTTTTTTTTTTTTTTTTGCTCTTGTTGCCCAGGGTGGAGTTCAATAGCACAATCTTGGCTCACCGTAACCTCCCCTTCCCGGGTTCAAGCAATTCTCATGCCTCAGCCTCCCGAGTAGCTGGGATTACAGGCATGCACCACCACGCCTCACTAATTTTGTATTTTTAGTAGAAATGGGTTTTCTCCATGCTGGTCAGGCAGGTCTTGAACTCCCTTCCTCAGGTGATCTGCCCACCTCGACCTCCCAAAGTGCTATAATTACAGGCATGAGCCACTGCACCCTTCTGAGAAAAGAATCTTAATATGCAGGAGTATTTACTGTAATTTTAGGGAGTTGTAAAAGAATAACAAAATAATGTTCAAAATCGTTTTCAAAAATCAGATTTTGAGAGATTTGACCTCAGGACCAAAATGTTTGGACCATCACAAACACATCTTACTGGCTGAGGAAGCCCAATGGAAAGAAGAAAAATTTCAATGTTAACCTACTTCCCATATGTCCCTCCACTAAGTAATTTCAACTTTTTTTTCTTTAAATTAAAAAAAATGTCATTATTCAATAAAACCCAACTGAATACTTGTACATGCATGGGATTGTAGCATTTGTGTTAGGTAGCTTTCTTAAAGTTTAGTTGTTTTTGTTTGCCTTCCTCCTAGTTGCCACTCCCATCCCTGTTTACTATTTTTTAAAGGAACTAATGGTTGTAATAAATAACGACGTATAAACTCTCTATTACATGCAAATTCCTTCTAACACTTTGCTTCTCAGAATATGGTAGAGGGACCAGCAGATTGGCATCACCTAAGCTTGTTAGGAATGCCTGGTCTCAGGCCTCACCTAGGGATGCAAATGACTGATGATTTGCATTTTAGTCATGTGGTTTGTATTTTTTTTCTAAATCCTCAACACCTGTAGATGCCTTACGGTCAAGTGCTTCCAGTTTAAACAGATTCTCTGCCCTGCAACCTCCAGCACCTTCAGGGTCCACGCCATCCACGCCTGTAGAGTTTGATTCCCGAAGGACCTTAACCAGGTGAGAAGCCTACTTTTTATATCTACTCAAAGCTGGACTGCTTGCCAGTCTGTGTGGCAAGGTAGGAATAAGGATTTTGATTATAATCCTTACGGATGCATTTCTTTTATTCCTAAAGTTGATTTCCTTCTTTGATCTTCACACACTATAATTTCTAAGATAGGAACATAATTGGGTGGTGGATTTGGGATTGGATGGGAGGAAGGGATTCTTAAGAAAGCTAGGCCCACCCAGACAGCACTGGAGGCATGTCTAGGGGCTCCCCAGGCCAGTGCTCCAGATGCTGTAGAAGCACCTAGCATTCTGAAGCATGGGAATTAAAAGAACATGACAATCCACCCATACATTCATACATTTCTCTGTCACACTCTTGTTCATATTATATTTAAAGTTGTCCTTGAGTTTTTGCTAGTCTCCATATTTCATATCTTTCTACTTTTGCTTTTCTAGGATTGATACAGTCAAGTATTCTGTTGGCTGGTTTACATACAATGAATGGGGACCCTGTGGTGCAGTCACAGAAAATAACATTTTTACATAAGCACTTTCAGAACTGAAGTTTCTTTAAGCTCTAAAACTTTTTTTTTTTTAAATTATTATGTTTTAGAGATAGCACCTTGCTGTGTTAACCCAGGCTGGCATTGAACTCCTGGCCTCAAGTGATCCTCTCATCAGGCTTTTTATTATTGTAGTAATTTGATGAGGTAGATTTTTGTAAACTATGTTACTTACTCCCTTGACTTCTGAAACAGTTTACTTAGCACAGGTCAGCTTTTCTGGATGATTCAGATTGTCATTGAGTATCAGTTGTGGATCTTTGCCTTGCCATAAATTTCCACTAATGATTCTGTGTCCTAAGCAGCTGTATATGTTCTTTCACAGTAGTTAGACCATTCTCCTGCCTGAGTCTCTCCTTTTCCCTTTTAATTTGCTGCTTCCAGTCTTCCATGGGCCAAGAAACTGTTTGTCCAGCTGGTTAGAATCGTCTAAAAGAAGACGAAATAGGGAAATATGGAGAGTCTCTCTTAAAAGGAATAAACTATATGGTATTAGCTAATCCAAGATAGCTTCTACTTGATTCTCAAATATTTTCCATATGTTTGAAATTTCTAAATAAAAAGATATATGGTAATCATAGTATTTCCCTTTCATTTATGTAACTTATACTTTCATCATTATTTTCTTTTTTCCTGAAAAATTTTCAAAACTAAAATAAGAAATTACTAAAATTTGGCCGGGCGCAGTGGCTCACGCCTGTAATCCCAGCACTTTGGGAGGCCGAGGCAGGTGGATCACGAGGTCAAGAGATTGAGACCATCCTGGCCAACATGGTGAAACCCCATCTCTGTTAAAAATACAAAAAATTAGCTGGGTGTGGTGGCTCATGCCTGTAGTCCTAGCTACTGGAGTGGCTGAGGCAGGAGAATCGCTTGAACCCGGGAGGCGGAGGTTGCAGTGAGCTGAGATTGCACCATTGCATTTTAGCCTGGGCAGTAAGAGGGAAACTCCATCTCAAAAAAAACAAAAAACAAAAAAAGAAATTACCAGAATTATCACTGACTTTTTTTTGAGACAGAGTCTCACTGTCGCCCAGGCTAGAGTGCAGTGGCGCAATCTTTACTCTGCAACTTCCTCCTCACAGGTTCAAGCAGTTCTCGTGCTTCAGCTTCCCAAGTAGCTGGGATTACAGGTGCCCACCACCATACCTGGCTAATTTTTGTATTATTAGTAGGGACAGGGTTTCACCTTGTTGCCCAGACTGGTCTTGAATTCCTGACCTCAAGTAATCCACCTGGCTCACCCTCCCAAAGTGCTGGGATTATGAGTGTGAGCCACCATGCCTGGCCACCACTGACATTTTTAAGTATTAATTAGTATCCCTTCAAAGAAAGTTAAAACATCTTAATAAATATTCCCTTTAAAGTACTCTTTTACTTGTTTGTTGAATAATTATACTTTGGAACATAATTGGTGCCTCACACATCTAGTGTTATCTGTGAAAAATTATTCTGCATACTTTCAGAAAGTCTTAGTTTTATTTTATAATTTGGGGTACATGTGCTTGTCTTTTTTAAAAAGTGTTGTTTTGTCTTTTAAGTCGTGGAAGTATGGGCAGAGAGAAGAATGACAAGCCCCTTCCATCTGCAGCAGCTCGGCCAAATACTTTCATGAGAGGTGGCAGCAGTAAAGACCTGCTAGACAATCAGTCTCAAGAAGAACAGCGGAGAGAGATGCTGGAGACCGTGAAGCAGCTCACAGGAGGCGTGGATGTGGAGAGGAACAGCACTGAGGCTGAGCGAAATAAAACAAGGGAGTCAGGTGAGAGACTTGGCTTAAGCAGATGCAGATGCACATTTGGGGTTTAAATTTGGAAGGAAAATAAAAATGAGACTCTGCCTGAGTACATTTTAGAATCAACACATGATAGCAACACGTACCAGCATCTGAAGAGTTAAAGGGCACTTCATAGTTTTGTAACAGTTCTCATTCCCTAGGTCTACCTTTCCTCAACAGTTTATAAATTTTCCCTTTTTTCAATTAAATGTTATGGTGAGGAGGTCCTCCTGCTGTATTTTAAGTAGTCTGAGTTTCTTATAAGTCCCCTTAACATCTCACATTTTACATTGCTGTTAAGAGTGTGTATGCTGTGGAGAGCCCCTCAAATGTGTGAAAATTCTCACATTATTGAACCACTGCAGACAAACCAAAGAGAAGGTATTAGGTTGTCTTTAATTGCCCTCGTCTTCCTTGGTAACCTGTTGTTTTTGTATGTATTTTAGCATGTATGTACTTAAAGGACTTACTGAGATAATGCTCTAAAAATTGCTTCATGTATTTAACCTCTGTTTCAGTTTCCCTGTCTGTTAAATGGGATAAGTTTTACCTACCTTTTCAGAATAGTGTGAAGATTAAATAAGAGGTTGATACATGTAAATACTTAGAACAATATCTGATAAATACAACGTTTTCAAAAAGTATTAGATGTTGTGATGATGATAGCAATGGAAAACTGTTTAAATTGAAGATAATTTTCAGCCTCTTTAAAATATTAATCATGAAGTAATACTGGTTGTTTTTAGTATTTATATAGCCTTCTGATTTGTTTCACTATTTGAATTGTTTTTCTATATAGATTTCAGAGACAAATTGAAATGTCTTCTCCCAATTGGTGTAACTTGAAATAATACAGCTTTAGGGAAATGTGGCTTTTTAAAAAACCTGTGCTATACTTTTTAAATATAACAGGATAGGACATGAAAATATCTTGTGTGTAGTGAATAATGTAGCACAGCTGCCCTATGTGTTTTTATTGTCTGGTTTATTTGTTCATTCACCAGATGCACAGTGAGTGTGCGGCACTTGATTCCTGTTCTCAGCCTTCAGTCTGCTGAGTCAGAAAACCTTTTTTTAGTAATTCCACTAAAGATAAAAACTGAAAAAGGTGCTATGAAGGGAAGGAATTTAGTTCTAAGGAAACACTTAGAACTATCTGGTACCAAGGAATTATGTAGAATTGGGGTAAGGGGAGGTTTCCTTCATCTGCAAGGACCAGTGGGAATGAAACAGGTTTGTAGGCAGGGATGGGTGTGAATCAGAGGGAAAGAGCACTCCAGATGGGATCACTCACTATGAGCAAAGCTGTAGTAGGAGCAGCCATGGTTTGTTCAAGCAACTGCCCAATATCAGTGTGGTTCAAGCTTGGTGGTGAGCAGGGCCCTGACCTGTGTAGGATTGTAGGATTGTGAAGACCTCATGTACTCTTCATCATTGAAGCAATGGGGAGCAATCATAATACAGAAAGGAAGAAAAAAGCTCTAATTAGGAAAGTTTATCATGTTCCTAAATCTTGTTCATTGTTATTGTGAATTACAATGTTACTTAGTGCATATCTATTCTAAAACAAAAGGTTTCTATATTCTGTTTTGTCTATTAAATGTAATCTATTCAGCCAGGTGTAGTGGCACACGACTATAATCCCAGCACTTCGGGAGGCCAAGGTGGGCAGATCATGAGGTCAAGAGATTGAGACCATTCTGGCCAACATGATAAAACACTGTCTCTAAAAAAAATACAAAAAAAAAAAAAAAAAAAAATAGCTGGGCATGGTAGCACGTACCTGTAATCCCAGCTACTTGGGAGGCTGAGGCAGGAGACTCCCTTGAACCTGGGAGGTGGAGGTTTCAGTGAGCCAGATCACACCACTGCACTCCAGCCTGGCGACAGAGCAAGACTCTGTCAAATAAATGAATGAATGAATGAATGAAGTCTATTATATTGTATCTATTAAATGCCTTTACTGTAAAAAAAAAAATACGTAATATTGTCAACCATAATCTCACTATTTTAATAGTAATTTTTAAATGTTTACTTTTTCCTCTTTTTTTAATTGGCCTCACTAATAGCAAAACCAGAAATTTCAACAGTGTCAGCTCCTGACAAGCCTGCATTATCAGAAGAGGAAATGGAGAGGAAGTCCAAATCTATCATTGATGAATTCCTACACATTAATGATTTTAAGGTAAATAAGATTAAAACACAAAGTCCCTTGACAGTATATAATAACTTGGTTCTGGTCTAAATCAGGTGTCATCGTGAACTGATAAGACTTAGATTGAGTAATCCAAGTCCTACGCAATTCAGGTTGCTTAATGCTGATGCATTTATGCCAAATACTGTCTTTTAATTTGATACTATAATTTACAACATAGAGTGGTGGGCAGAGAGAATGAGTACCAATTCATCCCCTCTAAGAGAAAACCAAATTGACTTCAATATTAAGGAACAAAACAACACATTGTCACTATGAAGCATTTCTGGCACCCTGTATATAGCTGTCATGGTCTTTGTTTTTTGAGACAGAGTCTTGCTCTGTTGCTTAGGCTCAAGTGCAGTGGCACGATCTTGGCTCACTGCAATCTCCACCTCCCTGGTTCAAGCAATTCTCCTACCTCAGCCTTCTGATTAGCTGGGACTACAGACACCCATCACCACACCCAGCTAATTTTTGTATTTTTAGTAGTGGCAGGGTTTCACCATTTTGGCCAGGCAGGTCACAAACTCCTGACCTCAAATGATCCACCCACCTTGGCCTCCCAAAGTGCTGGGATTACAGACATGAGCCACCACACCTGGCCTGTCATCATCTTTATATAATAATACTATCGTCATTCTCATTTTAATATTGAAATATGGCCAGCATTACTTTTTCTTTATTTCATAAAACTGAGGCATAAAGAGACAAGCAAGATGCCAGGACAGCCAAGTCAGAGATTTCAAGACAAGGCTTTGAATTTGCCCTTCTTTAACCTTTACCTTCTCTTTGATCTTCATTTTGAGATACTAGTGAATAAGACATACCTGACCTCATGTGGCAGAGACAAACCGTAAACAAATAATTCCACCAGCAGTTACTTAAATTGTAGTTATAATAAGTGCTGGTAGACCTATAGTTCTTAATGGAAATCCATTAATGGGATCTAATTAAGTGATCTGAGGTCAGGAAAGACTAATCCGTTAAAACAGTCTTGTCTGTTAAAATATTTGTCAGCTATATTAACTACTTTTGCTGCTTTGGCACTATATTATTAAAAATTCTTTCAAGATCACTTGTTTTCTTGGCCTGGTGCAGAGGCTCATGCCTGTAATCCCAGCACCTTGGGAGGCTGAGGCAGGAGGATCACTTAAGCTCAGGAGTTCGAGAGCAGCCTGGGCAACATGGCAAAACCCTGTCTCTACAAAAAATACAAAAATTAGCCAGGTGTGGTGGCATGCATCTGTAGTCCCAGCTACTTGGGAGGCTGAGATGGGAGGATCACTTGAATCCCAGGAGGCAGAGGTTGCAGTGAGCTGAAGTTGTCCCCCTGCATTCCAGCCTGGGTGACAGAGTGAGACCTTGTCTCAAGAAAAAATAAGAAAGAAAATATTACTTGCTTTCTTTACAGTATAATCATCATCTGCTTTGTATAACACAAAAATCACTTTGGTTATCTATAGTTGAATCTTCTAAAACCTTCAAGCTTTTGAAATTGTCCAAAATCCAGAAGAAGTAGAAGGAAGTTTTTGATGATGAGTGCGGTGGAGATGAATGCTTTGCAGAAACCATTGGAAATGTACCACAGTAAATGAACATTAACTGGAAATAGCCAAGGAATAAACCTGATGTACTATGATTCGTCAGTTAGCTTCCTGGAAAATTAGGGGTATTATAAGTTGGCAGCATAGACTTTTCCTTGCATGGAAGTAGGGAAATGTGAATGAATTGCAAAAAAAAAATTAGAATGGCCAAGGAAGATGAAATGCCAAGACAGTAAGGAAGAAAACAGTGGAGATTGGCTTCAGACGTAATTTGAAGGATGTACAAAGTCAATGAATGACCCTTTGAAAGGGGAATATATGATCCTGTGATGAACTGGAGGTATAGGGAGAAAAAAAGACCTTAGTAATACCTAAAGAGTGCAGTAAGAGGACTCTTCGGAGAATCATGAGCCCTAGGCCAGGCCTGCAGTACAGAAGGGACACAGTCGTTATGTCTTTAGGATTTCATTGTGCAGTGTGCAAAGCAACTGTGCCTGCAGTATGGTAAAAAGAACCAGGTATTAACTTTGGATGTTTATTGACTCTGTGTCAGGTGCTGTTGCACATACTTGGTATGTATTAGTTTGTATCGTCCTTGTAATGTTCTCCTGAATTGATATTATTATACACATTTTTATAGATAAGGAAACTGAGGTGCAAAGATGTAAAGCAACTTGTTCAAAATCTTTGTGCTAGTAAGTGGCAGATTGAGGATCCAAAGCTAAGCTTCTAGCTTCAGAGGAGAAAATGCTTTATCTCATTGCCTTTAGGGTATCAGTATGTCAGGCTAAATACTTAAAGAGCTGATCTTAAGTTTTTTTTCCAAATATCTTCCTAGCAGGTGCTATTGTTTTTAACAGTAATTCAAATTAATATTTATGGAGGCTTTATTTTGTGCCTGGCACTGTGCCAAGGTGTGTGTGTGTGTGTGTGTGTGTGTGTGTGTGTGTGTGTGTGTGTGTCTGTTTTATACATTTCTCACAGTAATCCTAGGAAGTTAAGCCTGAGAGATTATGTTAAACTCCTAAACTCATACAGTGGTAAGTGTATGAACCAGGTTCAACCTCCATCTGACTTTACCATGTATGTTTTTAGCCTCTATGCTATATATTTATTGAACATCTAAAATGTGCCAGTCACATTTTAGGGGTTATGACTGAGTATACCATATTTGTAGTGAGCAACATAGTCTGCTTCTGTGGAGCTTACATTCCAGTGGGGAGATACAGACAAGTCTGGCCCTAAGATAGGTAGTAAATTAATAAACAATAGCTACCAAAAAAAATTTTTCAGTGCCAAAAACTAAAACTATGTGATGTGATGAAGTGAGAAAAGACAGGAGGTATCATTTCAACTGAAAGCTCAAAGTCAAGAAGTAGCAAACCATGAGAAAATGAGATGAAAGGGCAAGGTTGTGAACTGCTACGACATTATGAATATCATGATATAACTGGAAGCATTACCCTTGAGAACCAGCACAAGACAAGAATGCCTTCTTTCACCACTCCTATTCAACACAGTATTGGAAGTTCTGTCCAGGATAATCAGGCAAGAAAAATAAATAAAGCATATTGATATAGGAAGAGAGGCATAAAGAGACAAGCAATATGCCAGGTCAGACAGCCAAGTCAGAGATTTGAAGACAAGGAAGAGAGGAAGTCAAACTCTCCCTGTTTGCAGATGACATGAACCTATATCTAGAAAACCCCATCATCTCAGCCAAAAGCTTCTTAAGCTGATAAGCAACTTCAGCAAAATCTCAGGATACAAAATTAATGTGTAAAAACACTAGCATTCGTATATACCAACAACAGTCAAGCTGAAAGCCAAATCTGGAATGAACTTCCATTCACAATTACCACAAAAAAAATAAAATACCTAGGAATACAGTTAACAAGGGAAGTGAAGGATCTCTACAAGGAGAACTACAAACCACTATTCAAAGAAATCAGAGATGACACAAACAAATAGAAAAACGTTCCATGCTCATGGATAGGAAGAATCACTATCATGAAAATGGCCATACTGCCCAAAGTAATTTATAGATTCAGTGCTATTCTCATTAAACTACCATTGACGTTCTTCACAGAACTAGAAAAAAACTACTTAAAAATTCATATAGAACCAAAAAAAAGAGCCCAAATAGCCAAGGCAGTTGTAAGCAAAAGAACAAAACTGGAGGTGTCACACTTCCCTACTTCAAATTATATTACAGGGCTACAGTAACCAAAACAGCATGGTGTAGTACAATAACAGACACATAGATCAGTGGAACAGAATAGAGAACCCAGAAATAAGACTACACACCTACAACTATCTGATCTTCAACAAACCTGACAAAAACAAGCAGTGGGGAAAGGATTCCCTTTTTAAGAAATGGTGCTGGGATACCCAGCTAGCCATATGCAGAAAATTGAAACTGGATACTTTCTTTATTACCATATACAAAAATCAACTCAAGATGGATTAAAATGTAAAACTCAAAACTATAAAGAAGAAAACTTACACAATACCATTCAGGACATAGGCACAGGCGAAGATTTCATGATGAAGATGCCAAAAGCAATTGCAACAAACGCAAAAATTGATAAATGGGATCTAATTAAACTACAGAGTTCTGCACACACAAAACTGTCAATCAACAGAATAAACAGACAACTTATAAAATGGGAGAAAATGTTTGCAATCTATGTATCAAAGTCTTCTGTCCAGCATCTATAAGGAACTTAAACAAATTTATAAAAAAGAAACCCCATGAAAAAGTGGACAAAGGACATGAACAGACGGTACTCAAAGGAAGACATACATGTGGCCAACAATCATAAGGAAAAAAAGCTCAACATAACTGATTATTAAAGAAATGTATATCAGAACCACAATGAGATACCATCTAATACCAATCAGAGTGGCTATTATTAAAAAGTCAAAAAATAATAGATGTTGGCGAGGTTGTGGAGAAAAAGGTACACTTTTTTTTGTTGTTGTTAATTTGAGACAGAGTCTAGCTCTGTCACCCAGGCTGGAGTGCAGTGGCACGATCTCAGCTCACTGAAACCTCCGTCTCCTGGATTCAAGCGATTCTCCTGCCTCAACCTCCCCAGTAGTTAGAATTACCAGTGCCTGCCATCATGACCAGCTAATTTTTGTGTTTTTAGTAGAGATGGGGTTTCACTGTGTTGGCCAGGCTTGTCTTGAACTCCTGACCTCAAGTGATCTGCCTGCCTTGGCCTACCAAAGTGCTGGGATTACAAGTGTGAGCCACCATGCCTGGGCTAAAAAAGGCACACTTCTACACTGTTGGGAGTGTAAATGAGTTCAACCATTGTGGAAGACAGTATGGCAATTCCTGAGAGACCTAGAGACAGAAATACCATTTGATTCAGCAATCCCATTACTGGCTGTATACCCAGAGGAATATAAATTGTTCTCTTTATAAGAGAACATATGTTCATTGCAGCACTATTCACAATAGCAAAAATGTGATCAACCTAAATGCCCATCAACGATGGACTGGGTAAAGAAAATGTGGCACATAGACACTATGAAACATTATCCAGCCATAAAAAGGACTGAGATCATGTCCTTTGCAGGGACATGGATGGAGCTAGAGGCCATTATCCTTAGCAAACTAATGCAGAAACAGAAAAGCAAATACCTCAGATTCTCACTTATAAACAGGAGCTAAATGATGAGAACACATGGATAGGTAGAGGGGAACAACACACACCGGGGCCTGCTGGCAGACAGAAGGTGGAAGGAGAGAGAGGATCAGGAAAAATAACTAACGGATACTAGGCTTAGTATTTGGGTGATGAAATAATTTGTACAACAAACCCCCATGACACACATTTACCTATGTGGCAGACCTGCACATTTTGCACATGTACCCTGAACTTAAAAGTTTAAAAACCATGATACAGTTAATTGACCCTTTATGCAAGCACAGTGAATGAATTCTCATTAGAAGACATTTAATCACTAAGGATTGGTTTTTTTTTTATTATTTATTTTTATTTTATTTTATTTTATTTTTTTGAGACAGAGTCTCACTCTGTCACCCAGGCTAGAGTGCAGATGGCTTGATTTCAGCTCACTGCAACCTCCAGCTCCCAGATTGAAGCAATTCTCTTGCCTCAGCCTCCCAAGTGGCTGGGATTACAGGCACGTGCCACCACCACGCCCAGCTAATTTTTGTATTTTTGGTATAGATGAGGTTTCACCTTGTTGGCCAGGCTGGTCTCGAGCTCCTGACCTCAAGCGATCTGCCCACCTTGGCATCCCAAAGTGCAGGGATTATGGGTGTAAGCCACTATGCCCGGCCTGAGGATTTAATATTTGCATTCATTTGCAGGCCCTCTTCAAAAGACATAACAGTGATGTTGATTGGCTTAAAATGAGGTTAAAAACCCCAAAAGGGACCAGGTACTAAGGATGAGTGGTAATTTATTTAACAAACTAAGAATGTGTGTGAGGTGCAGTTGTGGCCAGAAACAAAAGGGAATCAGGTTCATTAAAAGCATATATAAGGAACCATTTTACAGCTGGTCAGGGTGACTCACACCTGTAATCCCAGCATTTTGGGAGGCCGAGGTGGGCAGATCACCTGAGGTCAGGAGTTTGAAACTAGCCTGGCCAACATGGTGAAACCTTATCTCTACTAAAAATACAAAATTAGCAGGGCATGGTGGCACATGCCTGTAATCTCAGCTACCTGGGAGGCTGAGGCAGGAGAATCTCTTGAACCTCTGAAGCAGAGGTTCCTGTGAGCCGAGATTGTGCCATTACACTCCAGCCTGGGTGACAAGAGTGAAACTCTGTCTCAAAAAGAAGAAAGAAACCATTTTATGTGATAATTGTCTTGAATATTTCAAAAATGGCAATGTCATGAAAAGACAAGAAAGGACCATTTTAGATTAAAGGACTCAGCAACAACAAAAAGCTGTATTAGACATTTAGAGACAGCTATGGAAATTTGAATATGTACTATATATCAAATATTTTTATTGACATTATATCAATAGTAAATTGCTTGGACATTTAGAAAGAAACTAACAATTGAATCTAAATCAAAGTTAAGATGGATAATTGTATATTGTATGACTCTTAATTTCTCTGTAGGCTTGAAATTTTGTTAGATAAAAAGTTAATGTTGGGGAGGTATTAAATAAAGGAGCAGGGAGGAAAAAGTGACAGTGGTGAGACACCTAGATGAGCCCCCTCCCTTCTACATCTGGTCATCACCCTTCCTACCTACATCCCCCCCCCTTGGAAGAGCTAATTTGCTTCAAAGGTTGAACCAAAAGATTTTGAATTCCGGGGCACCAGACTAATTTGCACTAGCTGAGAGCAGAGAGGTACACTGCTTTATTGATATTTCAGCAACTCTGGCTGACCATCTTTCACCCTTCAGACCAAAGATACTGACTTGGCTGGATTACTGTATAGTAAACACCAGTTAACAAGCACAAATTAAGAAGCATACCACAAGAATTTACTAAAAGGATTTTAATGCTTAACCTAACCATATCACTTAATTTTAACTTTCATATGAAGGAAGATCTTTTTCATTGAAGATTATACAAATATTAACCTACCCAGGGACAGTAACCTCAGTTCACTCATTAAAGCTTTTGAATTATGACATTGAATTTTTATTTCATAATATACCATTTTTAATTTTTTAAATAAGTGATTATAAAATAAATAAATATTTTGTAGAAAAATACATTTGACTCTGGGCCTTTGATATTTAATACAATGTTAAACTAAATGTGTTAACTTTGTGAAGATGCATTATTTTTTATAATTTTTCATTTATAAAAACAATTCTCTGGTAAAAACAGGAAAACAAAGACAAATTCTAAAAGAGCCATAATGTTCTTTTTTAATATGACTTTTAATATTGCCCATATCAGACTGCAATTTACTGAGTTGTATATTATGTTAAAGAGATAGAAACTTAAAATATGAAAACTCTCTTGTTCATAGAGCTTTCTACTGATTCTTTTATAAGTAAAAGATTTATCTTAACATTCTGGTAACACTATCCAGATTTTGGAGTAAGCCTTTCTTTGCTCTTTGAACAGGAAGCCATGCAGTGTGTGGAAGAGCTGAATGCCCAGGGCCTGCTACATGTTTTTGTGAGAGTGGGAGTGGAGTCCACCCTGGAAAGGAGCCAGATCACCAGGGATCACATGGGCCAACTACTTTATCAGCTGGTACAGTCAGAAAAACTCAGCAAACAGGACTTTTTCAAAGGGTCAGTATCTTCTGCAAGAGTAGTATTCGGTTACTAGGCTCTTGGATACCAGTTAATTTTTGAAGTACTTACCTCTTTAAGTATTTAGTTTTTTCCATAGATAAAAATTGTATCCACTGTAATATGTCAATATGATGCAATTAATATATGGATAATATGCTGGTTGATGTGACTGATGACATTTTGTAGATTGTGCTAGGGCATAAAGGTTATCTTTTGGTTTTCTGTATATTATTGTTTGATCTCTATCATGATGTAAGTAAGGTAGCAGAGACCCCTTAGCCTCAGGGAAACTCTGAGGCCTTTAGCAGCCCATTTACATGTGATCCCCAAATGAATTTTGAGGAAAGAAGCTTTTCTTTATGAGAACAATCCTAATACTTACCTGGCAGGGGAGATACCATGATCACGAAGATGGTTTTCCCAGGGTGAGGCTTATCCATATCTCTCTGGATGTGCTGACCCCTGCGATTTCCCCAAATGTGGGAAACTCGACTGCATGATTTGTGGTAGTGGGGGACTGTGTTCATGCTTTCCCCGGCTTAAAAAAAAAAAAAAACCCTAAAAAATCGTCTTAAATTTAAAAACCTTATTCTTTTAATAAACAATGGTTATTTTGGCCAGGAAGCACTTGTCTGCCCAATCTAGCGTCATGGAAGAGGATATGTAACTAGATGTTCTTAATGATATAGTCTGTTTCAGGTTGGTTTCATTATGATTCTTGTCATTGGATGATTTGATGAGGTCTGCCTGTCATTGGTGGTGAATCCTCATTTCATCAGGTTCTTGTATATTTGTTCTTGATATACCATCATCACAAGTGCATGGATCAGGTTCCTTGTGGTTCAGCCGCAAAGTCTTACCCAGGCATAGGCTGTATAATCAGTGTTTAAAGTGAAAATTGCATTGGTAAAAAGTGTTGTTTTAGGAGCCATGTTGTATCAAATATAAACACAGAATCACACCCAGCACTAACAGATGCCCACTCTCTAAGAGAACAGCAAATAGGATCTCCTAAGCTCTGGACATTCGATTTACATCTGCCATCTCATCTTCAACTGGATGTATGCTTATTGAATCAAGTGGCAGTAAGAATTCTGCACTACTTGTAATTTTCCTCTTTGAATTTTTTTTTGTCAAGCTCATAATCTCATAATTAAATGTACGTATGATGAAATATCACTGTATATTTTTCTTTAATCTTTTCATATATGGCCATTCTTTTAGAATAAGGTAACCATTATATGTCGTTGGCCGGGTGCAGTGGCTCACACCTGTAATCCCAGCACTTTGGGAGGCCGACGTGGGGAGATCACAGGGTCAGAAGACCGAGACCATCCTGGCTAACATGGTGAAACCCCATCTCTACTAAAAATACAAAAAATGGGCCAGGTGAGGCGGCACACACCTGTAATACTAGCTACCTGGGAGGGCAAGGCAGGAGAATTGCTTGAACCCAGGAAGCAGAGGTTGCAGTGAGCCAAGATTGTGCCACTGCACTCCAGCCTAGGCAACAGAGCGAGACTCCATCTCAAAGAAAAAAA
>NW_016107330.1:11074764-11082846 GCF_001604975.1 Cebus imitator | reverse complement strand
GGGTTTCACCATGTTGACCAGGATGGTCTCGATCTCTTGACCTTGTGATCCACCTGCCTCGGCCTCCCAAAGTGCTGGGATTACAGGCTTGAGCCACCGCGCCCGGCACTACCTTTTATTTTGATGTAAAATGAGGTTAACACTCTGTGTCTCAGCAGTTACTTCATGTTTCACCACATCTGCTGCCTTCTGCAGCTGGAGGTAGTGCGGTGTCTCCAGGCCAAGCTTTTCATACTTAGTTAGACCTAACCAGCCTTGGACCTTAGACCAAGACATGTGAAAGTTGTACCATTTTATTCTAAATGGAGAGGACTGACAATTTAGTGCCCACCTTAGAGGGAAATGTGGGGATAGCGTCATGTCAGTGTCCACCAAGAGCCTTCCTGCAAGTAGATTAGAATTTCACAATCCCTTCTAAAACCTGAGTTATAAATGGCTCATACTGTCCAGAGAGGCCATTTCATTGGACCCATGAAGATACCCTGTTTCTTTATTCTTTACCTACAAAGATAGTGTTGTCCTTTCATAGTGTTGTGGAAGAGCCTCTGAGGTCAGCTTCTTCGGGTGCTGCTACTGCTTAGATGTCAACTTCGGAAACCTCGCCAAGCCAATGATAACTCTGGGAAGGTTAGAAAGCAGAAAGCTTCCCTGTATACTGGTCTCTAGTGAGACAGCTACTAATCTGCCATTTCTCCCTATAGTTCTCTTCAGAGTATGTACTGCTGCAAGGTAGTAAAATAGACAAAAGTTTCAAACAGGCTTTATGAATAAAGTTTTTTGGCTCCTTTGGAATTTTCCTTACAAGATGTTATAAATTGCTCTACGTAAAATATACCTCCACAAAGATAACATCAAGCCATGCTCCTGATATTTTCAGAACTAAATACTAAATGTAAATCTAAATCTTTATGACACAAATTAGGTCAGTAGGTAGATAGGTAGAAGCATTATTGTATAGGTACATGCACTTCAAATAGTGTGTTGATACAGTCTTTTTATATCATGATTTCAGAAAACTTTTTTTTTTTGAAACTGAGTCTCGCTCTGTCACCCAGGCTGGAATGCAATGGTATGATCTTGGCTCACTGCAACCTCCGCCTCCTGGGTTTAACCAGTTCTCCTGCTTCAGCCTCCAGAGTAACTGGGATTACAGGCGCATGCCACTACACCCAGCTAATTTTTTGTATTTTTAGTAGAGATGGGGGTTTCACCACCTTGACCAGGTTGGTCTCAAACTCCTGACCTCCGGTGATCTGCCTGCCTTGGCCTCCCAAAGTGCTGGAATTACAGCTGTGAGCCACCACATCCAGCCCCAGAAAGCTTCTTTTAAAAAACTGTCTAGTAAATATAGTTGAGTTCAATTTGCTATTCATCACAGAATTGGAATGACTTTGAAAGCATAATAAGGAAATGAATACCAAGATAGTAAAAATTAGAGTGGACAATAGACACAAAATATGTACCCTACAGGGAGATTGATGCATTAATAATTCACTTTGGGAGCAGTTTGTTGGAGAGGAAATTCTTATCTCTGCCTTGACTACTTTTCTGGAACTTTTATTACTGCTTACAGCAATTCTACATTGATAAAAGACCCTACATAAGCTGGACACAGTGATTCACACCTGTAATCTCAGCTACTAGGGAGGCTAAGGTGGGATGATAGCTTGAGGCCAGGAGGTCAAGGCCTGGCCAACACAGCAAGACCCCAACTCTTAAAAAAATTAGTTGTGCCGGATCTCTTGGCAGAAATCCTACAAGCCAGAAGAGAGTGGGGGCCGATATTCAACATCCTTAAAGAAAAGAACTTTCAACCTAGAATTTCATATCCAGCCAAACTAAGCTTCATAAGCAAAGGAGAAATAAAATCCTTTACGGACAATCAATTGCTGAGAGATTTTGTCACCACCAGGCCTGCCTTACAAGAGCTCCTGAAAGAAGCACTAAACATAGAAAGGAACAACCAGTACCAGACACTCCAAAAATGTACCAAATGGTAAAGACCATCGACACAATGAAGAAACTGCATCAACTAACAGGCAAAACAACCAGCTGGCATCAAAATGGCAGGATCAAACTCACACATAACAATATTAACCTTAAATGTAAATGGGCTAAATGCCCCAATCAAAAGAGACAGACTGGCAAATTGGATAAACAGTCAAGAACCATCTGTGTTCTGTATTTCGGAATCCCATCTCACGTGCAGGGACACACTTAAGCTCAAAATAAAGAGATGGAGGAAGATTTACCAAGCAAATTGAGAGCCAAAAAAAAGTAGGAGTTGCAGTCCTAGTCTCTGATAAAATGGACTTTAAACCAACAAAGATGAAAAGAGACAAAGAAGGGTATTACATAATGGTAAAGGATCAATGTAACAAGAAGAACTAATGATCCTAAATATATAGGCACCCAATACAGGAGCACCCAGATACATAAAGCAAGTTCTTAACGATCTACAAAGAGACTTAGACTCCACACAATAGTTGTGTGAGACTTTAACACTCCACTGTCAATATTAGATCTACAAAACAGAAAATTAACAAGGATATCCAGGACTTGAACTTGGATCTGGACCAAGTAGACCTAATAGACATCTACAAAACTCTCCACCCCAAATCCACAGAAGATACATTCTTCTCAGCACCACATCACACCTACTGTAAAATTGACCACATAATTGGAAGTTGGCCACTCCTCAGCAAATGCAAAAGAGTGGAAATCATAACAAACAGTCTCTCAGACCACAGTGCAATCAAATTAGAATTCAGGATTAAGAAATTAACTCAGAACCTCATGATTTCATGGAAACTGAACAACTGGCTCCTGAATGTTGACTGGATAAACAATGAAATAAAGGCAGAAATAAAGATGTTCTTTGAAACCAACAAGAACATACCAGAATCTCTGGGACACATTTAAAGAGGTGTCTAGAGGGAAATTTATAGCAATAAATGCCCACATGAGAAGCGAGGAAAGATCTAAAATCGACGTCCTATCATCAAAATTGAAAGAGCTAAAAGAGCAAGATCAAAAAATCTCAAAAGCTACCATAAGACAAGAAATAAATAAGATCAGAGCAGAACTGAAGGAGATAGAGACACAAAAAACCCTTCAAAAAAAATCAATAAACCCAGGAGCAGGTTATTTGAAAAGATCAAAAAAATAGACTGCTAGCTAGATTAATAAAAGAGAGAAGAATCCAATAGATGCAATAAAAAATGATAAACAGGATATCATCACCGATTCCACAGAAATACAAACTACCATCAGAGATTACTACAAACAACTCTATGCACATAAACCAGTAAACTTGGAAGAAATGAATAAATTCCTGGACACTTATACCCTCCCAAGCCTAAACTAGGAAGAAATTGAAACCCTGAATAGACCGATAACAAAGGCTGAAGTTGAGGCAGCAATTAATAGCCTACCACCCAAAAAAAGTCCAGGTCCAGATGGGTTCATAGCCAAATTCCACCAGTCATACAAAGAGGAGCTGGTACCACTCCTTCTAAAACTATTCCAAACAATCCTAAAAGAGGGAATCCTTCCCAAATCATTTTATGAGACCAACATCATCCTGATACCAAAACCCGGCAGAGACTCAGCAAAAAAAGAAAACTTCAGGCCAATATCCATAATGAACATAGATGCAAAAATCTTCAATAAAGTACTGGCAAACCGATTGCAACAGCACATCAGAAAGCTTATCCATCATGATCAAGTAGACTTCATCCCAGGGAGGCAAGGCTAGTTCAACATACTAGCCTGAACGTAATCCACCACATAAACAGAACCAAAGACAGAAACCACATGATTATCTCAATAGATGCAGAGAAGGCCTTCGACAAAATTCAACAGCCATTTATGCTAAAAACTCTCAATAAACTTGTTATGGATGGAACGTGTCTCAAAGTAATAAAAGCTATTTATGACAGACTCACAGCCAGTATCATACTGAATGGGCAAAAACTGGAAGCATTCCTTTTGAAATCTGGCACTAGACTAGGATGCCCTCTCTCACCACTCCTTCCTATTGGAAGTTCTAGCCAGAGCAATCAGGCAAGAAAAGGAAATAAAGGGTATTCAGTTAGGAAAGGAGGAAGTCAAATTGTCTCTATTTGCAGATGACATGATTATATATTTAGAAGACCCCATTGTCTCAGCCCAAAATGTCCTTAAACTGATAAGCAACTTCAGCAAAGTCTCAGGATACAAAATCAAAGTGCAGAAATCACAAGCATTCCTATACACCAGTAACAGACTAACAGAGAGCCAAATCAAGAGCAAACTCCCATTCACAGTTGCTACAAAAAGAATAAAATACCTAGGAATACAACTAACAAAGGATATAAAGGGCCTCTTCAAGGAGAACTACAAACCACTGCTCAAGGAAATAAGAGAGGACACAAACAGATGGAGAAACATTCCATGCTCATGGTTAGGAAGCATCAATTTAGTGAAATGGTCATACTGCCCAAAGTAATTTATAGATTCAGTGCTATCCCCATCAAGCTACCAATGACCTTCTTCACAGAACTGGAGAAAAACACCTTGAACTTCATATAGAAGCAAAAGAGAGCCCACATAGCCAAGGCAATCCTAAGCAAAAAGAACAAAGCTGGAGGCATCACGCTAGCTGACTTCAAACTATGCTACAAGGCTACAGTAATCAAAACAGCATGGTACTGGTACTGAAATGAGATGTAGACCAATGGAACAGAACAGAGGCCTCGGAGGCAACGCCACACATCTACAACCATCTGATCTTTGACAAACCTGACAAAAACAAGCAATGGGGAAAGGATTCCCTGTTTAATAAATGGTGTTGGGAAAACTGGCTAGCCATGTGCAGAAAGCAGAAACTGGACCCCTTCCTGACACCTTACACTAAAATGAACTCCAGATGGATTAAAGACTTAAACATAAGATCTAACGCCATAAAAACCCTAGAAGAAAACCTAGACAAAACCATTCAGGACATAGGCATAGGCAAGGACTTCATGACTAAAACACCAAAAGCATTGGCAACAAAAGCCAAGATAGACAAATGAGACCTAATTAAACTCCAGAGCTTTTGTACAGTAAAAGAAACTATCATTAGAGTGAACTGGCAATCAACAGAATGGGAAAAAATTTTTGCAATCTACCCATCTGACAAAGAGCTAATATCCAGAATCTATAAAGAACTTAAACAGATTTACAAGAAAAAAAACAAACAATCCCATTCGCAAATGGGTGAAGAATATGAACAGACACTTTTTAAAAGACATATATGAGGCCAACAAACATACAAAAATAAATGCTCATCATCACTGGTCACTAGAGAAATGCAAATCAGAACCACATTGAGATATCATCTCCCGCCAGTTAGAATGGCAGTCATTAAAAAATCCGGAGACAGCAGATGCTGGAGAGGATGTGGAGAAGTAGGAACACTTTTACACTGTTGGTGGGTGTGTAAATTAGTTCAGTCATTGTGGAAGACAGTGTGGTGACTCCTCAAGGATCTAGAAATAGAAATTCCGTTTGACCCAGCAATCCCATTACTGGATATATACTCAAAGGATTATGAATCATTCTGTTATAAAGACACATGCACACATATGTTCATTGTGACACTGTTTACAATAGCAAAGACCTGGTACCAACCCAAATGCCCATCAATGATAGACCGGACAGGAAAAATGTGGCACACATACACCATGGAATACTATGCAGCCATAAAAAACGATAAGTTTGTGTCCTTTGTAGGGACATGGATGAATCTGGAAACCATCACTCTCAGCAAACTGACACAAGACCAGAAAATCAAACACCGCATGTTCTCACTCATAGGCGGGTGTTGAACAATGAGAACACATGGACGCAGAGAGGGGAACATTGCATACTGGGGTCTCTTGGGGGTGGGGCTAGAGGAGGGATAGCAGTGAGTGGGGAGGTTGGGGAGAGATAACATGGGGAGAAATGCCAGCTATAGGTGATGGGGGTAGATAGAGGCAGCAAACCACCTTGCCATGTATATACCTGTGTAGCAATCCTGCATAATCTGCACATGAACCCCAGAACCTAAAGTACAATAAAAAAAAAAATTAGCTGTGCCTGGTGGTGTGTAACAATAGTCACAGCTACTTCGGAGCTGAGGCAGGAAGATTGTTTGAGCTCAGGAGTTCAAGGCTATAGTGAGCTACGGCAGCATCACTGCACCCCAGCCTGGGTAACAGAGTGTGATCCTGTCTTTAAAAATAAAAAAACACAACACTCTGGGAGGCCAAAGTGGGCAAATTGCTTGCACTTAGGTGTTTGAGACTAGCTTGGGCAACATGGTGAAACCCCATCTCTACCAAAAAATACAAAAACTATCTGGGCATGGTGGTGGTTGCCTGTTGCAGCTACTTAGGAGTCTGAGGTGAGAGGATTGCCATACTGACCTTGTAAAATGACTTGGGAAATATTTTCTTAACCTCAATTTTTTGAAGGGTTTGAGAAGAATTTGTTCTTCTTTAAGTGTTTGGTAGGATTCAGCAGCAAAGTTATCTAGTCCTGGGCTTTTTTTTTTTTTTTCTTTCTTTCTTTCTCAGATAGGGTCTTGCTCTCTCACCCAGGCTGGAGTGCAGTGGCTTCATTGTGGCTCACTGCAACCTCAGCCTCCTGGGCTCAAGTAATCCTCCCATCTCAGCTTCTCCAGTAGCTAGGACAATAGGTGCATGCTACTGTGCTCAGCTAATTTTTTATTTTTTGTAGAGATGGTGTCTCACTATGTTGCCCAAGCTGGTCTTGAACTCTAAAATTCAAATGATCCTTCCACCTTGGCCTCCCAAAGTGCTGGGATAACAGGTTTAAGCCAGTGCACCTGGCCATGATTCAGTCCTGATTCGTTAGCTGTATCTGTGAGTTTATCTTTTTTTTTCCTAGATTAAAAAAAAAAAAAAAAAAAGTGGTTTTTTCCTAGTGGTTTATGATCCGTTGCATTTCTGTAGTATCAGTTGTAATATCTCCTCTTTCATTTCTTATTTTATTTGAGTCTTCTGCCTTTCTCCTAGCCTAGATAAGAGTTTCTTGATTTTGTTAATTTTTCCAAAAAACATTTAGTTTCAATATTTTTTACCTTTGGTTTTTTAAGTATCTATTGCATTTATTTCTTTTAGACGTTTGTTATTTCCTTCCCTGTGCTAACTCTGGGCTTAGTTTGTTATTTTTCTAGTTCTTTGATGTGTAATGTTACATTGTTTGAGATCTTTTTTCTTTTTTGATGTAGATATTGGTTGCTGTACATTTTCCTCTTAGTGCTTTTTGTTGCATTCTATAAGTTTTGGTATGTGGTGTGTCCTTTTCATTTGTCTCAAGGTAATTTTTAAAATTCCTTTCTGATTTCTTCTGTGACCCATTGGTTGTTTAGGAGGATGTTGTTGAACATTCACATATTTGTATGTTTTTCAAGATTTCTCTTCTTACTGATTTCTAGTTTTATTGCATTGTGATCCAAAAAGATTTTTGATATGATTTCGGTCCTCTTAAATTTGTTAAGACTTGTTTTGTGGTCTAACATATCTATTGGGGAGAATATTTTTTTTGCACTTTAGAAGAATATGTATTCTGCTGCTGTTTGATGGAATGTTTTGTATATTTCATTTTGGTTTAAAGTATAATTCTAGTCCAATGTTTCCTTACTGACTTTCTGTCTAGATGAGTTGTTCATTGTTGAAAGAAGGGTATTCAGGTCCCCTACTCTTACTGTATTGTAGTTTATCTTTCCCTTCAGATCATTAATTGCCTTATGTATTTAGGTGCTCCAATGTGAGATGCATATGTATTTATAATTGTTATATCCTCTTAGTAAATTGATTGCTTTATCATTACATAATGACCTTTGTCTTTTTTTTTTTTATAGTTTTTGACTTAATGTCCTTTTTGTCTCGTATAAATATTGCTACCCTGCCCTCTTTTGATTTTCATTTTCATGAAATAGCTTTTTTTATCTCTTCATTTTCAGTCTATGAATGTCCTTACTGGTAAAGTGCATCTCTTATAGGCAGCTTATGGTTGGATCTCATTTTTCATTTATTTATTTTTTAAATT
>NW_016107330.1:11052617-11073569 GCF_001604975.1 Cebus imitator | reverse complement strand
CTACTCAGGAGGCTGAGGCAGGAGAATTGCCTGAACGCAGGAGGCGGAGGTTGCGGTGAGCCGAGATCGCGCCATTGCACTCCAGCCTGGGTAACAAGAGAGAAACTCCATACCAAAAAAAAAAAAAAAAACCAAGCTAAGAATATGGGTGTATTTTATTTGTAATGAGATAAAATATATGAGATAAAAATAGCACCAGATATACTGCTGAAAGACCAGCATGGCTATAGTTGTCTCTTGGGCCCATTAAACAGCTTAATTTATGCTGCTAGCCCACGGAGCTTGAATTGGCAGGATCAGGTGATTAACCTAGAGATCCTGGAGTCCAGCTAGCTTATGTTTCATCAGTGGAACTGAACTTAACTGAACCCAAAGTACGTACATAATGAGAAAACCTGCAATTACTTGGCATCTATTTGCCATACAACAGATACTGTCCTCAGCATCTGTTGTATGGCAAATAGATGTGAAATAATTGCAAGCTGTGAGGTGAGAAAGTTGGAATTAAGGATTCATGAAGCCCAGAGTTAGGTAATATGGCTGAGCTGCAAACTGTTTCGAAATGGCAGTTTCAGAATGGTGACCCTGCCTATAGTGGTAACTCTTTTTAAGTGACACATTTTAGTGAGATGTAGGCCTCTGAAAAAAGGGGGGCATACTTTGGCTGGAACCTGGAACTGCAGTGGAAAAGTACACATTTTACAATTGCAGAGATCTGAAAGGGTATGAATACAAATACCACCTGCTCTTAGCCCTTCCATTCATTCTTCCCTTTGCTTATAACTTGCAGTTATATGTGTCTCCAGTTAAATTCATTTGCTCTTGTACTTTTTAATATATTGTATGTGGAAATAATTAACAAAGTCTTGAATTGTTTGTTTATACTTCCAAATGAATAGCTATGATTTTTAGCCTACATAAGACTGCTAGTATTCTGTATTCAATTTTCCAATTTTATATTTAATTCCCATTTGCTTTACATTGAGAAATGTTTATATTTCATAGCACAAAAGCCTGAAACCATTAGTGTTCCTGTAGAGATAGAACAGTTCATAACATGTAATAATGATGGTAATGTTAGTGATGATGTCAGACTCTTACATCCATCCAGATTTTTCCCCATTGTAAGGTTCCTCAAGGACAAAGATTTTTGTCTTTTCTTCTATTTTCGTCAGATCTGCGTTACAGTAAGTGTTTAGTCAGTGCTTTTAACTGACTCAGAGGATATGTTATTCAACTGTGGTGAATTCTTTATAGTGCAGGATTAAATGGATAGTTTTTCCCCTAGAACTTCACAGGACTGTCTCCTTTTCATCATTTAAGGCTGTCAAATATCAACTTTATATAGAGGTATTTTATGACTTTCCTCTGGTACCATACCTCATGTTCTTCAGAATATTAGCTTTATCTGCCAGTATGCTTTGGTCTGTTCAAGTCTTTTTTCCCCACACTAACATAAGCTCTTTGAGAATGGTAATGTGTTTACCAGTCACTTTGTGCCTAGACTGTGCCTAACATAGCAGGTGATGAATTTGTACTTCATGACTGATTTTTTGATGTCTTTATTTAATCTTAACTTTTGAATTACATTTGCATACGATTTTTACCCCCTGTTCCTTTTCAGTTTTTCAGAAACTTTGGAATTGGCAGATGACATGGCCATTGATATTCCCCATATTTGGTTGTACCTTGCTGAACTGGTGACCCCCATGTTAAAAGAAGGTGGAATCTCCATGAGAGAACTTACTATGTAAGTTATACTTATTTCTCTTGATATATCAGGTAAAACTCACACATAACTCACCTGCTAGCTCTCTAAGATAGTACTGCCCCATTATTGCCTTTGTAGACTCTTGAATGCAGCCTGTGACTCTTTAATCTTTTTAATTTCATTGTAAAAATGTTACATTATGCTAGGTCTATACCTGAGACATGTTGGGGATATGATATCCCTGTGGTCTGTTGGGGGTAGTGGCGACGATAGATTGGCTCCAGAATCATGTAACCAGAAGATGACTGCTTCTAGAAGCTTAATGTTAATCTGGCTTTTGTGTCTGTCATTGCACTAGTGCTATAAGTAGTTATAGTTTCCCATTAGAGCTTGTTAGACTGAGTAAAAGGATGATTATAATAAAAGGAACTGAAATCTCAAGTATTCTTAGATTTGGATGTGAATAGAGAATTGATGCTACATTATATAGACTAGTGGTTCCCAAACTGTTCTTCAAAACACTAGTATTCCACAAAAGTTGTTAATATAGTCAGGCTTTGCACACTGTCACGTGCCTTTTCTTTGAGATTAACTAAACATACTTAGCACATTAAAGTTTATGAGAATCCTATAGTAAAGCAATAAATAAAAACTAATTAGCTTTGTTTAATTTAGCATTGCCTCACTTAGAGGGTAGATATCCTATGGAATACAGTTTGGGAAATACTGATTTAGACTATTAAACTGGCTCCTTCTCTGTTTCATCCATAATTTCTTCCATAAAGAAAAGCTTCTTTTCTTAAAAATACTTTATAGAAGTATCACAACTCCCTGTTATGTAAGGTGCTCCTCCTTTTGGCTTGAAGCAGAATTTACATAAACAGATTACTGAGTCTGATCTTTGTGTTGCTTCTATCACTGAAGTGGTTAAAGAAAAAGGAAAAAGTGGCTGGGCGCGGTGGCTCACACCTGTGATCCCAGCACTTTGCGAGGCTGAGGTGTGTGGATCACGAGGTCAAGAGATTGAGACCATCCTGGCCACCATGGTGAAACCCCGTCTCTACTAAAAATACAAAAAATTAGCCGGATGCGCTGGCACGTGCCTATAATCCCAGCTACTTGAGAGGCTGAGGCAGGAGAATCGCTTGAACCCAGGAGGCAGAGGTTGCAGTGAGCCGAAGGTTGTGGTGAGCCGAGAATGCACCATTAGCACTCCAGCCTGGGCAACAAGAGCGAAACTCCGTCTCAAAAAAAAAGAAAGAAAAAGGGAAAACTACGAATTCTCATGTTCCTTTTCAGGAATTTCTTTTGAAAATAACTTAGAGCATGTGTCCTGGAGCTTTGGCTTCCCCAGTATTATTTAGGTTGCATAGTATCTGTTTTTTGGTCACACATTGTTTGCCTCTTATTCTAGAAGAGAGGATTTCTTTAGCAGTACTTAATTACTGCTCCTATCTTTTACAGAGAATTTAGCAAACCTTTACTTCCTGTTGGAAGAGCTGGAGTCTTGCTTTCTGAAATATTGCACCTTCTATGCAAACAAATGGTAAGTGTTAAACTGAGTGCCAGCCTCTACAGCATTATTAGGAAGGGCAGTGATCTTCATCTGGGTTATCTGTGAATAGCTTAGGTCTCAGGGTGTAAGTAATTCCATTTTCTTTTATTCTCTGAAAAAAGAGTGAAGTCTCTGCTTCAATCCAGTTTTTTTTCTGAGGTGTATTTGTCTTTCTGTTTACTAATATTCTGGGGAAACAATTAGCTAATCCTGACTAGATTTGGTATAATTCTAAAGAATCTCAAGACATGTTTTATTTGTGGTTGATAATTTTTTCTTCCCTTGAAACAAAATGGGCATATCATTTTATACATTTTAATAGATCTCAAAGAAAAGCTCCATAGAGCTGGAGGCTGTCAGTCTGTAAGGTCTGTGGCAGGCTGTCAATTTAAAGTGGGAAACAGATAAATCTAAACCAATAATTTCAAAAGAGTGTGTAAGTGTCTGTTAGAAGTCTAAGAGGTTTGGGGAAGTGTTGTGGTATCACAAGTGGAATGAAATGTCTAAGATGACAAATGTCAAAACAAAATAGAACTCAGAAATGATGATTCTGCAGTGATTTCTGACTGACTTGCGCCTGAGCCAAAGACATTGGATGATAGGTTTTAATGTTTTGTAAGCATTGATTTTTTTAAAAGCCAGCGTTTCATTCCTCCCTCTTGATACACAAGTCCTTCTGTATCCCATTTTTGTGGTCGTTATTCATAAACAGTTGCACTAAATATCCGGGTCTCTAGTTCTAGTTGATTATTTGCTAATACTATTCTTGCTTAATGGCACTAAAATTTTTACTGAACCCTAGTTTTTATGTCCAAAATTTCCTCCTCTCCAACCTACTTGACTTTAGTACTTATTTAAAACTCACATTCTGGCCAGTGCAGTGGTTCACACCTGTAATCCCAGCACTTTGGGAGGCCAAGGTGGTTGGATCACTTGAGGTCAGGAGTTGGAGACCAGCTTGGCCAACATGGTGAAATCCTATCTCTACTAAAAATACAAAAATTAGCCAAGCATGGTGGAAGGCATCTGTAATCCCAGCTACTTTGAGGCTGAGGCAGAGAATTGCTTGAACCTGGGAGGCAGAGGTTGCGGTGAGCCAAGATTGTGCCACTGCACTCCAGCCTGGACAACAGAGCAAGACAGTCTCAAAATATAATAATAAATAGAAATAAAACTGGTATTCTTACTTTTATTTGTAGAAACAGCACATTCCTGCTTCTAAATAAAACTAAATTCTCAAAGAGTATAAGCTTTGGAGCCAGATGCCTGAGTTCAAATTCTGGTTCCGTTAAATTTTCAGCTATGCCTTGGACAAGTTACTCTATGAAGTAATTAATACATGGCTCTCAGATGACAACTGCAGCCTCAAACCTGGCATTTTCCTTTGTCACTGTGACTTTCTTCAGGTAGTGGACTTGTACCTCTTCATGTTTTCTACCTGACAACAGCTCTTCTTTATTGTCTTTCTTGGGCTCAGCCTTGTGCTTCTTGACCTTGAAACACTTCTCATTCCTAGTTCAGGAGCAACAATTGCCTTAAGCATCCTTATATCAGGTGGCATCACTGTGGTCTGTTATGAAGGGGGAGTCTAGTAAGGCTTCTTCAGTGGCTTTTTAATTTTTATATATATATATATATATATATATATTTTTTTTTTTTTTTTAGAGATGGGGTTTCACCATCTTGGCCAGGCTGGTCTTGAACTCCTGACCTCGTGATCCACCCATCTCTGCCTCCCAAAGTGCTGGGATTACAGGCATAAGCCATGGCGCCCGGCCCTTCAGTGGCTTTAATAGCAGATACATACAGAGCTATCTAGGAAAAGACACAGTGTGGAATTTATAAACTCTATGTATTGGACTCTTTTTGATGTTTATATTTATAAATCCCAAATTACCAGCTTGTGGTTCCCCAATCACCTGATAAATGAACTATTTAACCTTAAGCAGCTGTACTTATTTACTATTATATTTATGTACATTCAGACATCTTAGTTTGAAAGTAACAAGTCCTAAGAGATTAACTTTTTATCAGTGAGGAAAAGTTTGTTTTTGAGACTGAGGTCTTGCTGTGTGTGTTGCCTGGGCTAGACTCACATTCCTGGGTGAAAACTATCTTCCCACCTCCGCCTCCCAAGTAGCTAGGACTACAGGTGTGCACCAATATGACCACTGGAAAAGTTTCGACTTTTCAGCTTTTTGGGTTCTGTACTCTTGACTTCAGGCAAATCATTTTTTTTCCCCCTATTTGTTCTTCCACTGTGAAAGTAAATGGATGGGTATATCTCTATTTTAGAGCCATAAGAAAGTGGGAGCCTTATGGAGGGAGGCCGACCTCAGCTGGAAGGACTTTTTACCAGAAGGAGAAGATGTACATAATTTTCTTTTGGAGCAGGTAAGAACAAGGCTTGTGTTTTGCTGTTTGATAGTATTTAGAGGAAATGAAGATAATTTCCTTAGTATTCTAGTCATTAAAATTACATCAAAATAGGAATCTCAGTAAAGATGTCATTTTAAGTTCATGCTTTTAAAGCCACTCTGTGTTGTGGTCATTAGATGATTGATCTTTCCTTCCTTCCTCTCTCTCCCTCCCTCCCTCCCTCCTTTTTTGAGATGGAATTTTTCTCTTGTTACCCAGGCTGGAGTGCAATGGCGTGATCTCGGCTTACCGCAACTGCCACCTCCCAGATTCAAGCGATTCTCCTGTCTCAGCCTCCCGAGTAGCTGGGATTACAGGCATGCACCACCACACCTGGCTAATGTTGTACTTTTAGTAGAGACTGTTTCTCCATGGTGGTCAGGCTGGTCTCGAACTCCTGACCATAGGTGATCCCCTGCCTCAGCCTCCCAAAGTGCTGGGATTACAGGCGTGAGCCACTGTGCCTGGTCTAGATAATTGGTATTTAAATAAATAAAATGTAAAAGATTTAGCAAACTGTAGAAAAACAAGCTACAGGAAGCAGAAATGAAGTTGACAAATAAAGCAGTGTGCCAGGGCCAAAGCTGCCTCTTGATTTCTGGGTCTGACGGCACACTGAAGCAGCCAGAAATTACTCTGTGGGGAATGGGGACTAGTATTACCCTTGTAGGGCAGAAGATTAGAGACAAGCTTATAGCTTGAAACTGCACATATAAATTAAGTGCAAGGAAATAGATGCAGCTTATTATAGCCAGAACCTTAGCTAACCTGCCTACTGACTTGGTAACTAGATCCAGAAATCCACAAAGCAGAAGACCTCATGGTCAGTATAATCTGGTCCTACAGGAGGATTTGTGAGCTGTTAGGTTGAGGTAACCATAAAACAAATTAGATCAAGAAAAGTAACAGAAAGAAAACAAAACTTTCTTAAAACATTATTGAAAATCAAAATCCTAAAACACATGAGGAAAACTAAAGCTAAGACAGCCAACCAAATCAGGAATAAAGAGAAAAAAAAAAATCACTGTAGGTAAAAAGAGAACAAGAATACAATCTGAAAATGACTTTAAAGTAAGTATATTGTTCTGGAGAAAGACATTATATTAGGTTGCTAGGGATTAGCTTTCTTTTTAGTTGTAGTCTAGAACACTGAAGAGTATTCTTGCCACAGCAATAAGAACCTGTATGAAGCATAACTTCTGATGTGTTGCTGAACTCAGAAGAGGTGGAAGTAATTTCCTCCAAATGGACAAAAAGAATTAGTGATGGAGAAAAGCCAGAGATGAAACCTGAACTGTGAATAGTAATTACATGTGAAGGGCATATTGTCCAAAGGACATACAGCCCAATGGGAAGATACTATTACAAATACTGCCAGATATCATTAAAAAAGTTGATTTAGTCCCAGTTCAGTATCACCTCGGCTCCTAGAAGAAGCAAATCAAAATGCTCTTTGGAGAAACATCCTCAGCTTAGGTCCCCTTATTTTCTACAAACATAACGTTATCTAAATATATAAGTTGACACTTGGTGTTCATTTAACCTACAATGAAAGAAGTAAACATAAAAGTAAACAGACAGTAAGTAGTAGATTTAGACCCCATGGAGTTGAGGTAATGTAATTATCATTCAGAGTATAAAATAACACTATATTAAAGAGAAGGAATCACAAAAATGAGCAAATGAGACTAGTCCAAATGGCTAAAGAGATTTGAAAAAAAAAAGGTTTGGTGCAGTGGCTTATGCCTTTAATCCTAGCACTTTGGGAAGCTGAGGCAAGAGAATCTGTTGAAGCCAGGAGCTGGAGATCAGGCTTGACAACATAGTGAGACCTGTCTCTACTAAAAAAAAATTAGCTGGGTGGATTGGTGCACCTGTAGTCCTAAGTTACTCGAGAAACTGAGGCGGAAGGATCACAAGAGGCTGGGAGTTTAAGGCTGCAGTGAGAAACCATCACACCACTGCACTCCAGCCTAAGAGACAGAGCGAGGGCCTGTTGCAAGAACGCAGAAACAAATTAAAAAAATGCCACACACGCACACAACAAAAGTAGTAAGTAGTTATCTAAGATATGTTAGGAGATTTGGAGGAAAGAATGAGAGAATGTCTAACCTATCTAATTGGAGTCCCAGAAGGCAAATTAGACTGAATGGAGAAGAGGCAATATTTGAAGAGACGGTAGTTGAGACTTCTATAACTGATAAAATACACAAATCCATAATGAAAGCCTATATATGAAAAACAGGATAATTATATTTTAGTGAAACTGCATGATATCAAAGACAAATGAAGGTTTTAAAGAAGCTGGAAAGAAGAATCACATTACCTACCTGCCACCTCTCAAAAAATTATGCACACAAAAAAAGAGACTTTGCAATAGCAACCATGAAAGCCAGAAGATGGTAGAATAATCTTAGAATGCTGAGAAACTAGCAGTAAATGTAGAATTCCCTGTGCAGCTAAAATAACCTTTAAGAGTTAGGGCAATGCATATTGAGACACTTAATAACATAGTTCTACAAATGCATGGGTCAAAGAAGAAATCAAAAAGGATAGTAAAAACATTTTTAACTGAATAAAAACAAAAGCACAACATGTTATCGATATTTAGAAAAGAAGAAAGGCTCTAAATCAATGACCTCAGCTCCAACCTTAAGAAATTAGAAAAATAAGGCCGAGTGCAATGGCTCATGCCTATAATAATCCCAACACTTTGGGAGGCCAAGACAGGAGGATTGCTAGAGCCCAGGAGCTCTAGAGACCAGCGCAGGCAACGGAGCAGGACCCTGTCACTAAATAAATAAATAAATAAAAAATAAGAGCTTCAAGTAAATAGAATAAAGGAAATAATAAACATTATATCATAAATCAATGAAATAGAAGACTTTTTAGAGAAAAACCAGTGAAATCAAAAGCTGGTTCTCCAGGAGGCAGACGTTGCAGTGAGCCAAGATCATGCCATTGCACTCCAGCCTGGGCAAGAGGCTGAGACTTCATCTCAAAAAAAAAAAAAAAAAAAAAAGCTGGTTCTTTGAGAAGACAAAATTGATAAACCTCTAGCCAGATTGATCAGGAAAAAAAGTTTGAAAAGAAGGCACATATTACTAATATCTGGAATGAAAGAGGTAACATCACCGTAGATTCTATACGTAAAAGTGGGTGGGGAAATTTTATGAATAATCTTTATGTCAGTAAATACACCAGCCAGGCATGGTAGGTCATGCCTATAATCCAGCACTTTGAGACGCCAAGGCAGGCAAATCACTTGAGCCCAGGAGTTCAAGACCAGCCTGTGAAACATGGTAAAACCCCACCTTTACAAAAAATACAAAAATAAGCCAGGCATGGTGGTACATGCCTGTAATCCTAGCTACTCGAGAGGCTGAGGTGGGAGGACCACTTGATCCCAGAAGGACAGGGCTACAGTGAGCTGTAATCATGCCACTACACCCCAGCCTAGACAGCAGAGTGTGACCCTGTCTTCAAAAATAAATAACTGAATCTAGGTGGGATGAATAAATTTCTTTTTCATTTTATTTTTTTTGAGTCGCAGTTTCACTCTTGTTGCCCATGCTGGAGTGCAAGGGCTTGATCTTGGTCACGGCAACCTCTGCCTCCCAGGTTCTAGGGATTCTCCTGCCTCAGCCTCCCGAGTAGCTGGGATTACAGGCATGCACCACCACCACACCTGGCTAATTTTGTATTTTTAGTAGAGATAAGGTTTCACCATGTTAGTCAGGCTGGTCTCGAACTTCTGACATCAAGTGATCCACCTGTCTTGGCCTTGCAAAGTGCTGGGATTACAGGCGTGAGCCACCGTGCCTGGTCACAAATTTTTTTTTTTTTTTTTTTTTTTTTTTTTTTTTTTTGAGACGGAGTTTTGCTCTTGTTACCCAGGCTGGAGTGCAATGGCGCGATCTCGGCTCACCGCAACCTCCGTCTCCTGCGTTCAGGCAATTCTCCTGCCTCAGCCTCCTGAGTAGCTGGGATTACAGGCACGCGCCACCATGCCCAGCTAATTTTTTGTGTTTTTAGTAGAGACGGGGTTTCACTATGTTGACCAGGATGGTCTCGATCTCTTGACCTCGTGATCCACCCGCCTCGGCCTCCCAAAGTGCTGGGATTACAGGCTTGAGCCACCGCGCCCGGCAACAAATTTCTTAAAAGATACAGACTACTAGGCTAGGGCGTGGTGGCTCAGGCCTGTAATCCCAGCACTTTGGGAGGCCGAGGCGGGCGGATCACAAGGTCAAGAGATTGAGAACATCCTGGCCAACATGGTGAAACCCTGTCTCTACTAAAAATACAAAAATTAGCTGGTCGTGGTGGCATGCGCCTGTAGTCCCAGCTGCTCGGGAGGCTGAGGCAGGAGAATTGCTTGAACCCGGGAGGCGGAGGTTGCAGTGAGCCAAGATTGTGCCATTGCACTCCAGCCTAGTACCTGGCGACAGAGTGAGACTCTGTCTCAAAAAAAAAAAAATACAGACTACTAGAGCTATCTCAAGAGACGGATAACCTGCATATCTATTAAAGAGATTGAATTTGTAATTTAAAATGTTCCCACAAAACAACTCCAGGCTTAATCAAAAGAATTCTACAACTATTCCAGAATATTGAAAAGAAGAGAGTACTTCTATGAGGCCAGCATTAGTCTGATACCAAAACCAAAGACATTTCAAAAATCTATAGACTAATATGCCTCATAAACATTGAGAAAAAGTTCCCAATGCAATTTTAGAAAATCAAATCCAACAATATATAAAAAGAGTAAGACATTATGATGTAGGGTTGGCTAGGTGCGGTAGCTCTCGCCTGTAATCCCAGCACTTTGGGAGGCCAAGGATCATGAGGTCAGGAGTTTGAGACCAGTCTCACCAACTTGGTGAAACCTCGTCTCTACTAAAAATACAAAATTTAGCAAGGCATAGTGGCACATGCCTGTAATCCCAGCTACTCGGGTGGCTGAGGCAGGAGAATTACTTGAACCTGGGAGGCGGAGGTTGCAGTGAACCGAGATCACATCATTGCACTCCACCTCTGGGCAACAGAGCAAGACTCCATCTTGGAAAAATAAAAAAACATAAGGTAGGGTTTATCCCAGAAACGTAAGATTGGTTTAATATTTGAAAACTGATGTATAGATAATAGGGGAGATGGTGAAGTAGGAAGCTCCAGGAATCAGTCCCTCCACTACAACTATTGAACTGGCAAGATTTGTTAGAGCCAACTGTCTTGGAACTGTGGAGTCTGGTTAAATACATGCATTATCAACACCAGGGGAGTACATGATGAAAAAAGAGTCTGATAAATTTTAGTGAATTTGGGAATTTTGCATAGAACCTGCCAACATCCAGCCCTGTGTCAGACAGCTAGGAAACTGGTATCACACCATTTCTGGTGCAGCTTCCTGGTGCCAGGTTGAATAAGGACTTAATTTTCCAAGGATTGGGGTTGTGTCTTTTAATCTGCATGGCAGTTGACAGAGGCCAGTGCTGGGGCTGGCCGTTATTTCAACCATTTCAAGCTAAAGTAGCTTTTGAGGCTGTGACTATCAAAAGTATTTAAGCAGTAGTGTTACAGGATCTCTGGGGTGTCAGTTTTTTTGGCCAGAAACCTCTGTGGCCCTGGCGCCTTTGCCCGCGTTCCTGTCATACATCCAGGAAGAGTGAGGTACGCAGGCAAGTGAAAAGTGAAGAACAGTTTTATTTAGTGTTAGAACAGCTCCGAGGAGTGGGTAGCTCCTCTCTAGTAGGCAGGTTGTCCCATGGAGTGTTCAGCTCTCTGCAGAGAGGAGGCTCTGGAGAGGATAGCTCCTCTCCACAGGCAGGTCATTTGGACATTTCTGCAGGTCTCTCTGAAGCTCTCAGTGGAGAGGTGAGCTTCTCTCTGCTGGCAGGTGGTCTTTGCAGCTCTCAGCAGAGAAGATACTCCTCTCTGCAGCTGGTCCTCCCATTGCCTCTCTGTCTTCTTCGTCCTCTAGCCATCTATTGCCCTGCTCTGGCTGAGCCCGGGGCGTTTATGGACCTTAGAGGGGAGGAAGTACAGGTCGATTGGTCCATAGGTGGCCATGGGTGGGCCGGGAAGAGGCACCATGAGTCCCCACTGCAGTCTGCTGGACTGACAGCCCAGCCTTCAGGCCCTCCCTTGTGTGAGGGTGGGTCCTTACTGGGGACCCTGCCACCTTCCACCCAGGACTCTGTCTCCTGCTGCCGTTCATGGCCCTGGGGCTTGGTCCCTACCCTGATCCAAGATTGGGGAGCAGATACCCCTGAGCCTGCAGGGACAAGGGATCCTTCCTAGGGCACCCAAGAGTATAGGTTGCAGAGACACTCAGGTTCTATATGCCTGGGAGGGCCGCCACAGCTGCACCCCAGAGCTCCCACCCCACGAACTCAGAAGAGGCGGGGTTCCCACTTGTTCTGGCTCCTGCCTGCTTTGTGGAGTGGGAGGCCCAGGTCTGCAGCCACGGGTCTGGCAGCTGCGACAGCACCTGGGAGGGGAGATTCTGCCTGTTCCCAGCTCCCCCAAGAGCACAGAGAGGCTCGGATCCACAGCTGCAGTTTGGGTGGCTGTAGCAGCACAGGGAGCTCCCATCCCAACTCAGAAGGGGCAGGGTTCCCACCTGCTCCAAGCAGTGTGCAGTCCCAGCTGCGCCTCCCTGCTACAGCCAGCATGTTGGCAGCAGCCACTGCCATCAGTAGTATACCTCCCTCCCTCTACCCCACCCTCCCCCCACTTCTCTCTCACATCTCTCTCTCTTCTTTCCTCTCTCCTCTTTCCTCCCTCTCCCTGTCTCCCTCTTTCTCTCTCTTTTTTTTTTTTTTTTTTATTTGGAGACAGATTTTCTCTCTTGTTGCCCAGGCTGGAGTGCAATGGCGTAATGTCGGCTCACCGCAACCTCCGCCTCCTGGGTTCAAGCAATTCTCTAACTCAGCTTCCTGAGTAGCTGGGATTACAGGCACCTGACACCATGTCTGGCTAATTTTTTCTTTTTTAGTAGAGATTGGGTTTCACTATGTTGGCTAGGTTGGTCTCGATCTCTTGACCTTGTGATCCACCCGCCTCGACCTCCCAAAGTGTTGGGATTACAGGCGTGAGCCACCATGCCCGGCCTCTTTCTCTCTTTTTTAAATTTAATTTTTATTTTAAGGTGAGGGGTACGTTTTCAGGTTTGTCATATAAATAAACTTGTGTCATGGTGGTTTGTTGTACAGATTGTTTTGTCACCCATAAGTTAAGCCTGGTACCTATAGTTCTTTTTCCTCTCCCTCCTCCCAACCTCTGCCCTCTGATTGGTTCCAGTGTGTGTTGTTCCCCTCTATGTGTCCATGTGTTCTCATTATTTAGCTCCCACCTATAAGTGAGAATATGCAGTATTTGGTTTTCTGTTCCTGCATTAGTTTGCTAAGGATCACTTGGCCCAGGAGGTCAAGGCTGCAGTGAGCCATAATAGTGCCACTGCACTCTAACTTGGGTGAAAGAGCAAGACCCTGTCTGAATAAATATAAGACTTCAGTTTAAAAGAAAAAAAAGGGAAATAATAAAATACATATGCATACACACACACACACACACACACACACACACATAAAATAAAATGAATAAATAAAAACGTTTAGAGTATAGTTTGAAAAATGAGGTTGAAAAAATCTTGGTCTGTATGCTGACTTTCACTTTGCTTAAAGAGCTTATGCTTCATGTTGTGCTTTTTTGCATATATTGGAGCGTCATGGATTGGATGTATAGTTAACCAATACTGAATCAGAAAAAACTGTAATATTGAGTCATGTTTCTAAAACCTTATGGAGCTGGGTGTGGTGGTGCACACTAGCCTCAGTTGCTCAAGAGGCTGAGGCAGGAGTATCTTTGAGCCCCAGAGTTCAAGTCCAACCTGGCAACATAGTGAGACCCCGACTGAAAAATAAGTAAATAATAAAACCTTATCAGGAAATATCATTTAGAGCTGCTACATAAGTGGTAGAAACGGAATAATCAGACGACAGAATTCAAGATAGTGGTTTTCACTTTGTGGATTAGGGGTAGGGTATACCAGAGTATTCAAGGGCATTAGAGAATACCTAATGTGAATAATCTTTAATATTTTCATCTTTATGGTTTTTGTATGGTGAAGTTACATAAAGCAAGGCATACCTATATACCTCATTGCTTTAATCCCTTGAAAATGATGAATAATTTTGATTATAGATTTTTTTTTCTTACTGAGACAGGGTCTCGCCCTATTGCCAGGCTGGAGTGTAGTGGCACAATCATAGCTCACTGCAGCCTGGGCCTCCCATGCTTAAGCAATCCTCCATCTCAGCCTCCCGAGTAGCTGGGACCACAGGCGCATGCCACAATACCCAGATAATTTTTGTATTTTTTTTTTTTTTGGCAGAGATGGAGTTTTGCCATGTTGCCCAGGCTGGTCTCGAACTCCTGGACTCAAGCAGTCCTCCTGCCTTGGCCTCCCAAAGTGCTGGGATTACTGGCATGAGTCACTGCACCCAGCCTGATTAGAGATTTTATAAAACTACATATCTAAGTGCTAAACAATTATAGCATCATTTCTCATACTTATATTCAAAATAGTCATGACTTAACAAAGGCAAAACTATGAAGTTTTGAAAGCTGCTGAGTACCAATACTAATATTAAACCATAGGTTGCAGACAGGGAGTAAAATTGTACCCTTTTCTAGGGCTCCTCTTCTGCCTTAAAGAGCTATGTCACAGTCAAGAGCAAGATTGAAGCTCAAGATTATTTGCATGTAAGCATAGCCTGGAGATAATTATAGGGAGTTTATTTCCTTCCTTTTAAGATACACAGCATGAGAAGTTGGAAAAATATTCAGGAGGATAATGGACTGACAGTCTTTCAAAACTATATAATACAAACACATTGGGCATGGTGAGTCCTGCCTGTAATCCCAGCACTTTGGGAGGCCGAGGAGGGTGGATCGTTTGAGCTCAGGAGTTCAAGACCAGCCTAGGCATCATGGCAAGACTCCTTCTCTAATAAAAATACAAAAAAATAGCCAAGTATGGTGATGTAAGTCTGGGGTCCCAGCTACTCATGAGGATGAGGTGGGAGGATTGCTTGAGCCCATGATGTGGAGGTTGCAGTGAGCCAAGATTGAGCCATTGTACTCCAGCCTTCACAACAGAGCAAGACCCTGTCTCAAAAACAAACAACAACAACAAAAAAACTACAAACATAAAAATAACTTCTGCTGATCATTTTAATTCCATGTAAAAGAGAAGATATAACCTATGACTTTGTTCTCTCAGGATGATAATAACATAGAATTATATTAATATGTTAATATGTTCCGCCTTTTACGTTTCAGAATTTGGACTTCATAGAGTCTGACAGTCCCTGTTCCTCTGAAGCACTTTCAAAGAAAGAACTGTCTGCTGAAGAGCTAAATAAGCGACTCGAAAAACTCATTATTGAGGACAAAGCGAATGATGAACAGATCTTTGACTGGGTAGAGGTATGAATACTATTGTCACCTTCCCTGATACTTCTACAGGAAAGATTCTTGTGGGATCCCCTCAAGTCACATACCTATCTGTTCACTTCATGAGTTTTTAACCTTAATGAAATTAGTTTTTAAATACTATTTTTTTTTTTTTTGCCATCCTTAGAAAGAGTAACAATTTTTTCCCCACTTAAGGGGTTAAGTAATGCTTGAGATTAACCTCTAATTCACTTTAAAATTAAGATGAAAAAGCAGTGTTGGCACATGTAAAAATAGTTACATGCTTCTGAGTAAGTAGTCATTAAAATACACTGCAGTTGTGGTGTCGTTCTTTTATAGATTGAGTAGATTATCTTCATATGGATTTTTTATTGAGGAATAAAATGTTTTTAAGTGGTTATACTTTGAAATGTACAAGTACATAACATGGTGTAATTGAATGAGTAGAGGATAGGCAGTGAGAAGGACCCTGAAAAACTAAATACTGCTAATTCAAACATTTGTATATAGAACTGGCAATAGCCAAATTATTTTTCAATGAATTGGACATTTAATTTTAACAAGAATGTGCAAAAATGTGACTTGTCTGTTCTTAGTGCCAGATTGGTCCTGATTTTCAGGGGATAATTTCTCTGGTATGCAAAGGTATTTTGTTTGTTTGTTTTTTTGAGATGGAGTTTTGCTCTTGTTGCCAAGGCTGGAATGCAGTGGCGTGATCTCGGCTCACTGCAGCCTCCACCTCCGCATTCAAACAATTCTCCTGCCTCAGCCTCTACCCACCACTGGCATAGCTAATTTTTGTATTTTTAGTAGAGACAGGGTTTCACTGTGTTGGCCAGGCTGGTCTCGAACTCCTGACCTCAAGTGATCCATCCTCTTTAGCATCCTAAAGTGCTGGGATTACAGGCATGAGCCATCACACCCACCCGGCCTGTTTTTTGTTTTTTTGAGACAAGGTCTCACTCTGTTGCCCTGGCTGGAGTGCAGTGGTGCAGTCATAGCTCACTGCAGCCATGAACTCTTGGGATCAAGTAATTCTCTCATCTTAGTCTCCCAGGTAGCTGGGTACACAGGCATGTGCCACCATGCCCAGCTTTTTTTTTTTTTTTTTTTTTGTAGAGACAGGGTTTCACTATATTGCCCAGATTGTTCTCAACTCCTAGTCTCAAGTGATCTTCCTATCTCGGCTTCTGGAAGTGTTGGGATTATCAGCATGAGCTTCTATGTCTGGTTTAGCAAGGGTATCTTTAATTGTTTTGTTTCTTTTTGGCTTCAGGCTAATCTAGACGAAAGCCAGATGAGTTCACCGACATTCCTTAGAGCTTTAATGACTGCCGTTTGTAAAGCAGCTATTATAGGTAAGTAACATTTCTGAAGGCAGCTCATAACATCGGAAATCCCCATTATGTCAACTACTAAGTATACAGTTTGATTTTACATTGTTTTCAAAGCTTGCCCTGTGTAGCATACTTTTCTGTGCACTGCCCTTTCTGTCTGTGATGCCTGGTTGTCTCAAGCATGTCTGCCTACAGAGAACCCAGATCTAAACAGCTACCGCATACCTTGCATGCTCTTACGTTGTTTTTTACTACAATTGTGTGTAGATTTTCCTTCACCTTTTTATCTTTAACATTCAGGGCTGCCTCCTCCTTCCAATCATGAATTGTAATGAATGGGTTGAATATTCTTGACCTAATTATCAGTATAGGGCTATTCTCATCAAAAAAGTTATTTTATGTAAGTACATATATGAAGGAAAAAAAATACCAACAGTTTCTCCTGTTCTTCGTTGACTTTATATGATAAGAATTTTATTGATTTCTGAATTGTTAAAATGGATAGGATTAGGGTCAGTAGAAATCCTAAATATCCCAAGCTGCATACAATATTTAACATTATTCAATGAAGACATCTCTTTAGTTTCAGGTAGAAATTCACATTTCCATCACTGAAATGAGAAAAAAAATCATCAGCACAAAAGGTGTCTCAGAATTTCAGCTGTCCGTATTATTTTAGAAGATAGCTTCCTGCCACTTAATTTTGTTTCAGAATTGTAATTTTTTTCAGTGAATTTATTTTCAATGTTCTTTAATGAGATAAATTATCAAAGCTAAGTAGAAAGTCTTCATGAAATTTTTAAAAATCATTTTCAGTATCCATAGAACCATGATAATACTTTGGTGTTTTAAAATTAGTGTTGGGAAGTCCAAAAGCTGTTTGGTTTCTGTTTTCTTGAGACAAGGGGTCGCTATGTTGCCCAGGCTGGACATGAACTTCTGAGCTTAAGCTATCCTATCACCTCAGCTTCCTGAGTAGCTGGGATTACAAGCATGAGCCACAATGCCCAGCACAAAATCTGCTTTTAAAAACAAAATTGTGTCTTAGCGATAACTTACAGGTAATATAAATCCTTATGTGTCTTGGCACTGAGGATGCTTTTCATTTCTCAGCCCCTTTTTATCATTCCTTTCCCTCAAAAGGCCTAGATGAGGTACATTATCTGGCACTGCCACAGTTAGTTTTTATCCTAGTAATAACAAATGGTTCAAATTATTTTACCCTTCTGAAAAGATTTCTTTGTGTCACTTTAATTTCCTTTTCTAATGTTGCTTTTTTCATGTTGCTTTTTTTAAAGTACTCACTTGAAATTCCTACTTTATGTTTCATTTATTTCTGATTGACAAATCATAATTGTATATGTTTATGAGGTACAACGTGATGTTTTGATATATATATCCAATGTGGAATGATTGAATCTAATTTTTTTTTTTTTGAGATGGAGTTTCGCTGTTGTTGCCCAGGCTGGAGTGCAATGGCACGATCTCAGCTCACCGCAACCTCCACCTCCTGGGTTCAAGCTATTCTCCTGCCTCAGCCTCCCGAGTAGCTGGGACTACAGGCACGCACCATCATGCCCAACTAATTTTTGTATTTTTAGTAGAGACAAGGTTTCACCTTGTTGACCAGAATGGTCTCGATCTGTTGACCTCATGATCCACCCGCCTCGGCCTCCCAAAGTGTTGAGATTACAGGCTTGAGCCACCGCGCCCGGCCGATTGAATCTACTTAATTAACATATCTATCACCTCACTTTTTTTTATAAGACATTTGATTAATTTTGTTTTTGTAGTTTGTCATAAAACCACTGTTGGCCAGGCGTGGTGGCTCATGCCTGTAATCCCAGCACTTTGGAAGTCCAAGGCAGGTGGATCACAAGGTCCGCAGTTCGAGACCAGCCAGGCCAACAGAGTGAAACTCCATCTCTACTAAAAATACAAAAATTAGCCAGATGTGGTGGTGGGCACCTGCAGTCCCAGCTACTTGGGAGGCTGAGGTAGGAGAATCTTTTGAACCCAGGAAGCAGAGGTTGCAGTGAGCTGAGACCCCCACCTTGCACTCCAGTCTGGGTGACAGAGCAAGCCTCCCATCTCAAAAAAAAAAAAAAAAACCCACTGAAACCACTGTCATTGTTTCATTATAATTAAAAATAATTGTGTGTACAACTCCTGAGGGAAACCAGCATTCAAAATACATCCCCCTCCATGTTTTTTATTATTTGTGAGAGAATGTCTCATTAATAATTTCATAACATTTTGCATTTTATTTGCCTTAGACCTTCTTGCCTCCTCTTCTCTTGTAGAGCCACATGAGTCATTTGTACTCAGAAAATTGAAAATGAGCCAGGTACAGTGGCTCATGCTTGTAATCCCAGCACTTTGGGAGGCCAAGGCAGAAGCAATGCTTGAGCCCAGGAGTTCAAGACCAGCCTGGGCAATGTAGTGAGACCCCGTCTCTATTATTTTTAAAAAACTAAAAAAGAATAAAAAGAAAGAGGCCGGGCGCAGTGTCTCATGCCTATAATCCCAGCACTTTGGGAGGCTGAGGCAGGTGGATCGCCTGAGGTCAGGAGTTGGAGACAGGCTGACTGATACGGTGAAACCCTGTCTCTACTAAAAATACACAAAAAAATTAGCCAGGCTTGGTGGTGGGTGCCTGTAGTCCCAGTTACTTGGGCATCTGAGACAGGAGACTTGCTTGAACCTGGGAGGCAGAGGTTGCAGTGAGTCGAGATTGCTCCATTGCACTCCAGCCTGAGCAACGGAGGGAGACTGCCTCAAAAAAAGGAAAAGAAAAAGAAAATTAAAGATAATTCTGTGTTAACTCCTTAAATGTAATTCCTAGTTCTTCTATCACCTTTAGCCGACTGTTCTACCTTCAGAGTGGACACTGCTGTTATCAAGCAGAGAGTGCCGATCTTACTCAAGTACCTAGACTCAGATACAGAGAAGGAACTGCAAGCACTTTATGCACTACAAGCATCAGTAGTAAAACTTGATCAACCTGCCAGTAAGTTTATCTCATGTTACAGTTAATCCATCCAGTGAACGAGATTTATCCAAGCCAGGACTTCAAAGATGATTTAGGGTTTGAACAATGGACAATAAAAGAATCACTAATAACAAAAACACATATAACTAACTTTAATAAATCTGAATTTGGCCAGGTACAGTGGCTCGTGCCTGTAATCCTAGCACTTTGGGAGGCCACAATGGGCAGATCACTTGAGGTCAAGAGTTCAAGACCAACCTGGCCAACATGGTGAAACCCCATCTCCACTAAAAATACAAAAATTATCTGGGTGTGGTGGTGCGTGCCTGTAGTTCCAGCTACTAGGGAAGCTGAGGCATGAGAACCGCTTGAACCTGGGAGGTGGAGGTTGCAGTGAGCCAAGATCACACCACTGCACTCCAGCCTGGGCAAACAGAGCAAGATTCCGTCTTAAAAAAAAAAAAATCTGAACTTGTTATATACTTGTATGAAAAAATCACAACAAGAAAACTGTTTAGATTAGGTTATTTCATCCCCATTCTAGGGCAGGCCTAATAAAACTTTCTACAATGATGGAAGTATATCCATACCATTGAGTATGGTAACCATGAGCCACATGTGGCAGTTCTATATTTAAATGTATCTGTTGTGACTTAGGAACTGAATTATTGACTTTAAATTTAAATATCCCACAATTGGCTAGTGTCTTCTATATTGGACAATGCAGATCTAGGGCATGAAAATGGTTAATGATGTTGAAGATGATACTCTAGAATCTTTAGACACCCAACAAAGACCCTAAGTATAGTATATTTACCATGGTGTATTTACTAAGGAGTTTCAGAATAGGTTTTAGTTGTTATAATTAATTCTTGGCTAATGAAACAAAGTAACCTGTACACTTAAATCTTAGTGATACTTAGCATTAACTAAGCATTTTTATTACATCTTGAAAATTCAGTTGAAATTTGTGAAAGTGGGCAGTACATAGCTATTAGAAATAGCACTGAGGTAGTTCTTTGGTGTACTTCCTTATTTTCGGTTTTATAAAATTCCTTCTTTCATAGTCCTGCTGAATTGCTCTGGGAGATAAAGGAAAAGATCAAAACAAATTATCCTTATAATGTAATTGAAAAGACAATCTGTGAATCAGAGAATTTGATAATATTACCTTGATTAATATAATTACAAAGATAAATCTTTTTAAATATGGGCCAGGCGCAGTGGCTTACGCCTGTAATCCCAGCACTTTAGGAGGCCAAGGCAGGCGGATCACCTGAAGTCAGGAGTTAGAGACCAGCCTGGTCAACATGGTGAAACCTCATCTCTACTAAACATACAAAAAATTAGCTGGGCACAGTGGCTCGCACCTGTAGTCCCAGCTACTGGGGAGGCTGAGGCAGGAGAATCACTAGAACCTAGGAGGCAGAGGTTTCAGTGAGCCAAGATCATGCCATTG
>NW_016107330.1:11045432-11051727 GCF_001604975.1 Cebus imitator | reverse complement strand
TCAATCTTTTTTCCCTCTTATTTAAACAAGTTGTTGGGCTGTTTCTACTATCAAGAGCAAGTATGATGAATTGCCATTATTGCTTTTTTCTGGAGGAACTAATATGCATTTATTCAGTCATTCATTATTTTGAAATACATTCTTTTCCTCATAACTACAGTGTCCCAAAGCTTATAGTTTATTTTCACCCTCCTTGCAGATTTGTTGCGGATGTTTTTTGATTGCCTGTATGATGAGGAGGTGATCTCCGAGGATGCCTTCTACAAATGGGAGAGCAGCAAGGACCCTGCAGAGCAGAATGGGAAGGGAGTGGCCCTGAAATCTGTCACGGCATTCTTCACGTGGCTGCGGGAAGCAGAAGAGGAGTCCGAAGATAACTAAAACTTCAAATACACAAAACGAAACAAAAGAAACAATTTAAGTATTTTTTTAAAAAGTTTCACGTCTTCGCCAATCACAGTGCAGCAAGGCCAATTCTCGCAGAAACCCCCACGTGTGCACGAGTGGGAGAGGGAAAAGAGAAAAAAAGGTGATCATGGAGGAAAAAGGTACTGGAAAAAGTAAACTTCAAACCTTAGGGCGGGAGCACTAAAACCAAAATACATGTATTATTTATAGAAAATATTTTCTGTTTTAATCTTTTCTTTTTAAACAAGGACTCATACTTTAAAAAAATGTTTAGCAAAAAAAAAATGTTGAAACTTTTAATTTATTTTAAGGACTGCAAATGCCAGTGTAATTTTTTAATTTGCAGTTTCTGTAAACAACTTGTATAATAGAAAAGCAGAGAAATAAATTTCCCTCCCCTTCAGATGCACCTCATGTTTGTTTTAAGGTAGAGCATTTAGTTCAGATTTGAGAAAGTTTAGGGTGAACAAGGTAAGAAAGATTTTTTTTTTTGGCATCAAATCTTTCTGCCTGCCTCTCAGCTTGCTTCAGAAAAATTTAAAAATCACAATAGTAATCAAAACATACATAACATTGAAACAGAAGGAAATGCTGTGGACCACAGAACTCCAAGAATTGTTTTAAAAAAATAAGTGCTACCCTGGTCAAAGTACTCTTAATAATTTTGAAATCTTTAGAGCAACTTTAAGGCTTGTAAATACATAGAACAAATATTTAAAAAAACAAAAAGAAATTGACTCAATACTATTTCTTTTCACTTTGAAAATATAAAGAACAAAATAAAGACAAACATTGCAAGTTTAAAAGAAAGTAAAGTGACTTCTCCTTTGGACAGCTGCTGCATGTGTTCCCATTCCTGGGGGTGCTCTCTGGCTATTTATTGTCTAATTCAAATCACTCCTGAGGGGAGAGAGATAAAACGAGAGAGTGAGTGTGTGTGTGCGCGTGTGCACTTGTATGTGCGTGCACATGTATGTATGTATGTATGTATATGTCTCTACTCTCTGAAAAGGCAGGTTACTTTGTGGGTAAGGAGGGCACTATGCTTGGGTGGGAATGCCCCTCTGGGAGTTCAGTAAAACTTATTTCCAACACTAACTAGAAATGCATTCAGGACAGCAAACCTCAGGGCAGTCATTTAGATAACTAAGTTTTCCACTGTATGTATCCAGACTTAGGACACTAATTCACTTTGAGGCTGTCACTACCACTGATTTTAAAATCTTCCATCAATTGCCTGCAATGCTTAAGAAACCCAAAGATGTCTTCTAAAGAATGAATAAAACCGAAAGCTATGTTATACTTTTACAAATGTAGAGATGGGATTTAAAACCAAACCAATACTATGTATGAAAATCACACTGTCTGCCAACTCCAACCTCATTCAAGCCATTCTGGTGAGTATAAAGCTAACTGTGCACCTCTGCTTTGGCCTCTGCTTCTCCTACAGATATTGGAGTGCTGTGCTTTCTAAGTTTCCTACCCTTTCTAACCCTAGAGTTGCAGTCTCTACAGATGGTTTTCCATTTGAGTTGTTTGTGGGCCATCACCCTACAAAATGTATTGATGAAGAAAGCCAGATTACTCCCAGATAAATGGTCTTTGTCTTTTGTATCTGGGTAACAAGAGATTCCTGCCGGCTTCCATCTCTGAAAAAATATCCACATTAAGAGACTTGGCAAGACTTGTGAAACACAAGAACAAAATTTTCTACAGCAATAAAATGTTTTTCTGAAGTGTAGTTGAACACAATATAAGATCCCACTATGTAAGTCCACAGAGGCCATTTTTAAGTGGTGGAATGCTGTATGCCAGTGGTCCCCAATGCGCAACATAGATCCCTTACATGTGCAGCTCACAATAGAGTTTGTGCTCTTAAATGAGAATCTAATGCCGTCGCTGATCTGACAGCAGGTGGAGCTCAGGTGGAAATGCTTGTTCACCCACCACTCACCTTCTGCTGTGCAGCCCAGTTTCTAACAGGCCATGGACCAGTACCTGTCCTTGGCCCAGGGGCTGGGGACCCCTGCTGTATGCTGCTTTTGTTTTGTTTTGTTTTGAGACAGGGTCTTGCTTTGTCACCCAGATTGGAGTGCAGTGGCTTGATCATGGCTCACTGTAGCCTCTAACTCCTGGGCTCAAGCCATCCTCCTGCCTGCCTCACCCTCCCAAGTAGCTGGGATTATAGGTACATACCACCACAGAATACTATTGTTGAAGGACCAAGTCCTGAAAGTCTTTTGAAAGGCATATGACAGCATCAGCCATAAAAGATAGGACCTGAAAAGCTATTTTGGGGCCTGACCACGGGCTTTGCCTGGGATCCCTCAGTTGGGAGAAGCAACCTGGTTCTATGATCAACTGAGTTAACAACCTCCAGAATCAAAGTGAGACAATTATGATCAAGGAATCTCCTCTGAGTGATAGAAGTTTAGAAGGTATTGGTAGCACTCACAGGGGTTGAGGGATGGGGAGTTTGGGGGAACACAGGGTGGTGACTGCATCTTGAGAATCAGTAGCTGTTTTTTGCAGGGGTCTGATGAGGGAGGGATTTCAGGTAGTAGAGATAGCCTATTTATCAGTATTTTAGATATTAACAAGTGTAAGGAATGGAGGAGAGAGAGAAATATTTTTGAAGGAACAATTAAAGGTTTGAAAAATATCTTAAGATATAAACATCTCTAGTACAATGACAAATAATGTTAGAAATCTCACCTATAACATGAAGCGTGATGAAGAGACTACAAAATAAGCTTTGACTATCTTGTTGCTGTGGACACAGAATGTTTGCTAGGATTAGAAAAGATACCTAATAACAAAATATAAGCAAAGTAAGATAATTGACCCATATAATATCAACCGAACTACAAAACATTGTCAAGATTGTTACCCTCTTTAGTCTTTTTACTGGAATATAGGGTTTGGCAATTTTTATTTTAATGTATTAGGTGACATTACCAACATTATGCCAGCACTCCTTCAAGCTGTAGCAAAAGCTCTTTCACCAATTTCAAATTTGGAAACAGGTCCAATGCTGTTTTGTTTTATTTTGTTTTTGTTTCAGATGGAGTCTCTCTCTGTCACCCAGACTGGAGTGCAGTGACATGCTCTCGGCTCACTGCAACCTCCACCTCCCAAGTTCAAGCAATTCTCCTGCCTCAGCCTCTCAAGAAGCTGGGATTACAGGCATGTGCCACCACGCCCAGCATTTTTTTGTATTTTGAGTAGAGACGGGGTTTCACCATATTGGTCAGGCTGGTCTCGAACTCCTGATCTGCCCTCCTTGGTCTCCCAAAGTGCTGAGATTACAGGTGTGAGCCACTGCGCCCAGCCCAATGCCTCTTTTAGTTCATTTATTAAGGTGCTTATTCCTGTTTTCTAACCAGTTAATTTATGGCTATTCAATAATTTAAATGAACATTTTGTCATTTCTAACAAAGGAACATGGTAATTTTCAAAATAAACTTATTTTGGGTTCTTGCATAGGCCAATAAGCCAGCCCATAACTGCATCATGAACTTGTTTTGTTTAACCAGTATTTAACTGAACATCTACTGTGCACTAAGTGGAGATAGGATAACAGTGACCAAAGTAGTCTCTGCTTTCATGGATCTCATATTCTTCATGAAAACAGAAAGCTAGAGGTTATTAACATGCTGCATCAGCATCCTATCCCATTAAGAAGTGTCTGCCCTTATTACTCTGGTAGATCTTTTTTTTTCTTTTTTTCATTATATTTCAAAATCTATTCTAGGCTGTTTGTAGCAATTAAATGCAAAGACAGCTTTAAAACCACTCTCCAAATAAGTTATTCTGGAGTTTTTGACATCCTATCTTTTTGTTTCAAATGGCTCCTTTTAAGTCAATAGAATTCTAAGTTGGTGGGGGGAAATCCTGTTTTCATCACTCAAGTTTTATTCCTTAAAAAAAATTATAGAGGCTGGGCACGGTGGCTCACGCCTGTAATCCCAGCACTTTGGGACGTCAAGGCAGGCGGATCACCTGAGGTCAGGAATTCCAGACCAGCCTGGCCAACATGGTGAAACCTCATCTCTACCAAAAATATAAAAATTAGCAAGGCATGGTGGCAGGCACCTGTAATCCCAGCTACTTGGGAGGCTGAGGCAGGAGAATCACTTCAACTCAGGAGGTGGAGGTTGCAGTGAGCTGAGAGTATGCCATCGCACTCCAGCCCGGGCAACAGAGCAAAATTTCGCCTCAAAAAAAAAAAAAATCGAGGAATCCAGTTTTTCAGTTTCAACTGTATCATTAGCACATGCTTTTATATTCCCCATTTTGTAGGGAGTAACATTTTGCATTACTTTTTGTTTGCTTTTTTTTTCTTGAATTTTTCTTTTTTTGAGACAGACTCTCACTGTGTTGCCCAGGTGGAAGTGCAGTGGCGCCATCTTGGCTCACTGCAGCCTCCGCCTCTTGGGTTAAAGGGATTCTCCTGCCACAGCCTCCCGAGTAGCTGGGACTACAGGCTCAGGCCAAGTAGGGAGTCAATAGAATTCTAAGTTCTATTGACTTAGAATTGACATGATAACTACATGCCCACTGGCATAAAATATTATTTGGGGACTTAAAAAGAAACCTAGTATCACTGTATTACCAAATCATGAGATGATTTATATATCAAGCTACAGAGACTCATATGACAAATGCTTTTCAGTTACTGTTTTATTTTGAAATAATTTTAGACTTACAGAAAAGTTGAAGATTTTACAGGAAGTTCCATATACCCCTCACCCAGTTCCTTTATAATAACATCTTATATTACCACAGGACATTTGTAAAAACTAAGAAACCAACCTTAGTATGTTGCTTTTAACTAAACTTGACTTATTTAGATTTTCACCAATGTCTCTTTTCTGGTCGAGGATGCAATCCAGGATACTACATTGCATCCAAGTCACCATCTCCTTAGTGTCCTCTGGACTTTGACAGTTTTTTGGTCTTTGTTTTTCATGACCTTGACAATTTTGAGGAGTAATAGTGAGACATTTTGTAGAATGTCTGTCAATTTGTATTTGTCTGGTGCTTTTCTCATGATTAAAGTGAAGTTATGTATTGTGGATAAAAATAACCTCATATTGTAATCCCAGCTCTTTGGAAGACCAAGGCAGGAGGATTACTTGAAGTCAGGAGGTCAAGACCAGCCTGGACAATACAGCGAGTCCCTTCATCTGTACAAAAATCTTTAAAAATTAGCCAGGCATGGTGATGCACACCTATAGTCCCAGCTGCTCAGGAAGCTAAAGCAGTAGAATCACGAGTCCAGTAGATGAAGGCTGCAGTGAGCTATGATCATGCCACTGCATTTCAGCATGGGCAGCAGAATGAGACCCTGTCTCTAAGAAATAAAAACTAAAATACTATATAAATGAAGTTCTCTTCTCATACATCAGCAAGTGCAAGATACTCACGTGATATCTTTACTTGGTTAGGTTGGTGTTTGCCAGGTTTCTCCACTCTAGAGTTACTTTTCTTTCCCTCCTTTCTTACTCTAGTCTGTTTGAAAGCAAGTCACTAAATCCAGCCCACACTTGGGAAGAGAGGTGGGAGTAGGAGAGAATTAAGCTTCGCTTTCTTTCTAGAGTGGGAAGTGTCTACTTAAATTATTTGGAATTTTCCAACAAGGAAGATGTCTCTCCTCTCCATTTGTTTATTTAGTCACTCATACGTATTTATATATGTGTATGTGTAAATGTACACACGGATATATATGTGTTTATATATCAGTGTGGGCTCATGTATATTTCATACTTTGAATTATAATCCAATAGCACATGATTGTGTTGTTCAAATTATTCCAGCTTTAGCCATTAGGGGCTCTTTCAAGTTGTCTTATGTATCTCTTGACATTCCCTCATGCCTTTTTTTT
>NW_016107330.1:11042026-11044107 GCF_001604975.1 Cebus imitator | reverse complement strand
AAAAAAAAAGGCAAAAAAGCTGAGGAATAATTTTAGGTAAATGTAAAGCCTTTAAATGCATTTATTTAGAAACCGTAAAAGTTTAAAGTAAATGAATTAGGCTATCAGAAGAACCAGCGGGGGGCGGGGGAACGCCACCTAAATGAATACCAAGAGTTCACTCTTATTTCTGTAGGAGGAAGTTGTGTGCTGTAGTGGAAAGAGGTCTGGACTAAAATTGGGAGACTTGTGTTGTCATGCTAACACTGCTGTTCGCTGCATATTTGACCACCCTCTTGGTATGGGCCTTCTTGTCTTTCGTCGAAAGGGTTTGCTCTTGCCAACCATATGAATACATCCGGAATCACTTTAAATACTGCTTACCAAGCTTAACAAAGATAGACGGTTTTGGTAATAATAGGATATTAAGCTTTTCAAGGAAGTAAAAATATCAAGAATTTCTGAAATTTTCAAAACAAATCACCATGAGCTGAACATGTACTATCACTATTCCTTTTCAATCCTTCTGTCATATTTACCTCTTGTTGGTAAATACATGTCCTCTGACCTGAAGTCCTAGGAAACTATTTTTGCCAAATTTCAAAAAGCCACCCTACCATAGCTTCTTCCTACAATGTACAATAAATAGTGCTCAGCATTGGCTGCATGTTAGAAGTAACTGGAAAGCTTTTAAAAACACAAATCCTGGAGCTCCCACCTCAGACTAATTATTTCAGAATCTCTGGGGATGAGACCTGGGTGTGTGCGTGTGTGGGTGTGGGTGTGTGTGCACGCGCGCGCACGTGTCTCCCCCCCTCCCCATGAAAATAACCTGATTCAGCTAACAATATAGAGAACAATTTACATTTTCAGGTTTTTCAGAAATATATTTTAACTGCAAGGTGTTGGACAGACAAATGGACTTACACATGGCACATATTTTGAAAATACCATGTTAGGAGAGCGTATAACGAGGACCCTGTATAGACTGGGGGATTAAGGAATGCTGTCCTTAGGAGCAGAATTTTAAACAAAAATCTGAAGAATGAAATAGTTAAGAGGGCGCGTTCAAGTAGAGGAGATCTTTTGTGCCAAGTCCATGGTTGGGGGATGCATGGTGTATTTGAAGAATGAAGAAAGGGTGACAGTATGGCGAGAGTTCATTCTCACATGCAAAAGTTGAATCCGAATGTGCCCAATGACAAATTAATCCAGACAAACTTTTCCTGGACAGATAGAAGGAACGAACCTTTTTTTTTTGTTTGAGACAGAGTCTTACTCTGTCACCCAGGCTGGAGTGCACCCCCTACTCTCCATGGATAAACTGGAACAGTTCATCACCCTGGATATCACTGAGCTGACACTGGTTTCTGGCCACCCTCAGAGGCCTGGTTGCCCTGCAAAGAAGGGAATCCTCCTGCAAAGATTTGCCTGTAAATCCACAAAGCAAGAGTGAAAGGGGAATGACAGTGCTGTTAGTACATTAACTTCACATTACACAGTCAAAACTGGATATATTCTGCTTTTAGTAAATCTGGCTAGTGGTGTCTGTTCTCTTCAGTCTAAAATGCAGTTGGTTTGCATCTGGCATTGAAAGCGGGAAAAGACCTATCAACACATATAAATCCCAGAACCTGACATGAAAACAGGCTTGGAAGCAAGTTCTATTATTTTTCCTGAAGATGGCAGGACTAAGTATCTTACCTATCTTGGTTTTAGATTCTGTTCCCTGTGGAAAGACTCTTGTAATAACATTCTCAGATGTTTGTGTTCCCTTGAGTGCTGAATTGTAACTCTACCCAGTATATCAGATGCTATAAACTAAAGGAGAGCTATTATTTAAAACCTTTTATCCTCAAAACGATAGCAAACTATTGGCACACTGTCAGACCCTCTCAGGTCTAAGAGCTAAGAGCTGTAGGTAGAATTGTTGACTCCCACTGAGTGCTGGGCGGAGGCTGCTGACACCTAGGATAAAGGTTCTCTTAACTGAATGACAAAATTAACTTTTAAAAATGCAGTCAGCATTTTAAAAATAGAACATACAAATACGCCTTCAGGTAAATGTTATTTGGTAAAACTTGTTTTTTTTTTTTTTTTTT
>NW_016107330.1:11022098-11039879 GCF_001604975.1 Cebus imitator | reverse complement strand
AAAAAAAAAAAAAAAGAATTATTCAACTGTTAACAGCTCTTTTCGAATTTGTTTTTCTGTTTTTACCAGAAAACCCCCATGGGGGTAGAAAATTCTTCAGACCTCTCCTTGTCAACACAAGGTGGAATATAAGTAAAACGGGTAGATATATCTTTTGATGCTTAGCCCAGTGACTGTGATTGCATAGCACCAGTCTGGAATATTCTTAGAATCTGAACCTGCAGTTGCTTTGTCTGGGCATGGTAGCTCACGCCTGTAATCCCAGCACTTTGGGAAGCTGAGGTGGGCGGAAGACTTGAGGTCAGGAGTTCAAGACCAGTGAGGCCAACATGGTGAAACCCTTTCTCTGCTGAAAATAAAAAAAAATTACCCGAGTGCAATGGTTCATACCTATAGTCTCAGCTACATGGGAGGCTGGGCATGAGAATAGCTTGAACCCAGGAGGCGGAGGTTGCAGTGAGCCAAGATTGCACCACCACTGCACTCCAGCTTGGATGACACACAGCAAGACTTTGTCGCAAAAAAAAAAAAAAAAAAAAAGATCTGCAGTTACTTTTTCTCCATTCTTATGCCTGGCACTCCAAAGTCACCTACTTTGTTTTTCTATACAAGACCTTTTAGACTAACAGACAAGTATCACATAGCTTTAAATTTGAGGAACAGGGCCAAGCACTGTGACTCAAGCCTGTAATCCCAGCATTTTAGGAGGCCAGGCGAGTGGATCACCTGAAGTCAGGAATTCAAGACCAGCCTGGCCAACATGGCAAAACCATGTCTCTACTAAAAATACAAAAATTAGCTGGGCATCCATGCCTGTTGTCCCAGCTACTCAGGAGGCTGAGGCAGGAGAAGCGCTTGAACCCAGGAGACGGAGGTTGGAGTGAGCCGAAATCATGCCACTGCAGTAAGCCTGGGTGACAGTGAGACTCTGTCTCAAAAATTAATTAATTAATTAAATTTGAAGAAAAGGAAAAAAACAAAAAGCAACCAATCTATTACTTTCACAACAGGCCATAAAGTCTGCAAAGCTAGCCTTATGCTAAAGTTTCAACAGGGACTTGGCTTCTGAAAAAGTAGGTGTTGAACATTAGAGATGAGACAGTTATATTGCGAGGACTTCTTAACACTTGCTGTTGTAGTTCACAAACCACTATGTTTCCTCATCTTTCTGGAGCTTTCTAGGCAAAGACTCCCTGAGAATGGATAGCCTTGGGCAGAACTGTGAAGTCATCACAAATGGCCCCTCATTTACTCCTTTCTCTCCCCTGAAGTTCCTACCCTAGTCAGACCTCCAAGGTTCTTACCCTTCTGATCCATCCGGAAAAGAGGTTTAAAGTAGGAATTCTCAATTATCACTTTAAAAGTGCTATGGAAGAATGGCTGGGAGAGGTGGTGTGCCTGTAGTCACAGCTACTTGGGAGACTGAGGCAGAATTGCTTGAGCCCAGGAGTTTACGTCCAGCCTGGGTAATATAGCAAGACCCCATCTCTAAAAAAAATTTGTTTTAAGTGCTATGGAAGAGCGTGAAGATTAAACCAAAGGAATGAATCTCTGACTGGTAGAACTTCAGGGACTTTGATGAGTGTGAGAGGTCTCTGAGTGAGAGGGTCTGGCCGAGCGTGGTGGCTCAAGCCTGTAATCCCAGCACTTTGGGAGGCCGAGGCGGGTGGATCACGAGGTCAAGAGATCGAGACCATCCTGGTCAACATGGTGAAACCCCGTCTCTACTAAAAATACAAAACATTAGCTGGGCATGGTGGCGCGTGCCTGTAATCCCAGCTACTCAGGAGGCTGAGGCAGGAGAATTGCCTGAACCCAGGAGGCGGAGGTTGCGGTGAGCCTAGATCGTGCCATTGCACTCCAGCCTGGGTAACATGAGTGAAACTCCGTCTCAAAAAAAAAAAAAAAAAAAAAAAAAGAGAGGGTCTTCCCAGTGGCTGGAAGCTCACTCTTTGATGGCAGCCTTCTGCAATACATGCCATAAGAGCTGACCTGCTCTTCTAAGCTTGCCAAGGCGGGTCTTTCCACCTATGCAGCTTGTTTACCTTTAAGTCAATGGTACAAAAATCATCATGTAATTGTTGGCTGGGCACAGTGGCTTATGCCTGTAATCCCAGCACTTTGGGAGGCTGAGGTGGGCAGATCACCTGAGGTCAGGAGTTCAAGACCAGCCTGGCCAACATGGTGAAACCCTGTCTCTACTAAAAATACAAAAATTAGCCAGGGATGGTGGTGTACCTTTGTGATCCCATCTACTCAGAAGGCTGAGGCACAAGAATCACTTGAACCCAGGAGGTAGAGCTTGCAGTGAGCCAAGACTGTGCCAGTGCACTCCAGCCTGGGTGACGGAGACTTCATCTCAAAAACAGAAACAAAACAAGAAACCTGTTACATAGCACATTTTGATGATATGTGACTAGTATAGCTTAAAGAAAGCCACGTGAAATAAAGTATTAAACTATACCCCTGTGGAATCTTTTGATTCACAGGTAGGTATGTATAAAAATCAAAACTGGCCAGATATTAAACCTTACATTGAGCAAAGGTAATATGCTTTAACTAATAGACATGTCCAATAAAAATTTCAGATCCCTAAGTAGAAAACTTACAAACATGTTTGTTTGTACGTTGCTTAAGTACGCAGATAGCAACGTCATGTGACAATTCAAAGGGAATCCCCTTTCTTCTAATCTCAGGGTTTCCTTCTGGATAACTCTCCCTGCCTGTGCGGATTAGGGAGCCCGGGAAGCCCGTGTCAACTTTTCGGTTCTTAGTCTCGAGTCACTACTCTGCCCTGTACTGTCCGGAGGCTTAATGGGAGCGAATGCGTGGCAGTGAATTCTCTGCTCTACAGTTTTCCCATTCTTCCACGGTCTTCAAAAAAGGGCTGTTTGCTCTTGAGCTACGCCTAAACTGAGAAGCGGGAAAGGCCAGCCCCGCCAAAGGCGGACGGGTGGCCGAAGCGAAAACCCAGTTAAGGGCAGGGACTGCCCTGGAGAGCAGAGAAAGGGAAGGTTAGCTGGGGAAAGCAGCGCCCCTCGGAAGAAACCGACACCGCCCCGCAGGCCAAGCCAATGGGCGCCACCCGGCAGCGCCGGGAACGCGCGCCGACGCCCCGCGCTCCTCCGGCGTCCGCCCGTCTCCGCGCGCCCCCTCGTACCCCGCGCGCGGGGGGCGGGGACGGCGGGGGCGCGCGCGGGGCCGCGGGCAGGGGGGCGGGGCGGCAGAGCTCGGCGGCTGGGACTGGAAGACGGCGGCGGCGAAGGCGACGAGCGGCGGCGGGAGCGGCGCTCAGAGGCCGGGAGGGACGCGGGCGCCAGGACCGGCCGAACGCAGAGGTAACGCAGGACGGAACAGGCGGCCGGAGAGTGAGCGCGGGCTCGCTGGGTCCCGAAGGCGAGTGGCGAAGGCCGCTCGCCCGGGGCCCCGAAGCCGCTCCCAGAGAGGAGGGGGCGGGGTGCCCGGGTCCCCGGAGGTGGCGCCTTTTGTTTGCCTTCTCCGGCCGCTCCGCCCTCCTCCCTTCCCCTCTCCTGCGACCTAGCCCCTTGCCCCTCTCGTGGACGCCTCCTCAGAGGCCCTCCGGCGCGCGCGCTCCCGCCCTTGTTTTGTTTGGACTTGGGGGAGGAGGGGGAGCTCTTCCCTGGCCGTGCGACCCTGCGTCCCAGCGCGCCTGCGTCGGCGTCCTCCACCCGCCCCGATTGGCTGTGGGTTGCGCATGCTCCGAGGCCCGCCGCGGCCCGGCGTCCGCCTGCGCCCTCCCCTCACCCCACTCCCTCAGCGGTTTTCGGAGCCGGTTCGAAAGATGCCGGCGGCGGTGACTGGCTGCGGCGGGCCCGCCCCCCGGGTTCTCCGCCCCCGCCGCCGCCATTACGGAGCTCCCAGTGGTGAGTGTGCGGAGCACCGAGGCTCGCGTTCCTCCGCTGCTTCTGTCGTCCGGCGGGCGCCGCGGTTTCCCTGCCGAGCGTGAGCCCCGAACTGTCACCGCGCCGAGCCCCCACCTCATTCGTCGGTGTCTGCGGTCTCGAGCTTTCCCCGCCTTGCTGGCGGCCGGCGTTCTCCCCCGCCGTGCGCGTTCGCCGCTGTGGCCTGTAGCTGCCTCGCCTCTCAGCTTTGTCTCCGCTGCTCTTGCCGTCCTCCCCCGGCCCTCTGCGGGCGGGGCTGGCGGCTGTCGCTTTGCTGCTCCGCGACGGCGGCCTTGAGTCTCGCTTCCCTGGTGGCAAACCTAGAACTGGTTACTTGCCACCTTAGGCGGTGGGATCTGAATGAGAGCAGTGCCTCGGTAGGTCACCAGAAAGTCACAGTCCATCTGAGCGTTTGTAAGAGATAGAGGCAGGAGTGGTGAGGTGAGAGCCCCAGATCCGAGGGTTGGTACCGAATTGACAGCTGTGACCAGGGACAGCCACTTACCCTTTTGAGAGAGTTCACTCCCGGACGAGGTGAACTGTGCTGCCGCCTCCACGTCCACGTTCTTTTTGTTGTTTATTGCACTTCCTGACTTTGCATTGCTTTGAAAAGTGAGAATCCAATTCGAAATACATCTGAAAGTCACCTGGGGCTTTTTGAGCACTCTGTCTAGTCTTAGAGTGAAAGTAGACGTGACTAGTGTCATTTTGAAAGATGCTCTCATTTTGTTTTATCTGGCATCGGCATAAAACTTTAGCTTTTAAACTTTTCATTGCTCTTCTCAAACGTTACTGTGATTTGTCTCAAAATAGAAGTAACATTTTTAAGTTTGGTGGGTTGGTTGGTTTTGGCTTTGTTTTGTTTTTTGAGACGAAGTTTCACTCTTGCTGCCCAGGCTGGAGTGCAGTGGCGTGATCTCGGCTCACCGCAGCCTCCGCCTCCCGGGTTCAAGCGATTCTCCTGCCTCAGCCTCCCGAGTAGCTGGGATTACAGTGATGTGCCACCACACCCGGCTAATTTTGTAGTTTTAGTAGAGACAGGGGTTTCACCATTGTTGGTCAGGCTGGACTCGAACTCCTGACCTCAGGTGATCCGCCTGCCTCGGCCTCCCAAAGTGCTGGGATTACAGGCGTGAGCCACCGCTCCCGGTCGATTTTGGCTTTGGTTTTAAGCTTACTTGGAAGATTGTAGGTCTGGAAGTTGGTGGATAAATTATACTGATTTCTCCGTATGTAGATCAAAGTTTTAACTCCTTGCCCAGTTATTTTGTTGGGATGAGACACCCTGTAGTGTCCTTAGCGTCTGTGCCCAAGACAGACACTGAGTATATGCTTGCTTACATAACTTAACTGAAATTTGAAAATAAAAACAAAAGGTGCCAGCGATCAAATTACAGGCATGGTTTTTGTGACGTGACTCGTTAAATCTGAGTATAATGAATGACATTAGATTGGGAACGGTGTGAGGTGTTCAGTGCCTCACTAATGACATGTATCACATATATTTTGGGGTAAAATGTGAAATTATAATACTTTTTCTAAAATGCATATTATCAAGGATATCACTAAACTGAATTACGTTGTTAAACGCCTACTCACTTTTCTACTACTTTCTCTTAATGTAGAGGAAATAAAACTGTGAAATTTGGGGCTTTTTATTTCTACAGTCCTTTTTTTTTTTTTTGCCTGCGTTAAAATAATTTAATGCCAGGCATGATGGCTCACACCTGTAATCCTAGCACTTTGGGAAGCCAAAGAGGAGGATCGCTTGAGCCCAGGAGTTAGAGACCAGCTTGGGTAACATAGGGAGACCCTGTCTCTACAAAAAATACAAAAAATTATTGCAGTGTGGTGGCACGTACCTGTAATCCCAGATGAGGTGAGAGAATCACTTGAGCCCAGAAGGTGGCAGCTACAGTGATCCCTGATCATGCCACTGCACTCCAGCCTGAGACCCTGTCTCAAAATAACCGATTTAATTTAAGCATTTCCCTTGACAAAAAGCAAATCTTTATGTTGTTATTCTGACATTAAGTTTAAAAAGCAAACTGATGTTCGTAAGAGGGCCATGTAAACCACAGGTAAACTCAGACTGTTTTTGGCACATATAAGGTGAAAAACATGAGTAAACTTTATTTGTTCATCCTTTAACAAATATTAATTGAGCATCTATTCTGTGCCTGGTATGTTCATAGTCATCAGGTATGCAGCAAGTGAACGAGGTAGATGAGATCACTGCCAGGAACAAGCGTGGCAGCCAAAAAATCTGATCATTCAGAAGTGCAATAGCAAAAAGTTTAGTTAATAGGTACACTGGGTCAAATGTGGTGGCTTACATCTGTAATCCTAACACGTTGAGAGGCCAAGGCAGGTGGATTGCTTGAGCCCAGGAGTTTGTGACCAGTCTAGGCAACATGGCGAAACCCTGTCTTTACCAAAAAAAAAAAAAAAGAAGCCAGGCGTGGTGGTGCATGTCTGTAGTCCCAGCTACTAGGGAGACAAAGGTGGGAGAGTCACTTGAGCCTGGGAGGTTGAGGCTGCAGTGAGCTGTGTTACTCCAGCCTGGGTGACAGAGTAAGACCCTGTCTAAAAACAAAACAAACATAGGTACAGTGATATTGAGGCAATGTGAATTAACCATGCATATACTTAGCTTTGTAATGAACAGTGAATTTATTAAACAGCCAATTACCCCAACTATTCTAAAGTAAGTACTACAGATTAAAGCTTTGAAGTTCTATGACTTTTACTAAGGAAATGCAGAGCTGAGGCTAACATATCTTTTTTTTTTTTTTTTTTTTTTTTTTTTTTTTTTTTTTTTTTTTTTTTTTTTTTTTTTTTTTTTTTTGAGATGCAATCTTACTCTGTCACCCAGACTGGTGTGCAGTGGTGTGATCTCAGCTCACTGCAACCTCTGCCTCCTGGGTTTAAGTAATTCTCCTGCCTCAACCTCCTGAGTAGCTGGAAATAACCCAGCTATTCTAAAGAAAGTACTATAGATGGAAGCTTTGAAGTTCTATGACTTTTACTAAGGAAATGCAGAGCTGAGGCTAACATCTCTGTTTTGTTTTGTTTTGAAATGGAGTCTCACCCTAACCCAGGCTGGAGTGCAGTGGCGCAGTCTCAGCTCACTGCAGCCTCCGTCACCTGGGTTCAAGTGATTCTTCTGCTTCAGTCTCCTGAGTAGTTGGGACTACAGGCATATGCCACCACTCCCAGCTAACTTTTGTATTTTTAATACAGATGGGGTTTCACCATCTTGGCCAGGATGGTCTTAAACTCCTGACCTCAGATGATCTCCACCTCAGCCTCCGAAACTGCTGGGAATACAGGCATGCGCCACTGTACCCGGTCCTAAGATCTCTTAATATTTATCCCAAATAACTGGGTTTTAAGTGTTCTTCAGATATAATGAATGTAGTAATAAGTATTACCAGATATTGTTATTTCAACTTTTATTATTATTATTGAGCCAAGATCTTGCTCTGTCGCCCAGACTGGTGTGATTCTAGCTCACTGTAGCCTCAATCTCCTGGGCACTGGCAGTCCTCCCACCTCAGTCTTCCAAGTAGCTGAGACTTATAGGCACATGCCACAGTGACCCACTAATTTTTTATCTTGTGTGTGTGTGTGTGTGTGTTTAAGAGACGGGGGTCCCGCTACGTTGCCCAGGCTGGAGTGCAGTGGCTGTTCACAAGCGTGATCCCACTACCGATCAGCACAGGAGTTTTGACCTGCTCTGTTTCCATCCTGGGCCGGTTCACCCCTCCTTAGGCAACCTGGTGGTCCCTCACTCCCGGGAAGTTACCATTTTGATGCCGAACTTAGTGTGGACACCCGATCGGCATAGTGCACTACAGCCCAGAACTCCTGGGCTCAAGTGATCCTCTCACCTTAGCTTCCTGAGTAGCTGGAACTGCAGGCATCACCCCTGCACCTCGCTTATTTTTTTTTATTATTATTTTTTTGAGGCAGGCTCTGCTCTGTCAGCTCGGCTGGAATGCAGTGACTCAATCTTGGGTTGCTGCATCCTAAATTTTCTGGGCCAAGCAATCCTCCCAGTCTCAGCCTCCCAAGTAGCTGGAACTAGAGGTGCGTGCCACCATGCCCAGCTGATTGTTAATTTCTTTTAGAGACAGGGTCTAACTGTATTGCCCAGGTTGGTCTTGAACTCCTGGGCTCAAGTGATCCTCCCACTTTAGCCTCCTGAAGTGCTGGGATTACAGATGTGAGCCACCACACCTGGCCTGTTGTTAAATTTTAATTTATTTTTGGTAAAGACCAAGTCTTAACCATTTTGCATAAGCTAGTTTTGAATTCCTAGCCTCAAGGGATCCTCCCACCTCTGCCTCCCAAAGTGCTGGGGCTGCAGGCATGAGCTACTGCATCAAATGGGAAAATATTTTTTTAAGATGCTTGTTAATGGAGACTCCTGAAGGTTGTTGACTTCACGGTAGCATTTTCAGCCTAGCTAGTATTATCATGGGTTAATAAAGATAAATTTGTTGGCAATATAACTTTATTAAGGACAACCTGATTGTGATAATTGTTTTACTTCTATATCATTTTTGTATGTAAAAATACCAGCAGATTTGCATAGGGCTTTTTATTATCAAGGAAAGTATATTACTATATAATTGCTAATTGGATGAATGACCAAACTTATATACTAAAATTATCCTGATAGATTTTTAGTTGCCACAGACCTAAACAATGTCCTTAAACCAACTTGACCCTCTTTTCACAGATTAGAAAACAACTATTATTATTATTATAGTTTATAATTTCTTGAAGTTAATCACTACATGACCATTTTATGTAGTTTTTATAATAATTTTTGCTGGGCAGTGGCTTATGCCTGTAGTCCCAGCACTTTGGGAGTCCGAGGCAGGAGGATTGCTTGAGCTCAGGAGTTCAAGACCAGCCTGAGCAACATGGCGAGACCTCACATCTACAAAAAAAAAATTAGCCAGGCATGGTGGCATGTGCCTGTAGTCCCAGCTACTGAGGAGGCTGAGATAGGAGAATCTCTTAAGCCTGGGAGGCAGAGGTTGCAATAAGCTGTGATCACACTGCTGCACTCCAGCCTGGGTGACAGAGCGAGACCCTGTCTCAAGAAAAAAAAAATTGGCCAGGCATGGTGGTTCACACCTGTAATCCCAGCACTTTGGGAGGCCAAGGCAGGCCGATAACAAGGTCAGGCATTTGAGACCAGTCTGGCCAACATAGCAAAATGCCGACTCTCCTAAGAATACAAAAAAAATTAGCCAGGCGTGGTGGTGGGCGCCTGTAGTCCCAGCTTGGGAGGCTGAGGCAGAAGAATCACTTGAACCCAGGGGGCAGAGGTTGCAGTGAGCTGAGATCACACCACTGCACTCCAGCCTGGGCAACAGAGCGAGACTCCATCTCAAAAAAAAAAAAAGAGAGAGAAAAAAAGAAAAAATTTAATATTAATGAATATTCTAGTTCACTAAGTTTTAGTGTGTTACACTGCACTGAATTCTTTCAGCTGCCTTTCCTTGCAGCTGATTGACAGTTGACAAGTCAGGTATTGCTTTTGGTGTTCCCATAAAAAGATTTTGCCCTATAAATGTGACTGCATCCCCTATGTTTGAATTTTCTGGATTTATTCTAGTTGTTTTAGGTTGGGACTGTTACTTGGCAAGTTGAAAGCTCTTAAATACTTAGGCAAGGTTAGGGCTTAATGTAGAAGTGGAATGACTGTCATTCCCCAACTCTTTGTTAATAGTTCATTAGCACAGAGACCTAAACACTTAAGTGGTCTTCTTATTTTATTTATTTATTTATTTATTTATTTATTTTTATTGAGGAATTTTTATATAAAATGTCGTTGAGTCCCAGATGAGATTTTTGGGAAAGAAGGGGTGTTAGTGATCAGGTAAACTTGGGTGACTGCATGGGTTTTATCTTTGAATATTTATATTATTCTGTACTAGCTTTCCTTACATTAAAAATATGACAGTCATAGAAGCATACTTTTATTCTCCTAGGTGATGGTCTAAATTTGCTTCTGTGGGTCTGGAGGCTAATAGAATGTCATGTTATTCAGCAGTATTTTTGCCTTTGTGTTATCCCTTAATAGAAGAAATAAAAGTATTCATCTAATAGAGATAGAGTTTAAGATTACAGGTAATTTTGCCAACCCTTTTGAGGACAGTAACAACAAAAGCCCTTCTCTTGGTAAATTGATCTTTGACTAAACATTTGACTAACTGTTCCTTAGTCTCCTTATTCTATGCTTCTAAATTCCTGATGGTAGCAGGAGAGAGGATGGGATTAGACTCCTTATGAGCTTCCTTGCCCTTGTTGTCTTTGTTCATGTGGAAGGTGCAAACAGCTGCTGTGGCTTATGCATTCGTCTTAGTCGCTGCTTTATGTAGTCTACATTTTGATAGTTTTATCTTTCTGAATAACCAAATCATCTGTCACTTAACTATAAACTTTATAGTTATATTTTTTCTCTTTGGATGTCTGTTAAATTTAGACGTTTTAGTTTAGTTTTGTTTCTGTTAATCTTCACACCAGGTCTTTTCTGTGCTTTAGGTTGATTCTTCACCACACTGAAACCATTAGGAAAAATCCTTGTGGTTAACAGCAGAGGCTTCAGAGTGTAACCTGTACTCGGGCCTAGAAATTATTTAAAATGGCGACTGATACGTCTCAAGGTGAACTCGTCCATCCTAAGGCACTCCCACTTATAGTAGGAGCTCAGCTGATCCACGCGGACAAGTTAGGTGAGGTAGGGGCTGACACATTCTTGAAGCTCACTCTTGGATCAATCCCTGACTTCAGGCCCTGCTGGGTCCTTCTTGGTACATGTTCCTTCCCTTACTTTGGGGAGTCTAGTTTGTGAATTTGGAAAAAAATCAGATACAAAGTTCTTTTCATCTTCCCTTTCCCCTCAATTCCTGAGAAAACCTCCAACCTTCTAAATTTATAGCAAATCAACTATAATTATGTGTTTCCATTTGAAATTCAAGCTAAAATAACATACTTTAAAAAGTATTTCTTAAAAATCATATTCACTTCAAAAAACTTGTTAAAAGTAATTTGCATCAGATCCTGGAGTCGACTTGAAGAATTCTCCTACATCTTCTAGCACCCAGTTAGGCCCTTTGAGAAAGAGAGAAAAGAGAATTTTTTAATGCATGTTTGATTATGGCCATCTCTTTTCTCAGAAGGTAGAAGATAGCACCATGCCGATTCGTCGAACTGTGAATTCTACTCGGGAAACTCCTCCCAAAAGCAAGCTTGCTGAAGGGGAGGAAGAAAAGCCAGGTAAAGTAAAACTGCGACACCACTTAAAACAGCAAAAAGTTTTACTGCAATTTGGAGTGTCCCATAAATTCCTTTGAACTTAATTGTTCTTTTTTCATTACTGTTTTGGGGAAACATTTAGAGAGAGAATCAATAGCTATTGGTATGTCATTGCCAGACCATGTGGGCAAAGAAAGATTTCACTTTCTCTGTAAAGATTTTTCGAAGGTGAAAATGTTATGTTGGAATTAAAAACAGAAAAATGTTTGGGGATGACAGAAATGGCCAAAGAGTAGCATTCTGGACATAAAGTGTCATGGGGATGAATGCACTGTGGGAGAATGGAAAACGTGGGCCTTCAGGGTAGATAGTGGAAGGTTCATCCAGACATCATCTGGAGGCCTTAAGAGAAGCAAATGGTAATCTGTTGGTCTGTAACAGGTATCGCTAGAGAAAAGATTGGCCAGTCAGTGGTGGGAGCATAACAAATGGAAAGAAACATAGACCCATCAGCATGGAGTACTAGTGCTCCTCTATGGCATCTGTAACCACCCCTTCTTCTTTTCCCGTCTTTATTTTTTTTCTCAAGATCTTTTTTTTTTCTTTTTCCCTTTCTCTCTTGCCTTTTACCTCAAGTTTTTCAGGGATGAGCACACTGTGCTGCCCCTGTTGTGGCTGTTAGAATCAGTTATTTGCTGACCAGCCTGTATTAGGAATAGAGGGCCCGGCACAGTGGCTCACACCTGTAATCCCAGCACTTTTGGAGGCTGAGGTGGGCAGATCACCTGAGGTCAGGAGTTCAAGACCAGCCTGGCCAACATGGTGAAACCCCATCTCTACTAAAATTACAAACATTATCTGGGCATGGTGGTGCACGCCTGTAATCCCTGCTACTCGGGAGGCTGAGGCACAAGAGTCGCTTGAGCCCAGGAGGCGGAAGCTGCGGTGAGCTGAGATCACACCATTGCACTCCAGGCTAGGCAACAGAGGGAAACTGTCTCCAAAAAAAAAGAGGAATAGAAAATACATGCATCCTTGTTGCCTGTATCTCTTGGTGTTTGCATCAGGGCAGACATCAAAAACCAGTCAATGTATTCTTTTTTGTCTGAGCCGGGATTTTGTCTCTGAATCCTTAGATGAATTCTCTAAACAATTTGGGTACCCTAGCCTAAGGCAGTAAAGAAACATGGGAATCCGAATATTTTAAAAAGTAAACGGGTGCTGGTAAGTTGAAGATAGATTATCTTGTCCAGCACTGGGATAAGCCACTTGGTCTATCTTAATCCATGTTTATTTAACAGCCAGCTGAAGCCACTAAATCACTAATAACATCAGTTTTCAGAATACGTGTTAGAGGGTTCAGATGCAGAGTATTAGAAAAGTCAGCCAAGAGTTTATAAAGAAATAGTGTCACTTCACAAGTTGTCTGTTTAATCTTCTCTCTATCCCATTTTGTACATAGAAATTAGACTTTATTCATTTTAAATTTTGTAAACTCTACGTTTTACGCAGAAACAGACACAGTAGTTTAATGAGTTGGAAACAATGTCTTATACATACAACATATTCAATATCTGTTGAATGACTGAACCTTTATTAAGCCCTAACTTAAGCAGTTATTGAGAAGAAAAAAATAATGTAAAATTAAATTTATGGGTTTTTTTTTGTTTGTTTGTTTTGAGGTGGAGTTTCACTCTTGTTGCCCAGGCTGGAGTATAATGGCACGATCTCGGCTCACTGCAACTTCCGCCTCCTGGGTTCAAGTGATTCTCTTGCCTCAGCCTCCCAAATAGCTGGGATTACAAGCATGCATCACCACGCCCAGCTAATTTGGTATTTTTAGTAGAGATGGGATTTCTCCATGTTCGTCAGGCTGGTCTGGAGCTCCTGACCTCAGTTAATCTGCCGTCCCCGGCCTCCCAAAGTGCTGAGATTACAGGGGTGAGCCACCTTGCCCAGCTGTCTTTTGTTTTGTTTTAATGAGACAGAGTCTTACTCTGTTGCCCAGGCTGGAGTGCGGTGGCGCAATCTCGGCTCACTGCGACCTCTGCCTCCCGGGTTCAAGCGATTGTCCTGCCTCAGCCTCCTGAGTAGCTGAGACTACAGGCGCGTGCCACCATACCTGGCTAATTTTTTGTATTTTTAGTAGAGACGGGGTTTCAGTGTGTTAGCCAGGATGGTTTCGATCTCCTGACCTCATGATCCGCCCACCTCAGCTTCCCAAAGTGCTGGGATTACAGGCATGAACCACTGTGCCCGGCCTATAAGTCTTACTACAGTAAAACCCAGTGAATGATTCTTAGCTTTTCATCTTTTTTAGAATAAGGCAAAGTATAAATAAACATGACTGACTAATAGTAAATTCTTGCCCATGCAGCCCATGCAACAATTTGGGTCAAATTGTTGGGGTAAGGGGCAGTAAAAGATACATTATGGTAGAAGCGGGAGGAAAAAAAAGATTCGTCATGATGAAAAATACATTTTATTGTGGAAAACTTAAATGCAGTTATTAGCCGTATCCCCACCTATCATTGTTACATAGTGCAGTTCTATCCATAATACTTTGTGAACCTGAGCATATGGGAAACAGTTCTAGAAGCAGTAGAGAAGGCCAAAGGAGGACAAGAATCACTTGTTTAGCATATAAGTGTTGGCCCACAGGCTTCCCTAAAGCATTTTATATAATCCTTATAATAACTCTGTGAGATAAGGATACTAAGACTCAAACATCAAAGACCTTTCCTTAAGGTTAGCAATCTATAAAGGTACAGAGATTGAACTTGAATCCAGGTGAGTCTGACCCTAAAACTTCAGTTTTGGCTGAACAGATATATGAGGAGTTTGATTAGTCTAATCTATGCAATTTTACTTGAAGAGCATAATCTGGGACAGGATTTACAAATTGTAGTTAACTGTTCTGAGATTTATGGTTTAGAATTTTAATTAGTTGAAAATCTGAAAATTCCTTTAGAATTGTACTTATGTGATTTGATTTTAAGAAGTAGTGGCATTTTAAAATTCTCATTTATGTGAAGCCCACAAAGAAGTCCTTATCATTAGTCCAATAATTAATTCACATAATTAAATTGATCAGATTCTTTAAGCATATACTTTGGCTTGCAGTATATGCTTGCCACTGGAGTCCTTTCTCTTTTGTGTTTTTTGTTTGTTTGTTTTTTCTTTTGGAGTCCTCTGAAGTCCCTGCATAACCAGTGGCTGGGATTCTGTGTTTTATAGTAGTGGCTCAGAGACATGCTATGAAGGAAAGGCACAGATAACAAGCAGACCTCCATGTTCCCCCTCTCATATTTCTACTCTTGTTTCAGTCATTCCTCTTGGAAAATACATGAGGTTTTTATTATTTACTCTCTGGGATTTGCCTGTTAAATTGTAAAATGGCGAGTTTCTTAATGGTGAGTCTCATGAATATTGCAGAGTAGAATAATTAAATGATTTGGGATGAAATGAGTTTTCCTTTCTATGTAATTTCCTGGTTTATCTATTTTTCTCATAATAACCACCTGACCAGGAAGCTTGAGTGGCATGAAGAATGTAAGAAAACTCCATTAGTGGTCATTTGTTTTTATTTTAGAATTTGTTAATTGGACACTTTGGCTGGTCTGTTTAATAAGATAAACTTTTGCCCTTTTATTGACTCAGATTTGAATACTCAGATTTGAATACATCTGCTTATGCACTTCTGCTCACCTGATTTTTTAGAACCAGATGTAAGTTCAGAGGAATCTGTCTCCACTGTAGAGGAACAAGAGAATGAAACGCCACCTGCCACTTCGAGTGAGGCAGAACAGCCAAAGGGTGAACCTGAGAATGAAGAGAAGGAAGAAAAAAAGTCTTCTGAGGAAACCAGAAAGGAGTAAGGAGTTATGTCTTCTTGCTATTTATATTTGAAGAATGTGTAAAGACTATGGATCAGATTGTTTTAAAGTGTTGCAACATTTGTTTATGCTAGGTGTTTGCTATTTGGATTTAATTTTTAGAATTACCATTTGAAACAGGCTTATTATATAATTGTATGACCTGCTAGAATTTGCTGTAGTTAGCAGAACACTATGGTTTGAATAATCCAAAGGCCTTTCTCTTTGGCTTTGGAATGTGTTTTTGAGCTTATAATTTGTTGTGGAGTGTATCTGATATTTTAAGCATTGGCAACACTTCAGTAAGAAATGAAAATAACTATAAAAATCTGACCTAGAAGACATTTCACTATTTTATTCCTACCTCTGTGCCAGGAATGGATTGGTTTTGTGTGCTTTCATTAGAAGGCATTAGTCTGTATCAAGCCATTGATAGTGTGACCTGAAAGTCTATATATGTTTGCTGAAGTAGTCAATTGAAGAAGTGACTTTGAAAATCTGAAAGTCAAATTTACTACTGATGTGTATCTATATAAGGTGATGGCAGTTACTTTTTAATTTTAATTTTTTTTTTTTTTTTTTTTTTGCAGGAGAGCTGGTAGTAATTATTCTACTCTTTTTTCATAATTGGTCAGAACAGTTAGAAATTACTTTTAAATATAATCATGCATTGCTTAACAATGGGTATACATTCTGAGAGATGCATTTTTACGCAATTTCATCATCGTGCCAACATCATAAAGTGTACTTATGCAAACCTACATGATACAGCCTACTGCATACCTAGGCTTTATGGGATAGTCTGTTGTTCCTAGCTAAACCTTTATAGCATGTTACTGTACTAAATACTGTAGGCAATTATAACACAATGGTAAGTATTTATGTATTTTAAACATAGAAAAGGTACAGTAAAAATACAATTTAAAGGATAAAAAATGGTATACCTGTATAGGATACTTACCATGAATGGACCTTATAGGATTGGAAGTTGCTCGGTGAACGAGTGGTAAGTGAATGGAAAGGCCTAGGGCGTTATTGTGTTCAAATGTAGACTTTATAAACATTGTATCCTTAAGCTACACTAATTTTATTAAAAGATTATTTTTATTTCTTCAATAATAAACCTTACCTTACTATAACTTTGTTTTAATTTTTTTAACTTTTTGACTCTTGTCAAAAGTTTAAAACACAACACATTACACAGTTGTACAAAAAGTATTGTTTAATTATTTTATAAGCTTTTTTCTGTGTAAAAAATTATTTATTTATTTTCAAATATATGTATACTTTTTTCTTTTTAAAAAAGGAGTTTCACCATGTTCGTCAGGCTGGTCTTGAACTCCCAACTTGAGGTGATCCGCCAGCCTTGGCCTCTAAAGTGCTTGGATTACAGGTGTGAGCCACCACGCCCGGCCCTAAAAATTTTTTATTTTTAAAAAACTTCTAAACTTTTATTAAAAACGAAGACACAAGCCATACGCAGTGATGCACACCTGTAGCCTTGTCTACTTAGGAAGCCAAGGTGGGAGGATTGCTTGAGCCCTGAAATTTGAGTCTAGGTTAGGCAACATCATGAGACCTCATATCTATAAAAAAGCAAAACTAAGACACAAACACACACTTTAACCTATGCCTGCACAGTGTCAGGGTCATCAATATCACTGTCTTCCACCTCCAGATCTTGTCCCACTGGAAGGCCTTCAGGAGCAGTAATATGCATTGACCTGTCATCTCCTATGATAACAGTGCTGTCTTTTGGATAGCATTGTTCTGAAATACCTGATTTGAGTCTGTTTTACAGTTAACTTTTTATTTTTTTGGATGGAAAGCATGTACTCTAAAATAATGATAAAAAGTATAGTAAACCCATAAACTAGCAGTATAGCCATTTATTATTATTATTATGTATTATATATAATTGTAATGTGCTACTTTTTTTTTTGAGATGGAGTCCCACTACGTCACCAGGCTGGAATGCAGTGGCATGATCTCAGCTCACTGTAACCTCCGCCTCCTGGGATTAAGCAATTCCCCTACTTCAGCCTCCTGAGTAGCTGGGATTACAGGTGCACACCACCATGTGCAGCTGATTTTTGTATTTTTAGTAGAGATGGGGTTTCACCATGTTGGCCAGGATAGTCTCGATCTCTTGACCTCGTGATCCACCCACCTCAGCTTCCCAAAGTGCTGGGATTACAGGCGTGAGCCACCACACCTGGCCAGTGTGCTATATTTTTATATGCCTGGCAGCACAGTAAGTTTGTTTATACCAATGTCACCACAAACAAGTGAGTAGTGTGTTGTGCTGTGATACTATCACAGCTATCATGTTAACCAGGTAATAGGAGGTTTTCATTTCCTTTATAATCTTGAGACCATTGTTGTATATGTGGTCTGTCGACTAAAATATCGTTATGCAGCACATAACCATAAAAGAATAACTTAGTAATAACAATACCTTCTGGGATCTTCAGCGTATTCTTTATCTGAGTTTCATAGGTATAGCTAAGGTCTGTGGAATTTGTAGCAACTATCTGTGTGTGTGTGTGTGTGTGTGTGTGTGTGTGTGTGTGTGTATTTTTAATAGAGATGGCGTCTCATTATGTTAGCCAGGTTGGGCTTGAACTCCTAGCTTCAGGCAGTTCTCCAACCTCACATCCCCAAATTGCTGGGATTACAGGTATGAGCCACTGCACCCAACCTATCCTATATTTTTTTTTTTTTTT
>NW_016107330.1:11015801-11021883 GCF_001604975.1 Cebus imitator | reverse complement strand
GGCCTCCCAAAGTGCTGGGATTACAGGCTTGAGCCACCGCGCCCGGCCCCTATATTTTTAAATCTTCTAAAATCTTCTAATGCATATATTAGGTGCACAGAGTACTGTTATATACTCAGAATAAAATTTATGTAATGCTTTAAAGCTCATAAAATTGCTTTGACAAACATACTGTTATAGCTCTTGCAACACCTTGGGAAGTAGTTGGTTTTGTATTACTATTTTATAGCTAAGGAGACTGAGACTCACATCGTTTACTAAGATCATGTAGCTAGCTAGTAAATGTTTGAGTGAAAACGCAAAGAAAGGTTTTCTGACTTAAGAGCTTGAAATTTTTCCACTATACCAAATTGCATCTGTTGTAGTTAACAAATAATGCATTTTAAAATTTTCATTTATCTTATGTACTGACCGCTTATACCAGTGCTAATTTATGTGACTCCTCTTTCCTGTACCTAAGAGAAAAATACCTTTTTAATTCATTTATGATACCCAGTTTTTAAAGAGTTATTTTGTAAAATTTTGCTTATTGTACATAGCACCTTAGCCTGTAAGTAAAGCATTAATTTTTATCTCTTCCTGGTCTTTTTCTCTTTCTGACTTTATACATCTTTCTAGAGAGTTTATCTTCTGTAATAACAATTCTTTGTTTTAAAGTGAGAAAGATCAATCTAAAGAAAAGGAGAAGAAAGTGAAAAAAACGATTCCTTCCTGGGCTACCCTTTCTGCCAGCCAGCTAGCCAGGGCCCAGAAACAAACACCAATGGCTTCTTCCCCACGTCCCAAGATGGATGCAATCTTAACTGAGGCCATTAAGGCAAGTTTTTATTTCAAGCAATTCATCTTAGATTTATTATGTTCATTTTTTTCTTATTTGAAAATGACATACTTCTGTCTAGACATTATAAATCTTGCTCTGCTTCCTGAAGGAGTTTTAAAGAGAGGGAAGTCATTATGTGTTCATGGTTGTCTAATGTAATCACATTTGGTGAACACTTAATTTTTTTTTAAAATGTATACTTACTATTACAAATATTTTTAACTTTAGAATTTTAAAATTCAGTTTGTTAAGTATAGTTTTTATTCGAAGGCTGAAAATACTAATTCATTCAAATGTTAATTCATTCAACAATCATTTAAGGACTACCTTCCCTCTGTCGGGTACCCCTGCTAGTGGTATAGAATTAATTAAGGCTAGCAAAGACCTTGCCCTTATAAATCTAATTATGTCTCAGTAACTGGAAAATATTGAGAGTTTTTGGTTAAAAAATATCTCTAAGTTCATTTGTAAAGCTAAGTGTCTGATCTTGGTAGTGGTTTTCTTTCATACCTGAACCCTGTTACAAACTGCTTTATCACCTAGACATTCCAAAATGCTTACAAAAATTATTCTCCTTACATAGATTTATGATTTGCTGTAATCCATTGACTTTTCATCAGAAAAATTTCGCCATTTAAAGGTTATCTTCTAATCTGACATTGCCTTTATTGTATAAGTCTTTTCATTTAATTTTGCCTTGTTTCGTTCACACGATCAGATGATAAGAGGAGTTAGAACAGACCCATCTTTCAGGGACCCATTGTTAGGGTCTGAGGCAAGATTAGGAAGGCAGGGATACAGATAATTTTAACCAGAAAAAGGAAGATGTGTGTAGAAAGGAGCAGCCTCTTTGTCATTCTCAGAATGCAAGAAGATAGCACTAACACATAAACTGGAAAAGGGGTTTGCTTCCAGACCTCTTCCGCTACTCCTTCAAGACTTCTTATGCTCTCACCTCATTAAGAAAACTTCATTGGTCTAGATCACCTGACTGTAGTGAAATCTCTGGTTTGTATAGCCTCTCTTCAAGGATTTTGTTTGGTGATCACTCAGCCTGGGTTTGAAGGAGCAGCATCATAGTGAGAATGTAAAAGGTACTAAAACTTTAAAATAGTGAAACAAAATATTAAAACAATATCAATTTGGCTTAAAGAATGGTTTGAATATGATTGTGCATATTTATATAGATGATGGATATATATGGATAATGTGTATTCCGTGGAGTATGTCAAATTATTGTTTCAGACCACAGATTCCATTTTCTATATCAAACAGGAATCATGGTGTCTACTTCCATCTCATTGTCAGATTGGTGGAGCAAAAGATTATTTGTTTGAGCATTAGTGTTCTTTTCTGCTTGGTTTTCTTTGCTTTGTGTTTTCTTATAAGATGAAGAGTAAAACTCAATAGGTCATTAATAATAGTAGAGACGTAGACTTGAATTATATGACCCATATTAATACAACTTGTTTTGTGTTGTACAATCTATTCTGGACTGTTACTAAAAATAACCTGTGAGTTATTTTTTTGTTGTTGTCAAAATGTATAAAAACATGAACAAAATTCTTACCCAGTGAGAATAAGTGCTACATTCATTTAATAGACAACATGGCAGTACAGAATTGATGGACTGGCCCATTAAATGACAGATGCTACTTCTATGTGCTTCAAAATTTAAAGTGTTTGATTTGATGACAATGACCAGTTGGAAAACAAAATTTTAAGCATTTGAAAAATATTAAATATTTACTGCCTTTGTGACATAATGAGCTACTTAATTCTTCGAGTTGCATTAGTCAAATGGAGTGTACGTAAAATAGGATGGAAATGGAAGAGGGCACATTAAATTCAAATAGAATACCTTCACTATTACCCAAAACTCTCCTTCAGGACTTTGCCATCTGTAAACCCCTTTTTATGCCATTTGTTCATATCATCTTGATTCTTCTCTCTGCTGACATTCATATAAAGTCTTCAGGGAAATATTGATCCTGGCATGCTCATTTCTTAAGCTTATACCTTAAAATGGACCAGATCTGTGATCCTGTAATTGATAGGTTTGTTCTGCTTCTCTCATTTTGATGCCAAAGATCTGTCTTCTAAATATAGAATGGAATTAAAATGGAAAAAGGTTCTTTGTTATATATAGAATGTCGTTCATGTTTAGTGTGGTCTTTCAGGCTGTTTTGAACAATTTAAATTTGTAGCAGAAATATTTAGTAATTCTGTTATATCTCCGTAGCCATTATAAACTGAAGTCTTCTGAAGTTCATTCTTCCCTACCATTTCTGTCATCCATTATTAAGTTCACTTCCAAAATAATTTATTTTGAAAATATATGTCAGACTCTGTATCTAATAAAAAACAACGGGTTTAATGCATATGGTTTGATAAATCTTTTCTAGGCTTGCTTCCAGAAGAGTGGTGCATCAGTAGTTGCTATTCGAAAATACATCATCCATAAGTATCCTTCTCTGGAGCTGGAGAGAAGGGGTTATCTCCTTAAACAAGCACTGAAAAGAGAATTAAATAGAGGAGTCATCAAACAGGTATTACACAGTTGTTAGTAATAAGATCATTTCATTGTGTATTGGCTTTAAGTCTGTAGTTAGTAACATTTAGGCTTTTTGTGTCTTTTTTGTTAAAAATAGGTTATATGATGATGAAATTGCTTAAGTTTAACCTCTTTGAATTATCTGAGGCTAGGTTTTGAAAACGTTGGTGCCATTAAGATAGTGTAAGTTTTTTCTTGCTTGCTTTGCTCTTAATTGAATTTTCCTTTGGGGACTGCTTGTGCTTGAAATCATGTAGTGCTGAACATGAAAAGAGGTAAGGAATCCTACTACTGAAACAGCAGAAATGGGGCTAAGCATGGTGGCCTACGCCTGTAGTCCCAGCACTTCTGGAGGCTGAGTTGGGAGGATCACTTGAGCCCAGGAGTTTGAGAGCAGCCTGGGCAAAACATAGCAAAACCCCTTCTCTACAAAAAATACAAAATTAGCAGGGTGTGGTGGCATGTGCCAGTCCGCCCTATGTATAGTCCCAGCTACTTGGGAGGCAGAGGCAGGAGGACTGCTTGAGCCTGGGGAGCTCAAGACTCTAGTAAACTATGATCTCACCATTCTAGCCTTAGTAAAAGTGAGACCTTGTCTGACTTTTAAAAAAGAAATAGCGAAAATGATAATTGTCCTTGTCTTAGGTTTGTTTCCTTCAAAGTCTAACTTATATGGCAGATTTCTTACTATTGATTTTTAGCTTCGCAAATATGCTTACCTTAGCTGATTAGTATCTAAACTATTAAAGCCTGTTGGGAGTATCAGAGAAGCCTGAATGAAATGTGACTAGTACTGGAACCAATGTTGATTTCAGGCATAAATCCACTTTACCTTGCATAGTGCATGGAGGTTTAGAACCATAGAAATCTTAAGCTAGAATAAACTTTATCTTATGTTAAACTCTTCAGAGGTCCAGAGTGATGAAATAACTACTAATATATCATGGTAGTAGCAAAGATTTTAAAAACCTAGTTCACTACATTCCTAGAGTCTTGTTGCCTTTTTTCTATGCCTCCCTGCCTTTTTGATCAGTATAGAATTATTTGCCACTCAGGCATTTAAACTCTGCTTAGGGACTTTCAACTAGTATTAATTCCACAAATATTCCTTGTCTCCTATGTGCCAGGTACCTGGAGGTCTGTCAGTGAATAAAACATATTCCTGCTGTGTGGAGCTTAGAGTCTAGCTTTCTCAAAATGTAAAACTGATATTTAAACAGCCTTTAAAATTATCACTGATAGCCTGGTGCAGTGGCTCATGCCTGTAATCCCAGTACCTTGGGAAGCTGAAGTGGAAGGGTTGCTTCAGGCCAGGAGTTTGAGACCAGCCTTGGCAACACGGCGAGGTGAGACACTGTCTTTACAAAAAAAATTACTTCTTTATTGTAATTTATTTTACTTTTTGAGGCAGGATCTCACTCTGGCCGAGGCTGGGGTGCAGAGGTGCAATCTTTGCTCACTGCAACCTCTACCCACTGGGCTCCAGTGGTCCTTCCACCTGGGCTTCCTGAGTATGTGGGACTAGGTGTGCACCACCACACCCAGTTAATTTTTGTATTTTTTGTAGAGACAAGGTTTTGCCATGTTGCCCAGGCTGGTCTCCAGCTCCTGGACCCAAGTGATTCACCTGCCTCAGCCTCCCAAAGTGCTGAGATTACAGATGTGAGCCACCACTTCCAGCCTTTACAAAAAATTTAAAAATTAGCCAAATGTAGGGGTGCATGCTTGTAGTCCCAACTCAGGAGGCTGAGGCAGGAGGATCGCTTGAGTTGAGGCTGCATTGAGCTATGATTGTGCCACTGTACTCCACCATGTATGACAGAGTAAGACCCTGTCTCTAAAATAAAACAAAATAATCATTGATTAAAAAGGTCTTACCTGGTTAATATAATTATTAGAGCCAAGGACTTACCCTGTAACACAGTATATGTCAGCATAGCTTATGCGATGGCCTCATGTCTTAGTTTATGACCTGTTCTAGCCTACATAGCCTGACCACCCTCAGTTTGATGCTTAAACAACTCTTAATAGCCTCAGAGCATTCCAGCTTGATTCCTACATTGATAGCAGTGTAGGTAAAATTAAGCTGTGGAGTACTTTGGCTATTGTGAATCAACTTTTTTTTTTGGAGATGAAGTCTCGCTCTGTTACCCAGGCTGGAGTGCAGTGGCATGATATCATCTCACTGTACTGTCTGCCTCCCGTGTTCAAACAGTTCTCCCGCCTTAGCCTCCTGAGTAGCTGGGGTTACAGGCACCTGCCACCTCGCCTGGCTAATTTTTTATATTTTTAGTGGAGACAGGGTTGCACATGTTGGTCAGGCTGGTCTCAAACTCTTGACCTCAAGTCATTTGCCCACCTTCACCATCCCAAGTGCTGGGATTACAGGAATGAACCACCGCTGGCCTATTGTGAATCAGCTTTAAAACTTTATGAAAGTACTTTGTGAACTGGAAATATATGGCAAAACTTACATACCATTTTGTGCAGTGTCTAGAAAATTGTTAGCTAACCTTTCCCATAAGGAATAATGTGTCACTGGTAAACTGGGGGAAGTTATGTGGCCTGAGACTAATTAGGCTCTGAACTTTTTCCAAGGAGCTTTTAAGACAGTGAGGACTTTTCTTATTTTTCTAAGAGATTGTGTCCCTTCCTTCTGTGTGACATTTTTGCATTTTTTATTTTGTTGTGAAAGTTTTTTTTTTTTT
>NW_016107330.1:11014761-11015760 GCF_001604975.1 Cebus imitator | reverse complement strand
TTTTTGAGAGAGTCTTGCTCTGTCACCCAGGCTGTAAGTGCAGTGGCGTGATCTCAGCTCACTGCAACCTCTACTTTCCGGGTTCAAGCAATTCTCCTGCCTCAGCTTACTGAGTAGCTGGGACCACAGGCGCCCGCCACCACACCTGGCTAAATTTTTTGTATTTTTAGTAGAGAGGGGGTTCCAGGCTGGTCTTGAACTGACCTTGTGATCTGCTTGCCTCAGCCTCTCAAAGTGCTGGGATTACAGGCATGAGCCACTGCGCCTGGCCTCATTTTGAAAGTTTGTAATAGACTAACCTGGTGTCACAATAGTGTTCTTCTCAAAATTTTGTAGATGAGAAAACAAAAGCTCAGAGCAGTAACTGGATTGTCCAGTATTGCTCAGCGTCAGCTAGTTGGTACTATAAAGGAGCTTTTATCTGAAATCTTTGGACTCTTGATTGTCTGTTCTTTTTTCTCTGAAGAATTAAACAGCACTTTATATTAGCTCTCGCAGCACTGTCATTTCCTTAGCCTAACGTATAGTTACGAATACTAGAATAACAAAATAAAAATTAATTTACTTTAGGTTAAAGGAAAAGGTGCTTCTGGAAGTTTTGTTGTGGTTCAGAAATCAAGAAAAACACCTCCGAAATCCAGAAACAGAAAGGTAAGACATCTGTACCACAGTTTGAGTGCTGTGGAGCTGTTACTGTTACTAAAAATAGCAACACTCATTGAGTGTTTGCTATGTGTCTGGCACTATGCAAAGTTCAGCCTTTCTGCTAAGACCTAGAGAGGTTATAAATAATTTGTTCATTTAGTCAGTAGAACAGCCAGGGTGCAGATTTAAGCAGTCCAACCTGGTTAAGCCTATGCTCTTAAGTGCCTTACATTAAATTATGGGCAGCTATATGAATTATACTGCTTTTTGTGAAATATCTTTTAAACTAGAGGAGAGGCATAAGAGTACTTTTTTTTTTTTTTTTTTTTTTTTTTTTTTTTTTTTTTTTTTTTT
>NW_016107330.1:11012799-11014255 GCF_001604975.1 Cebus imitator | reverse complement strand
CTTGCTCTGTCACCCAGGCTGGAGTACAATGATGTGATCTCAGCTCACTGCAGCCTGCGCCTTTCAGGTCAAACAATTCTCCTGCCTCAGCCTCCTGAGTAGCTGGGATTACAGGCACATGCCACCACGCCCAGCTAATTTTTGTGTTTTTAGTAGAGACGGGGTCTTCCTCTGTTGGTCAGGCTGGTCTCAAACTCCTGACCTTGTGATCTGCCTGCCTCGGCCTCCCAAAGTGCGGGGATTACAGGCGTGAGCCATGGTGGCCGGCCTCTTAACACTTTCAAAATGAACTATATGTATTACTTTGTATTTCATTCTTTGTTATTGAAGGCTAAAAATAAATTAGGACCTTTAAAGTCTACATTTCATTTTTGGAATGGAGTTTTACTCTTGTTGCCCAAGCTGTGGTGCAGTGGCGTAATCTTGGTTCACTGAAACCTCCACCTCCTGTGTTCAAGTGATTCTCCTGCCTCAGCCTCATGAGTAGCTAGGATTACAGGCACATGCCACCATGCCTGGCTAATTTTATATTTTTAGTAGAGACAGGGTTTCACCATTTTGGCCATACTGGCCTCAAACTTATGACCTCAGGTGATCCCCCCTCCTTGGTCTCCTGAATTGCTGGGATTACAGGCATGAGCCACTACGCCCAGCTGTTTTTTCTTTTCGTTTCTTTTGTTTTTTTTGTTTTTTGTTTTTTGGTTTTTTTTGAGATGGAATCTTCCTCTGTCATCTAGGCTGGAGTATGGTGGCTCCATCTTGGCTCACTGCAACTTCCACCTCCTGGGTTCAAGAATTTCTTGTGCTTCAGCCTCCCAAGTAGCTGGGCTTACAAGCACTCGCTACCACACTTGGCTAATTTTTGTATTTTTAGTAGAGAGAGGGTTTCACCATGTTGGCCAGGCTGGTCTTGAACTCCTGACCTCAAGTGATCCAATCACCTTGGCCTCCCAAAGTTCTGGGATTACAGGTGTGAGCCACCACACCCAGCTTTTATATGTATTTTTAATGCTCTCAAGTAAAAAGTTTAATCAGCTAAGGAAAGCCCTTGAGTTATATGTAGAAACCTTTATATTGTGTAATGATCATAATTTTTGATATTACATTTCAGAATAGGAGCTCTGCAGTGGATCCAGAACCACAAGTAAAATTGGAGGATGTCCTCCCACTGGCCTTTACTCGCCTTTGTGAACCTAAAGAAGCTTCCTACAGTCTCATCAGGAAATATGTGTCTCAGTATTATCCTAAGCTTAGAGTGGACATCAGGTATGAGCCATTGACCTGGGCTTTAAAACAAGATGTATTACTTCCTTTAGCTCCCTTTTCTTGAGAAAGGAGATAGATTAAATACTGAAGAAGGATTACTTTTAGCTAAGAATAAACCTTTTTTGTTGGTTTTATTTTTTGCCTCGTTATGTTTTTCTTTTCTTGTCTCCATATGTAGTTTTTTTTTTTT
>NW_016107330.1:10996539-11011944 GCF_001604975.1 Cebus imitator | reverse complement strand
GTAATCCCAGCTACTCAGGAGGCTGAGGCAGGAGAATTGCCTGAACCCAGGAGGCAGAGGTTGCGGTGAGCCGAGATCGCGCCATTGCACTCCAGTCTGGCTAACAAGAGCGAAACTCCGTCTCAAAAAAAAAAAAGTAAAAAGGAGTGTAGACTTTAAAGGTCCAAATTTATTCTTAGCCTTCAATAACAAAGAATGAAATCCAGCACCAGAAAGTAATGCATAAAGTTCATTTTGAAAGTGTTTGAAAAGTTGGAAAAAAAAAGATTAAAAGCTTCAGAGTTGTTAAAAAAAAAGTGTAGAAAAATGCTTTTTCAATTTCTGATAAAAATGAGCATAAGACATTTCATTTTATTGTAGAAATACTTTATACAGATGAAATTATATTTGTTGGGGAGAAGAATGTTAGTATTTACAAAAAGAAAAATTGGATCTGGGTGCAGTTTTGGGGTCTAGTATTGGATAAAAATGTACTTTTAGGCTGAGCACGGTGGCTCACGCCCATAATGCTAGCATTCCAGAAAGAGTGAGACTCCATCTCAAAAAACAGAAAACATTATATATACATATAAACATCATAGATATGTCCTGAGAATTCAGGCTTCAGTAACACCTGTACACAGAGATAGCATAATGTCTTCATCATTTACACATGCAGCATACAATTCTGAGATAATTTTGTTAGTAATTCCTATGTAAAATTTGCCACTTAACGTCTTGACAGGTCATTTAGATTGTCACATTTGCTCAATTGTAGATTCATGCAGATATATCAATTTGTTTAAATTCGTAATTCATAGACTTTGAGAGTGTTTGTGTGAGATGATTTCTAGAAAATTCTATTTAATCCAGAGTTTTTTCTACAGAAGACTACTGTATTGAATGCACATTGTCCTGATAAGTTAGTACCAGTATTTTCTTGCATTACTGAGCCATGCAATTAGAATTGCTGAAGTTTCCGTCCAGAAGCCACATTTTCAGAAAATCAGTAGTGGCCATCAGAGTGCTGAATTAAAAGGGTAGTCAAATTTTGCGAAAGAAGAGGGAATTATAGAAGCTGAAAGTTCTAAATTAAGGTGCTGATATTTTCATGCTTCTTATATGCTGAGTATAATGGTTGATAGTCAGACACAATCATGGATCAAAAATGCGTTGTATGATGCATTTAAAGATGGAAACATGCCAGATGCGGTGGCTCACACCTGTAGTCCCAGCACTTTGGGAGGCTGAGGTGGGTGGATCACGAGGTCAGGAGTTCGAGACCAGCCTGGCCAATACGGTTAAACCCCACCTCTACTAAAAATAGAAAAATTAGCCCGGCGTGGTGGCGGGCGCCTGTAGCCTCAGCTACACAGGAGGCTGAGGCAGGAGAATTGCTTGAACCTGGGAGGTGGAGGTTGCACTGTGAGCCAAGATTGCGCCATTTCACTTCAGCCTGGGCAACAGAGTGGGACTTTGTCTTAAACAAAAAATTTTTTTTAATTAAAAAAAAGTAAAAAAGATGGAAACACATTTCGCTGTTCTTTCTTCAATAAACAATAGAGTTTATTTGGCTCATGGTACTGCAGGCTGTACAAGAAGCATAGTGCAGGAATCTGCTTCTAGTGAGGGCCTCAGGAAACTTAGCAGAAGGAGGAACTGTCACATGGCAAGAAAGGGAATAAGAGAGAAGGGAAAAGTGCCACAGTCTTAACCAGATCTCATATACTTTTCTTTTCTTTTTTTTTTTTTTGAGATGGAGTCTTGTCGTCCTGGCTGGAGTGCAATGGCGTGATCTCAGTTCACTGCAACCTCCACCTTGTGGGTTCTAGCGATTCTCCTGTCTCAGCCTTCCAAGTAGCTGGGATTATAGGCGCCTGCCACCACGCCAGGCTAATTTTTTTGTATTTTTAGTAAAGACGGGGGTTTTGCCATGTTGACCAGGCTGGTCTTGAACTCCTAACCTCGTGATCCACCCACTGGCCTCCCAAAGTGCTGGGATTACATGTGTGAGCCACTACGCCCTGCCCAGATCTCACACTCGCTGATTACTGCCAGAAAGGCACAAAGCCATTCATGAGGGATCTACCCCCAAACACCTCCCAGTAGGCCCCAACTGCAGCATTGGGGATCCCATTTCACTTTTATCTTCCTTGCAACTGCCAAATATCTGAGACAGGTCTCAGTCCATTTAGAATGTTTTTTTTTTTTTTTTTTTTTTTCAAGGTTAAGGATATGCTGTGACACAGCCTCAGGACATCCTGACAACATGTGCCGAAGGTGGTATGGGCACAACTTGGTTTTATACGTTTTAGGGAGACAGGACACATTAATATATTAAGGTGTACCTTGGTTTGGCCTGGAAAGGTGGGACAACTCAAATCAGGGAGGAGGCTTCCAGCTGATAGGTAGATAAGAGACAGTTTCATTCTTTTTGAGTTTCCCATTAGCTTTTTCAAAGGAAGCAATCAGATATGCATTTATCTCAGTGAGCAGATGGATGACTTGGAGTTCTGTCGTTTGTCCCAAGGAAAAACTAGGTGTATTGGGTCCATGGAGACTCTGAGTTGGCTTTGAAGAAGGTGTGTTTTGAAATTTTCTAGGGTAATTCTGTCATATGGCATTAGAAATCAAATGTTAAAATCTACAGCCAGGCATGGTGGGCTACGCCTGTAATCTCAGCACTTTGGGAGGCCTGGAGTTCAAGACCAGCCTGGGAAATGTAGTGAAACCCCACGTCTATGGGAAAAAACAAAAAAACAAAAAAACATGGTGGTACACACCTATACACCCAGCTAGTCCCAGCTACTTGGGAGGTTGAGGCAGGTGGATTGCTTAAGCCTAGGAGATTGAGGCTGCCTTGAACCAAGATTTGCCATTGCACTGCAGCCTGGGCAACAGAGCAAGATTGTATTTAAAAAAAAAAACTTACGTAAGCTATAACTCATACTCTCTTTTTGGTTTTTCTCTATGTCAAAAAGTGAGCATAGCCCAAGATGCAGTACCTGTGCTTTTCTCTAAACATACTAATTTATTTGAAGAACTCTTTGATTCTTAAATTTAAACCTAGTTATTTCAAGAGTTCTCTTGATTTTCTTAATTCCGTCTATGCATTTCTGATAGCCTGGTGTTCACAGCTGGCCTCAGAGAATTCCAGAGTTGGATGAGACTTTTAAGATATCCATCCTTTGCTTGATTACTCACTTTGATCACTGCTGTGGTCCAATGGCAATCGGTGGGTTTTTAGAATGCTTTGGCAGTTTAGAAATTCGTTCTATATGTTATGAGATTATGTATGTATAGATAATGACTTAGCTTCTTTACTTGAAAGGAAAGAGTACCTGTTGTTAAGAATGCCAGCAATTTCTTACTACTTTTTTCATTTTGCCAAACTAATACATATAATAATAATCAGAACTCTGGATTTGGAAATAATCCTGGATCTATTTCTTTACATTTTTCTTTTATTAATGTATTTATCACTGTTTTTTGTTTTTTTGTTTGTTTGTTTTTGCAGGCCTCAGCTGTTGAAGAATGCTCTGCAGAGAGCAGTAGAGAGAGGCCAGTTAGAACAGATAACTGGCAAAGGTGCTTCGGGGACATTCCAGGTTAGAGACCAGAGGCTTGATTGTAGAGAAGTGCTTTTTAAAGTTTTTGGTTTCAGGACCTCATTATACTGTAAAAATTTATTGAGGGGGTCAGGCATGATGGCTCACCTCTATAATCCCAGCACTTTGGGAGGCGAAGGTGGGAGGATTATGACGTCAAGAGATCAAGACCATCCTGGCCAACATGGTGAATCCCCTCCTCTATTAAAGTACAAAAATTAGCTGGGCATGGTGGCTTGCACGTGTAGTCCCAGCTACTCTGGAGACTGAGGCAGGCACTCCAGCCTGGTGACAGAGTGAGACTCCATCTCAAAAAAAAAATTTATTCCTCAATAAAGGAACCCCCGAAGAACTTTTGTTTATGTGGGTTAGAAATTGACAATGCTGGGTGCAGTGGCTCACACCTGTTATCCCATCCAGCACTTCAGGAGGCTATGGATCACCTGAGGTTAGGAGTTCGAGACCAGCTTGGTGAAACCCGTCTCTACTAAAAATACAAAAATTAGCTGAATGTGGTGACACGCGCCTGTAGTCCCAACTACTTGGGAGGCTGAGGCAGGAGAATCGCTTGAACCCGGGAAGTGGAGATTGCATTGAGCCGATATCACACCACTGTGCTCTAGCCTGGGTAACAGCCTGGGACTCCATCTCAAAAATTAAAAAAATAAAAAAACACTGAGGAAAAATTGAAGTATTTGTTGATTTATTTAAAAATAATAGTTGTAAATCCATTACCTGTTAACATAAATGACATATTTTTTGGTGAAAAATAACTATCCTCCTCCGCCACCTCCCAACCTTTGTTTTGAGACAGGGTCTTGCTCTGTTTCCCAGGCTGGAGTGCAGTGGCACAATCACAGCTCACTGTAGCCTCTATTTCCCAGATTCAAGCGATTTTTCCAGCCTCAGCCTCCCAAAGTGCTGGGATCATAGGCATGGGCCTGTAGTCTGTCTTCTCCAGTTTTTTTTTTTTTAATGAGAAGTCAGGCATTGTTTACATTTTTGCAAATGTTTTTAATGTCTGGCATAACAGAAGACAGCCAGTATCTGTTTCCGTTTATTTTGGGTTTCTTATTTGAAGAAAATCGAACCTCGCACAGAAATAGTTAGAAAAGGGTGGAATATTTTGAGATAACTTTCAGATAGTTGTAGAAATTATTTTTTGATACTACACCGAAACAACAAATTTTTTTTTTTTTTTTTTTGAGACGGAGTTTCGCTCTTGTTACCCAGGCTGGAGTGCAATGGCGCGATCTCGGCTCACCGCAACCTCCGCCTCCTGGGTTCAGGCAATTCTCCTGCCTCAGCCTCCTGAGTAGCTGGGATTACAGGCATGCGCCACCATGCCCAGCTAATTTTTTGTATTTTTAGTAGAGACGGGGTTTCACCATGTTGACCAGGATGGTCTCGATCTCTTGACCTCGTGATCCACCCGCCTCGGCCTCCCAAAGTGCTAGGATTACAGGCTTGAGCCACCGCGCCGGGCCACAACAAATCATTTTTAAGCAGCTTTATTGAGGTATGATTTACATATCATATACAATTTAATTTATATAATTACAGTATAACTCAGTAATTTTTAGTAACTTTATAGAGTACAACTATCACAGTCCAATTTTAGGACTTTTCTGTCACCCAGAGAAGACCTTTATAGCCATTTCCAGTTACTCCCTATTCCCACCAGCGGCCTCAGGCAACCTCTAGCCTGCTCTCTCTGCACATTTGTGTTTTCTTCACATTTCCTATGGATAGAATCATATACTATGTGATCTTTTGTGTCTGACTTCTTTTAGCATGATTTTTTTTGAGTTTTATACTCCACGTTGCTGCATGTACCAGTAATTTCATTCTTATTGTCCAATAGTATTTTATTCTATGGATGTCACCTTTTTTTTTATCCATTCCTGAGATGATGATGGACATTTGGATTATTTCTACTTTTCAGCTAATTATGAATAATACTGCCTGTGAACATTTATGTTCAAGTCTGTGTAGATATGTTTTTAGGACTTGCTGGACCATATGGTAAATTTACATTCTAAGCAACTGGTAGTGTTTATAAGAGCTCAAGTCTTTTTGTTTTGTTTTGAGATAGGGTTTCACTCTCACCCAATTGCGTGACCTCAGCTCACTGCAACCTCCACCTCCTGGGCTCATGCAATCCTGCCATATCAGCTTCCCTAGTAGCTGGGACTATGGGTGCACACCACCATGCCTGATTAATTTTTGTATTTTTTATAGAGATGGGATTTCACCATGTTGCCCAGGCTGGTCTTGAACTTCTGGGTTCAAGGAAGTAATCTGCCTGCCTCAGTTTCCCAAAGTATTGGAATTACAGGTGTGAGCCACTGCATTTGACCAGGGTTCGTTTCTCCATATCCTCCTCAATATTTGTTATTCTCTTTTTTATTATAGCCATACTAGTGGATATAGGTATCTTACTGTAGTTTTGATTGGCATTTCACTAATAATTACTGATGTTGAGCATCTCATGTGTGTAAGGCCGTTTATTTTCTGTAGTGAAATGTATATTCAAATCTTCTGCCCATTTTTAAAATGGGGTTATTTGTTACAAGAATTCCTTACTCTAAATATAAAGTCTCATCAGATTTTTTTCTCCTTTTCTGTGACTTTCTCAGTAATGTCTTTTGAAGTTTTTTTTTTTTTTTTTTAAATCTCTATTTATCATTTTTAAAAATTGCTTTTGCAGTTTTATGGTTATCTAAGAAACATTGCCTAACTAAAGGTAATGAAAGTTTACTTCTATGTTTTAAGAGTTTCATAGTTTTGGCTCTTATATTTAGGTCTATGATCTATATTGTTTTGTTTATAGTATGAGGTAAGGGTATAATTTGTCCTTTTGCATGTGAGTATCGATTATTCCAGCACATTTTATTGAAAAGAAAACTCCTTACTGAATTGCCTTAGCATCTTATGAAAATCAGTTGACACAAATACAAGGGTTTATTTCTGGATTCTGAGTTCTCTGTTGTTCTTCTCTGTGTGTATCCTTCGTGCCAGTACCACACTGTCTTAATAACTGTAGCTTTATAGTGAATTTTGAAATCTAGAATTAGAAGCCCTGGTATCTTTTTCAGGAATGTTTTGATTATTATGGGTCCTGTAAATTTCCATTCAGATTGTCCATTTCTGCTCCCCTCCCAAAAAAAAAAATACAAAAACAGCTGGAGTTTTGGTAGAAATTGCATTTAACGTGTAGATCCATTTGGGGAGACTCACTGTCTTTACAATGTTGAATTTTCCAATCCATGACACAGAATGTCTCTTCAGTTTCTCTCAGCAGTGTTTTGTAGTTTTAAGTGTATGGCTCTTGAATTTTTTTTGTTAAATTTATTGCCTAGTATTTTATTCTTTTTCCATGCTATCATGAATGGTGGAAGTGTTTTTTAATTTTTGTTTTCAGGTTGTTCATGCTAACCTGTAGAAATACAGTTGATTCGTCCATTGCTCTTGTATCCTTCATCTTTACTGAACTCACCAGTTCTAGTAGTTTCTTTGTGAATTCCTTACAGTTTACTATATACAGGATTTGTTATCTGCAAATAAAGACCATTTTACTTTTTCCTGTCCAATCTGCATGTCTTTTACTTCTTTTTATTGCCTGATTGCTGTCAATAAAACTTCCATTACAGCGTTGAATAGAAATGGTAACAGCAGATATCTTTACCTTGTTCCCCATCCTGGAGAGAAAGCATTCAGTCTTTCACCATTAAGTTAGCTGTAGGTTTTTCATAGATGCCTATTGTTAGGTTGAGCAAGTTCCTTTCTATATTAGTAGTTTATTGGGAGTTTTTTGTTTTTTGGTTTTTTTCCCACGAATGGCTATTGGATTTGTCAAATACTTTTTCAGTGTCTATTGAGCTGATATGTGGTTTGTGTCCTTTGTTCACATGGTCTGTTAACATTATTAATTTTGTGGTAAATTCCTTAAAGTTTAGTTGCCTTGTGGAACCTGAAACCATAATCAGTGAATTTCTTGTACTGTGTTATCTTAAAATTCATTGAACTTTGAATAGATATTTTAATCCTGCATAATTTTGTAGCACGGTACATTGGTCATTTCAAAAACAGTGGTTCAGAGTTACATCAGTTTTCCAAATGTTGGCATTTCATTATATATCATAAAAAAAATCACAATCACTGGTATTGGCCACTGATCTTATAAGAACAGTATTTAAGTATTGGGAAGATAACAAATTCACAGTGATGGACACAGGTTTTTCAGAATTTAAATTTTCTCTTGAAAGGTTGAATTTTATCATTGGCAACAAATACCATTATGTTTTGACATGACAAACTCTTGTAGTTCATTTTCAAGATACTGTCTACCTCATAACCAAGTGTCTGAATAATGGTAGTTTAGCTGTCAGTTATTCAAGTAAAAAAAAACATTCCAGGAAAAATGTAGCTAATTCAGCTCATAACTCTAATAATTACACAAGTGCTTTTCCTGGATACCATCATGTCTACATATGTAGCAGATACGGGTTATGTGTTGCTGTTTCATCCCACAAAATATTCTAAAGACACATATTCAAAAGTTGAGATTTAATGAAATAATATTTAGTACTTTACCAAGGGCATTCCTAAGTGAATTGGTTCTCTTTTTTTAAACCGTAGGTACATAGTAATAAAGAATATAGTAACTACATTTTTTGCCTCTGCCTTGATCTGTCGTAAGCTTACGGCCGTTTTACCCACCATTGCTTCTGCACCATAAGTGCAAATGTCAAGACAGTGGAAAGGCCAGATGTAGTGGCTCATGCCTGTAATCCCAGCACTTTGGGATGCCATGGCGGGAGAATCAGTTGAGGTCAGAAGTTTGAGGGCAGCCTGGCCAACATGGTGAAACCCCATCTCTACTAAAAATACAAAAATTAGCCGGGTGTGGTGGCAGGCACCTGTAACCCCAGCTACTCGGGAGGTTGATGCAGGAGAATTGCTTGACTTGGGAGGTGGAGGTTGCATTGGGCCGAGAACGTGCCATTGCACTCCAGCCTGGGCGAGAGAGCGAAACTCTGTCTCAAAAAAAAAAAAAAAAGTGAAAAAGCAAATAACATCTTAGGATTTTGTTTTTCTGTTTGAGTTTGTTGTTTTTTTGAGACAGAGTCTTGCTGTAACACTGAGGCTGGGGTACAGTGGTGCCATCTCGGCTCTGCAACCTCCGCCTCCCAGGGTCAGGTGATTCTCCTGCCCCAGTCTTCAGAGTAGCTGAGATTACAGGTGTCTGCCCAGCTAATTTTTGTATTTTTAGTGGAGATGAGATTTCACCGTGTTGGCCAGGCTGGTTTCGAACTCCTGACCTCAAGTGATCCGCCCACCTCTGCCTCCCAGAAGTGTTGGGATTACAGGCGTGAGCCACGGCGCCTGACCCATCTTAGTTTTATTATGCAAATAGTTTTGACCTTGGAGATCTTCTGAAAGGGTGTCAGGAACCCCAGAAGGTTGTGGACTATTCTTTGGGAACCACTAACCAGTTTTGTGGAGCATTTCTGATTTTCTCCTTTTCCCTTTTTGCTTATTACTGCTAACCTTTGTTCCTACACCTTTCATTTTCAAAGTATGTAATTTTCTTTTGTATGATACTCTAAAATATTTTTTATTTTATTTATTTTCAGAGACAGGGTCTTGGTCTGTCACTCAGGCTGGAGTACAGTGGTGTAATCATAGCTCACTGTAGCCTCAACTTCCTTGGCTAAGCCATCCTCCCACCTCAGCCTTTCATGTAGCTAGGACTACAGGCATGCCACCATTCATAGCTAGTTTTTTTATTTTTAGTAGAGAGAGGGTCTCGCTATGTTGCCCAGGTTGGTCTTGAACCCTTGGCCTCAAACAGTGCTCCCTCATTAGCCTCCCAAAGTATTGGGATTATAGGCATGAACCACTGTGCTCCCTGATACCCTAAATATTTATCAGAAATTTTCTTTGCTATTTTCCTCATAGGATTACAAGGGCTATTTATTATTTTTTTTATAACTACAGTTGACCCTTGAACAACATACGGGTTAAGGGTCCAGATACCCCATGCAGTAAAAAATTCGTGTATAACTTTAGATTCCCAAAAAACTTGACTATTAATAGCCTGCTATTGACCAGAAGCCTTAATTGCTAATACATATTGTGTATGTTGTATGTATTAATAATGTACTCTTACAATAAAGCAAGCTAGAGAAAAAAATGTTACTGAGAAAATCCTAAGAGAGAGAAAATATGGCCTGGGCGTGGTGGCTCACTTAAGGGAGGCCAAGGTGGGTGGATCTCCTAAGGTCAAGAATTAAAGACCAACCTGGCCAGTGTGGTGAAACCACATCTCTACTAAAAATACAAAAAGTAGCCAAGTGTGGTGGTGGGCACCTGTAATCCCAGCTACTCAGGAGGTTGAGGCAGGAGAAACGCTTGAACCCAGGAGGCAGAGGTAGCAACGAGCTAAGACCGCGCCTTTGAACTCCAGCCTGGGCAACAGAGTGAGACTCCATCTCAAAAAAAAAGAAAAAATATATTTACTGTTCATTAAGTGGAAGAGGATGATCATAAATGTCTTTATCCTTGTCATCTTCAAGTTAAGTAGGCTTAGGAGGACAAGGAGGTGTTGGTCTTGCTGTCTTGGGGTGGCAGGCAGAGGCAGAAGAAAATCCACATATAAGTGGACCAGCACAGATAAAATTGTGTTGTGTTCAATGGTCAGCTGCACTTCATTTTCTTGAGAAAAATGAACTATTCTCAAATAAAGGAATCTTTTTTTTTTTTTTTTGACAGAATCTTGCTCTGTCACCCAGGCTGGATGCAGTGGCATGATCTCGGCTCACTCAACATCTGCCTCTTTGGGTCAAGTGATTCTCCTGCCTCAGCCTCCCAACTGACTGGGACCACAGACACCCACCACCACACCCAGCTAATTTTTTTTGTATTTTTAGTAGACACGGGTTTTCGCCATGTTGCCCAGGCTGGTCTCGAACTCCTGGCCTTCAGTGACCGCCTACCTCTGCCTCCCAAAGTGTTGGGATTATAGGCATGAGTACCCAGCCAAAAGAATCTTAGTTTATTAGGGATATAACTGGTTGACCTGCTTATTGGGGTACGGTTGTCGGTATCTTTGGGTTAGGCTGGATGGAGGGTAGATGGAAGGAGAAAATATCCATGAGAGGGTTGGGACTTCTCAGTTAGAATGAATACCTGGTGAATGGGAAGAGAAAGTCCCTAAGCTGACAATTTATTGTAAAACGTATCTGTGCTAATGCAGGAACTCCGACCCACCTGGTGCAGAGGAGTCTTGTCTTGACCTGCTTTGGGAGAGTGTTGTCTTGATGCTTTTCTCTTCCTCCTTGGAAAACAGCTGAAGAAATCAGGGGAGAAACCCCTGCTTGGTGGAAGCCTGATGGAATATGCAATCTTGTCTGCCATTGCTGCCATGAATGAGCCGAAGACCTGTTCTACCACTGCTCTGAAGAAGTATGTCCTGGAGAATCACCCAGGAAGCAATTCTAACTATCAAAGTAAGACTCAGTTGTGTATATTTAACTGGGATTAGGAGAATTTTCTTTTGAAAGAACTGTAGCGATCATGCTATTAATGTGAAAGTATTAACTACTGACTGTGAAAACCAAGAGGGAACAGCTTTACAAATTTAATATTTACAAAAAGAAAAATAAATAATCAAAACTGAATTCTTTATTTAAAGCATCTGCTTATAAGAAGTTGATTTACTTTGCTGTGAAGATTTTTCTGATACTTACTGTAATTTAGATAAACCTCTATGTTCAAAGCACCTCTGAATTAATACATTTTTTCCTACTTTGAAATGTTTACCTAAAACATCTCATGTTACTTTGAAACTAAGCCAGAACTTTAGAATACTTAGATTATTTCTTACTGACTTAAGCCCCACATCAGAAAATACTTTATTTCAGTAAAGTGTATTTACTCTAGGAGGTGGTGATTTGAGATGAGACACCCTGCCTTATCAGCATTATCACATATGGATTGGTGAGACTGGGTGACTTCTCAATGAACTACTAGAAGAGGCAGTGATGTAGGGTGGGGGATATGGAAATTAAGTTTAACAGAAGAAGATAAGCCAGAATATGTTATTGTAAATAAAAAGGTAATTTTGATGTCTTAATACTGACTTTTAACATATATGCAATATGTTTTGTTACGGTTTTTGCTTTCAGAGACAGGATCTTGCATTGCCTCTACTAAAAGTACAGTGGCTCCATCATAGGTCACTGCAGCCTCAAACTCCTGGGCTCAGGTGATCCTCCTGCCTCAGCCTCCTCAGTAGCTGGGATTACAGGCATATACCACCACACCTGGCTAATTTTTAAATTTTGGGTGGTCTTGCTATGTTGCCCAGGCTGGTTTCAAACTCCTGGCCTCAAGTGATCCCAAAGTTCTGGGATTAGAGGCATGTACCACCACGTCTGGCCAGTATGTATTTTTAAACATTATGAAGGAATGCTTTTCTGATTATTTTCTTCTTACCTACTTTGAAAACTGCTATTTTTATCTTTTCTCATTGTACATATTGTATATATGCATATTGATCCTTTTAGGCTATTTCATGATTTTCTGTTTCCAAATGTTTTAAGAGAAGATGAATTTGGTTAAGAAGCCTTTCAGTTTCACTGATATTTATAGCTGTTTTTTGGATACTGAATCACCATAAAATTTGGATATGTCTTTGTAGGAAAGATGAGAATGAAGGAATTCAGGAGCCAGGATACTGTTTTGTTACTGTTTACTGATTTATGAAAAATTGGTTCTGTTCATCTTGATAAGATACTCTCCTACACCGGGCACAGTGGCTCACACCTGTAATCCCAACACTTTGGGAGGCCAGGGCGGGCGGATCACAAGGTGAGGAGGTCAAGACCATCCTGGCCAACATGGTGAAAACCTGTCTCTACTAAAATACAGAAAATTAGCCAGGCCTGGTGGCACGCACCTGTAGTTCCAGCTACACAGGAGACTGAGGCAGGGGAATCGCTTGAACCTGGGAGGTGGAGATTGCAGTGAGCCGAGGTCACACCACTGTACTCCAGCCTGGTGACAGAACAAGACTCCATGTCAAAAAAAAAAAAAAAAGATTTTCTTCTAGATGATTATCAATACCTGTAGGTACACAATAGATGTTTAAATGAATCGAAATATCCAGTATCTCACAAGATTAGGCCTGTCTTGAATGAATGAATCGAAATAAATATTTAGTTTTAGGTATGCTGTTTATGTGCTACCTTAGAGCAAGTCAGTTTGACTCAATGGTCTCTAATGTATCTTTTCATTATAACACTTGTCAGGTCTGGTGGCTCATGCCTGGAGTCCCAGCACTTCGGGAGGCCAAGGTGGGAGTATTGCTTGAGCCCAGGAGTTTGAGATGTTTGATGAATTAAATAAATACCTTTGAACACATAGGATTCACTTAGCGCATGTCAATACTGTATGTGACAGTACATTAAGTTGATACCAATTGATGGGCATCTGTTTGTGGTTTAGGGAATTATCTAGTCTGAATAACTAGATAACTTTCGTTTCTGAATTTTTTTGTTCAGTGCATTTGCTGAAAAAAACCCTGCAGAAATGCGAAAAGAATGGGTGGATGGAACAGATCTCTGGGAAAGGTTTCAGTGGCACCTTCCAGCTCTGTTTTCCCTATTATCCCAGGTAAGCACTTAGCCCGTAATAGATCACTGTAAATTTATAATCTGATTCTAGGTTACACACTTCATTTAACTTATTTTACCATCATTACTGTTATAGTGAACTGGAGATACAGTCGTCCTTTGTATGGGTGATTGGTTTCAGAATTGCCCACATACCCAAATGTGCATGTACTCAACCCTGTGAAATTCATGTTTCTGAAAAGTCTGTCGTATTTGTTGTGTTTTTTGGTTTGTTTTAGGTTTTTGTTTTTTTTGAGACGGAATTTTGCTTTTTGTTGCCCAGGCTGGAGTGCAGTGGTGTGATCTCAGTTCACTGCAACCTCCGCCTCCTGGGTTTAAGTGATTGTCTGTCTCAGCCCCCCAAGTAGCTGGAGTTACAGGCGCCTGCCACCACACCCAGCAAATTTTTGTATTTTTAGTAGAGATGGAGTTTCACCATGTTGGCCAGGCTGGTTTTGAACTCCTGACCTCAGGTGATCTGTTCGCCTCTGCCTCCCAAAGTGCTAGGATTACAGGTGTGAGCCATCACACCTGACCAAGTCTATCGTCTTTGTATGCAGGCTTCACATCCGGCGAATACTGTACTTCTGATCTATGTGTGGTCGAAAAAAATCCACATATAAAGTGGGCTCATGCATTTCAAACCTGTGTTCAAGGGTCAACTGTATTTGAAAATAAAGATGACTTAAAGCAGTATTATTTTGGAGCAAAAGGTTTTTGTATAAGAATGGGGATTTTAGCTTAGGCATCAGATTATTTGAGATCCTCGGATGGTCATTTTGATGTTCGTTTCTTCTTTATCAAGTAAATGATAATGACAGGTTATTAGAGGATTATGTATAAGTTTTTGTTTTTTGAGACAAGGTCTCACTGTCGCCCAAGCTTGACTCACTGCAGCCTCCGTTTCCTGGGCTCAAATGATCCTCCCACCTCAATTTCCCAAGTAGCTGGGGCTACAGGTGCACGCCATCACACCTGGCTAATTTTTATGTTTTTTGTAGAGATGAGGTCTTGCCATGTTATCTAGGCTGGTATTGAATTCCCGGGCTCAAGCAGTCCTCCTGCCTCAGCCTCTCCGAGTGATGGGATTAGATGTATACGTTTTAATTGTCCAATACCAAGTGGGAAGAACGTTGACTGTTTCCAAGAATCTTAACTCTGCCTTCATTCTGTAAAGACGGGGCACTTATTTGAAAACTTGTCTCTTGTAAATACCTTATTTATTCTTTGAAACAAAAAAATGTGGGTTGGGTACAGTGGCTTATGCCAGTGATCCCAGCACTTTAAGAGGCCGAGGCATGCGGATCACCTGAGGTCAGAAGTTCGTCCTGACCAACATGGAGAAACCCCATCTCTCGTAAAAAATACAGAATTAGCCGGACATGTTGGCAGATATCTGTTATCCCAGCTACTCAGGAGGCTGAGACAGGAGAATCGCTTGAACCCGGGAGGCGGAGGTTGCACTGAGCCGAGATTGCACCATTGCACTCCAGCCTGGGCGACAAGAGCGAAGAAACTTCGTCTCAAAGAAAAGAAACAAAAAAATGTATTGAACACCTCCTGTGGGCTAAGCGTTGTTTCATGCACTGGTGCTGTAAAGCCTTTTGATTTCCAGTAAAGTACATAACATACACCACTAAGACCCTATTTTATTTAGCAAGACTATTGTGTAACTTTCTTTTGTTATTTCTGTACAAACATAAGTGTTACTTGGCTGAATATATGTTATATGAATTTTTCAAACATTAAACATTAAATTTAATTCCCAAAGTCACACACCCAAATGTTATATTCTGCCAGGTGTGGTGGGATGTACCTGTAGTCCTAGCTACTTTGGAATGTGAGGTTGGAGGATCCCTTGAGCCTAGGAGTTTGAGTCCAGCCCGGGCAACGTAACAAGACCCTGTTTCTTAAGAAACACACACACACACACACACACACACACCCTGTTTCTTAAGAACAGGAAACACACACACACACACACACACTCACTCTGTATGTTATCATTTAAGGATGTTAATCAAAAGAATCAAGATTCATACCATTAAGGACAAAAAAGAGTTTAGGAAACCCTTGCCAAATTTCTCTAAAGCTTTGAAGAGATTTAGGACTTTGAAGTCTTTTTTTTTTTTTTTTTT
>NW_016107330.1:10985922-10995091 GCF_001604975.1 Cebus imitator | reverse complement strand
TCAAAAAAAAAAAAAAAAAAAATTGTCACATTCCTATTGTTAACATAAGTGACCACTTTGTATACCATTTCTCTTTAGGAAGCATCTGGTTGTCCCAGAAAAATGAATCTCTTATGTACTAAGCGATAGCCTTTGCTCTTTGGTTCTCATAGGTTGCAGAAGAAAACCCCAGCCAAGTCCTCAGGGAAGGCTGCGTCTGTGAAGCAGAGAGGGTCCAAACCTGCACCTAAAGTTTCAGCTGCCCAGCGGGGGAAGGCTAGGCCCTTGGCCAAGAAAGCCCCTCCTAAGGCCAAAACTCCTGCCAAGAAAGCCAGACCTTCACCCACAGTCATCAAGAAACCTAGTGGTGGCTCCTCAAAGAAGCCTGCAACCAATGCAAGAAAGGAAGTAAAATTGCCGGGCAAGGGCAAATCCACCATGAAGAAGTCTTTCAAAGTGAAAAAGTAAATTTTATAGGACAAAAGGGTATCGTGATGAAATTCAGAATCTTATTTTCTAAGGTCAGTGTGCATTTGTTTAGTTTTGATGCTTTTCAAATTACATTATTTTCCTCCCCTATGAACACTGTAGGGAGGGACTGTAAAGAAACCAGTTAGGCATTTGCTAGCTTTAGGTGCTGTTCTTGGTGCCTGCCTTTTCCCCTTGTTCATTTAAATTTCTGCAATAATCCTGGACTTTCCTAACTATATAATCTATACCTGTTCTTTTTCTCCCCCTACCCCAGCCCCCTATTGTTTTATGGTCAGCTTTGCCTTTTTTTTCCTTCCAATTTTATCTAAACAGTTGCAAAGATTTTTATATTTTTAGAAAGCATAAAGAACGGTGTGCCAGTCAGGTGCTGGAAGTAAAAAGGAGGTGCAGTATAGCACTGACTGAGTTGTAAAGCCTCCTGCCTGGAGAATTCAGTTATAGCTGTAATAATTAATCTTATTTATAAAAACCACTCCACTAACCTTTTCTCTCCAACTGTAAACACAGAGACAGCTTTGGGAGTAAGCCAAAAACAGTGTGATCTCATTAGATTTTGAAGGTATATAACTCCTTTCGGCTACTTTTCATATTGATGAATTTCTAGGTATTTTTCACTGGCCCAAAGCATTGCATTCCTTTAACAGCAAGCACAAGTTCTCTATACCACTTGGTTTTTTGTTGTTGTTGTTGTTTGAGGTGGAGTTTTGCTCAGGCACCCTGGAGTGCAGTGGTGCAATCTTGGCTCACTGCAACCTCTGTCTCCTGGGTTCAGGCAATTCTCCTGCCTCAGCCTCCCAAGTAGCTGGGTTTAGTGTGTGCACCACCACACCTGGCTAATTTTTGTATTTTTAGTAGAGATGGGGTTTCACCATGTTGGCCAGGTTGGTCTCGAACTCCTGACCTCGGGTAATCGACTGTCTCGGCCTCCCAAAGTTCTGGGATTACAGGAGTGAGCCGCCATGCCCAGCCTATACCACTTGGTCTTTGACTGGAAGGGAAGTACAGAAATACATTGATTTTGTGATTTTTTTTTGGTGTCGCCTGTGCTACCAAAAATCAAAACAAATCTGTTTGTTTGTTTGTTTTTTGAGACAGAGTCTCACTCTGTCTCCCAGGCTGGAGTGCAGGGTATCATCTCGGCTCACTGCAGCCTCCACCTCCCAAGTTCAAGCGATTCTCCTGCCTCAGCCTCCTAAGTAGCTAGGACTACAGGCGCATGCTACCATGCCCGGCTAAATTTTTGTATTTTTAGTAGAGACGGTTTCACCATGTTAGCAAGGATGGTCTCGATCTCCTGACCTCGTGATCTGCCTGCCTGGGCCTCCCGAAGTGCTGGGATATAGGAGTGAGCCACCTCATCCAGCCCAAATCTTCTTGATCATGTTTAAATATATTTTTTAATATTTGGAGCATGAATTGTCACTTCTTGTTTGCCTTTTTTATGAGGAAATGTTGGATAGTTACATCATTGCCAATGTAGAAATGTTAAGTGGAAAAATATACAGTTTGCTAAAATAAATGAGGATTCCACATTCATTTGTGGTTTTTTCCCCCCTCCCTTCTTTCCACAGCACTTTTGATATCAAGCAAGTGGCTTTCTTTTTGAAATATTAAAAAGAAAAGGAAAAAAAGTAAATGAAGCCCAACTACCTTTCTTATTTGTATTTGTTTTAGTATTGTGAAGTTGTGTTAAATAGTACTAGCTAGAAATACCAATTTCTGGTTATCATTTCTCTTCCCTGTGGCACTTGACATTTTAATTGTCTTAAACTTTCTGAAGTACATCTGGCCCTCCTGAGTACTGCCAGAGGCAAAAGATGTTTGTTTCTTATTCATTCCACTTTTGTCTCCTGGGATCCCTTCTGTAGCCTAAGTATGGCTGGGAAATGGACTTGAGAAGATTGGCTTGAATTAGATCATAATCATCTGTGGTCCCATCATGAGTTCATTGGAATTTGTGTTGCATGTAAGGCAATCTTTCCTGTTGTAAATCTTCCTTTTTTTATGTACATATATTTTGAAAAATATGAATAAACATGAAATTTTAAAAGCTGCTCAACTGTAGCTTATATTTAAAAGTTTCTAGTATAGTATATCCTCAGAAGTAGCTAAGTGTCGCCCTCATTTTTAAGTCTTTTCTACTCTTTGAAATGAACACCATCGTTTTCCTTTTTAAATACAAGCTCTAGCTTGTGAATTCTTAAAGAGGGTAAACAATGTTTTCCAGATACGTTGAATGATAATTACATAATGAATCAAAGGTTTAAAAATCATTTTGTATTTTATTAAGGACTGTTTTCAAGATCATAGAATACAATCTTTCATGGTCAGTTAAATGTTCAATATTCAGATAAGTCCATGGACTAGAAAAAATTACAGTACTATAACAGATAAACCCTAGACATCAAATTCTAGAAAGTAATTGTAATTTCTCTTGTGCTTGTTAGCAAGTAATGCTTCTTAATAGTATGGATGTTAGGTACCTGTGCTCAGAATTCTGTACTCTTCTGGAATCAAAAAGTTGGGAGATTTAGGTTGGTTTGTTTGCTTTATGATACTGCGTTTAAAAAGACTACTGAATAATCACCTGGTAGCTCTATTGCACACCAGGCACTTAAGCATAGGGTGAGAAGTTTAGATCATTTAAAGTTTCTTCCAGCTCTTAACATTCTGTAAACTGTAAGGGTAATTTGTTTCAGTGTAATGGAAAGGGAAAAGACAGGAGGGCCATTGCACTCTTCCATGAAAATCCACAACTGTCAAAGACAAGCACCTTACTTACGTTGAGATAAAGGAATGTTTGATTTTTCCCTTTCAGGCATTCCGTAGGAGCAGAACACATAATTGTTACTTCTGTGTTCAGAAAGGGGAACAATAAACCCCAGAGGTAATCCCAGAAATCTCTAGCATAGATCAATAGCTTCAGTACTCTGTTGGTGGCTTAGTGACCTCATGTACAATGTTTCATACACTCTGAAACTACCTACACGCTACTTTTGTTAAATGAGCATCAGAAAGTGCTGGGAGAGAGATTATTGGCTTCTTAACCTACAAAATGAGAAAGAAAAGATACCATTGCTGAGAAATGTGGAGACCTTTCCATAGCACCATGACAGAACCATTCATTGCAGATGCATCCTGACTAACCACCCACATGGACTTAATTGAAGGAACCTGGTCCTGTCTAAATCTTAGAAATAGGTGTATATTTTAATCATGTCTGTTGGGTATAAACAGGAAAATGACATGAAAACAGGAACTCAACAATATGCTAATACCTTTTGACATTTTTTTTCCATCATTCCTGTGTTTTCAAATTTTGTTAGCCCTTGTCAAGGTTTACTAACCAATTCTTAATACTTACTTTAAAGAGCCTATGAAATTATTCTCTCTTAGGCTTGATACTCTTGCCATCTTGATAGGAGAATGAAGCCCACCAGCCATGTTCATTAAATACTGCATTTAACAAAGAGAAACTTTAAAAATTTAGGATTATAGTTAAGGTCGTCTGTCTTTAGAACCTGGTTAATTTATCTTTCTTTGGGTAAGCAAAAATTCTAATTTTAGCTATGAAAGGAGAGAAATTCTATTCTTAATTGGAAAAGACCATTAAACTGTTTCTCCAGAGGTTCTAGTTGACATTACTTTCTAGCATGTCAATTTTGCTTTTGCATTTTTATGGTGAAACAGATGGTCACTCACTTCTACAGAACCAGAACTGTTGAAGCTCTTGGCTTAGGAACCACTTGACAGAGATTTGTTTAGAAGCCATTACAGATGGCTAAACGGTACCCCTAATCAGCTGCATCATTTTCTTTTTTTAAGAAATTAATCTCTACCATCTTTATAGCTATGTTTTATTTGTATTTGTGTGGGTGTGTGTGTGTTGGAGTTTGCTGTGTCGCTTAGGCTGTAGTGGTGTGGTGTGATATTGGCTAACTGCAGCTTTGAACTCCTATGCTCCAACAGTTCTCCCACCTCAACCTCCCAAGTAGCTGGGACTATAGGCAAGCACCACCATGCCTGGCTAATTTGTTTATTTTTTTTATGTTGTTCAGGCTGGTCTTGAACTCCTGGCCTCACGTGATCTTCCCACCTGGGCTTTCCAAAGTGCTGGGATTACAGGCGTGAGTCACCACACCTGGACCTATTCTTTCTTCTGTTATTTTCTATAAGATTGTTAACTTCAGTGGCTTTTTTCCTGTTGAAAAAACTTTCTACCTTTGATGATTCAATTTTACCAGCTTTTTAACTGTATTAACTATTCTTAATTCTGTCTTGTTAACCACTGGTATGCCAAAGAAGAAGGCCTCAAAAGGCTGAAGCAATTTTCCTTAAAAATTACAACTCTGAGGCTGTGCGCCGTGGCTCAGTGAGCCTGTAATCACAGTACTTTAGGAGGCCAAGGCGGGCAGATTACCTGAGGTCAGGAGTTCAAGACCAGCCTGACCAACGTGGAGAAACCCTGTCTTTACTAAAAATACAAAATGATCTGGGTGTGGTGGCACATCACTTTAATCCCCAGCTATTCGGGCAGCTTAGGCAGGAGAATCGCTTGAACCCAGGAGGTGGAGGTTGTGGTGAGCCGAGATCATGCCATTGTACTCCAGCCTGGGCAACAAGAGTGAAACTCCATCTCAAAAAAAAAAAATTACAACTCCCTTTTCTCCTGATAATTGTATATAATGTATAATTAATACTGTTCGCTACTGAATCTTTTGCTAAGCAAAAGAGAACTCTGTGGTACCTGATAAGGTATAGTTATAAGTTTGGTTCATTAATAAAAATAGTAATAGTCGTAGCAACTAACACTAACTGAGCTTCTTCCACATGCCAGGCTCTGTACATATATTATCATTATTTATTTATTTATTTATTTATTTATGAGATGAAATCTCACTGTTCGCCCAGACTGGAGTGAAGAGGTGCAATCTCGGCTCACTCTAGCCCCCGCCTCCCAGGTTCGAGCAATCCTCCCACCTCAGCCTCCTGAGTAGCTGGGACTATAGGCATGTGCCACCATACCCAGCTAATTTTTGTGTTTTTAGTAAGAATTTTACCATGTTGGCCAGGCTAGTCACAAATTCCTGACCTCAGGTGATCCTCCTGCCTTGGCCTCCCAAAGTGTGGGGATTACAGGTGTGAGCCACACTGTGCCCAGCCATATTATCTCATTTTAATCTTAGCAACTCTTGGAGATGGGAATTGTTTATTATCCTCATTTTACAAAAGGGAAAACCGAGACACAGAGTGAAGTAACTTGTTCCAGGTTGTAAGTGTCAAAGCCAGAATTAAAACCCAGGCACTCTGAATGCGAGCCATCTTGCTTGCCTCCACAATTTTTCAAGCTTCTGAATTCTCCCTTATGCTGTAGCCTGGTGACTCCATATTTTAGTCATGGAAGGGAAAGGACATATTTATTTTTTATTTATCTTTATTTTTATTTTTTGAGACAGGATCTTGCTCTGTCACCCAGGCTGGCATGCAGTGGTGCAGTCACTGCTTACTGTAGCCTCAACCTTCTGGATTTAAGCAGTCTTCCCCGCCTCAGCCTCTCAAATAACTGGAACCACAGGCATGTGCTATAGTAAATCATGCCCAGCTAATTTATTCTAATTTTTCATAGAGATGGAGTCTCACTCTCTTGCCCAGGCTGGTCTTGAACTTCTGGGCTCAAGTGATCCTTCTGCCTTGGCCTCACAAAGTGTTGGAATTACAGGTATGAGCCACTGCACCTGGCCAAGCACATATTTAAGAGAGCAGAGGGCTTGGAAGTTATTGTCAGCTTTGCCAATAGTCAAGTTAGTGTGGCTTTTGTTTTAATTTTGTTAACTGAAAATTAGACCTTGAATTACTGGAAAGTACTATCTTGGCTGCCCTAAGTTTTGCGGGGTTTTTTGTTCATTTTTATGTCACAAGTTACTAAGCAATCCCTTAAGTCTTTTTTAGGACACTCCAGGTATTTGATCATTTTCATATTCTAGTTGTGGGTCTCACTCTGGTATCCTCACAGTGTACTCATTGTAAGAGAAATCCCATGAATTTGTCCAGGATGCTGAAACTTGTGAGAGCTTTTCCCCCTCCGGGAGCCACAGCTTCTATCAGAACTTCATGTTGCTAAATGAGCAGCTTTCTTTTTATAAACTGTGAACTTACATTCCAGGAAGCAAGAGAAATTCCAGAATGGGGATTTTCTCGGGCAGCTGAATTTTTTGGACACAGGATCTGCTTAGTAATCGTGAGCGGGAATGTTAGAAATCCTTGCTCTTATATCTATGATTCTGAAACAAACCTTAGTCATTCAGTCTCTCCTACCTTTGTGTGCTTTGTTTGCCTAATACCAACAAATAAATGCTCTTTTTCCTAATTCCCAGAGTTATACATTCTGCTCATCCATTCTGTTTGAGAACTTTTGCTCTGATGAATTTATTCTGTCAGACCTAAATTCCTTGTTACCTGCTTGTGTAACTCAAACCTGCCGATATAGTCTATAGAATAATAAATGTTTGTCAATTGCACATTGAGATTAACTTTTGATCGGAGTACACTGCTCAGTCCAGTGTCCTAACAACAGTGACTGTGGTCCTGCACGGTGGTCCCTGAGGACTGTGTCACTTAACCAGCTGTGTGACCTTGGCCACCCACTTAATCTCCCTGAGCCTTGATTTCCTCATCTGTAAAATAATGGGCTTCACTTTAACAATCCTTGTTTTTTCAGAATAAAACCTAGAAACAACGTGAGAGTCTTCAATGCCAAAGAAATATTGAACTATGTTCACTACATTTAGCCATGCATTTAGTATTTTAGGGAAGACTTTACAGAGTAAGAGAGCCAAAACATTTAATTTCACAAAAATTGTTTTGTTTCAATTCCATTTTAGTTTCTTATTGTTAGATGCTTTCAATCACGTTACCTCATTCTCACAGGTATATTTTCAAAGATAAATTATCCTCAGTTTTCAGAAGCAAATAAATATAGTTGATTTTCCCCAAATTAAAGATGTAATAAGTGATGGAGTTAGCTATAAACCCAGGCGTGGCCATCTACCTTTCTTCCATGCCTCCTTTAGTGATTTTGTACACTGATACCTCAAGCAGCAAACTCTGACAAGAAGATTCAAGAGGGTCATGCTGTAAAATCAGTGGGCATTGGGTAGCAGATTTTTTTTTACTTGCAGATTTTAAAATCAGGTTATTAAACTATTTAGAAGCTTACTTGGTAAAGGATGAACAAGAACAATAAAGGAAGCATATACAGCCTTGAGTTTCAAAAACCAGGGAGCAGGGAAGAGAAGCCAGGTGGGCAAGAGATGTGAGTTCCTTCTGAGCGGTGGCCATCAGCTGCCACGAGGGTCAAACCTGGGGCCTCAGTTGGCTCCCTTGTAGATGAAGAGCCGAGCTACAGAGAAAACAAGCTACTTGATGAGCAATCTTTATTTGTTAAAATCTTCATTAAAGAATACCAGCTTAAGTTTTTCAGCATAGGCATTATTTTAATACTGGATAACACCTGCCTTTCGTTACTTTCCGAAATGCATTGCAAGACTTCTATTTTATTTGTCTCTGGCAACAAACTTTGTAAAAAGCATTTCTGGGAAGGAGTCATCTTTTTTCAGACATGTGCTTTTCATTTGGGAAAGGACTATAAACCATTCCTTGTTTCCGTGCATCTCAGATGGGATACACATAGGAACAACAGAAACATGGTGCCTCTTTCTGGGGCATCAGTTTTATTCAAAGATATTGCAGGGAGTGGCTTCATGGTAATATTGACACAAGCAGAAGAAAGTATGAAGCCCACAAGAGTTGGTAAGATGAAACGAGATTTCCCGGAAATACAGCAGCAGGAGCGCTTCAGGTAGGCGCTACTGTCTGATCCCCAAGGTGTGTACATTCACTCACTCTCCTTGGAAAACACAAGAAGCTGTGGCTGGGTCCTTCTGAAAGGGTACGGTTGCCTAGAGTGGGTCCACTTTGGAACCAGAACTAGCAGTGCTACCTTGGCCAAGTCACTTAACCTTCTGATTCTTTGGAAAAGTGAGTTGAACTCAGATCATCTGTTGCAACCCCTCCAGCTCTGACATGTCTCTATATAACCTCCATGGTTTCTGCCAACCAAAAGAATATACAGGGAAGAAGAGTCAAGCAGTACTGTGTTGATTCCTGTTTCCTGATGGATAAGGAGTCTTACGTTTCTTAGAGATGGGGCCTCACTGTGTTGCCTAGGCTAGACTCAGACTCCTAGGTCAGCCACCCAAGTAGCTGGGACTACAGGCAGATGCCACCATGCCTGGCCAGAAATCTTTTAATCATTGTATTTGATGGGGGAGCCAGAACAAAATACCACAGGTTTAAACAGAAAGTTTCTCCTGTTCCGGAGGCTAGAGGTCCAACATCAAGGAATAAGCAGGACTGTTTCTCCCGAGATCCCTGAGGGAGGGATCTGTTCTAGGGTTTTCTCCTTGACTTGCAAATGGCTGTCTTCTCCCTGTGTATTTATGTCACCTTACTTTTGTACTTGTGTCCAGATTTCCTCTTCGTATAAGGACACCAGTGTTACCGGATTAGGACCCACACTAATGAACTTTCAATTACCTCCTTAAAGACCCCATCTCCCAATACGATTCTGAGGTCCTGGAGATTAGGACTTCCACATAAAAATTTAGGGAGGACAGTTTGGCTCATGATGTTGTCTCTG
>NW_016107330.1:10953819-10985655 GCF_001604975.1 Cebus imitator | reverse complement strand
GCCTGGGCTGGTTTGGAACTCCTGGCCTCAGGTGATCCTCCCACCTCAGCCTCCCAAAACATTGAGATTACAGGCATGAGCCACTGCACCTGGCTTGGAATGTTTTTTAAAATCGCTGTTCTAGGTCACTTATTTTTGGGGAACAGTGTTGGTAAATTGCAGGGATGGCCATCAGGGCACATCTGAGGGAACAGAATGATAGTGCTCAAAGGTGAAAGTAACTATCAACACGTGAAGGTGTTGGAAACAGATGGCAGTGGATGTGGGTGAGGCCTGTTGAGAGCTCACCATCTTGGCTCTGGTATGCAGGCCGGTTGTTGGAGAACAGCTTCTCAGTGATGTGGTGTTAACTTCCCACACACATTCATCAGCTGCCAACTCCGCGCCAGATTCTGGGATTTTAGAGAAAAGGGAAGATTATGATAGCACGCTCACACCTGTGTGCTTTAGTCACTGTCATTGACTCATCAGGAAATACCATGACATGCGGTGTGCACCAACATATTCGGCAGTCATGACTCCCACCCCCACCCAGCTTGCCTTTTTGTCATCCTTCCATGCTTAATATGGGTCCTTTGGGCTTCCTGCACACGTGAGTCATTAATCCAGTGGTTGAAGTTTTACACCTGGTGGCTCCCAAGAGCTTGTGTTGTAGTGAATGTGAGGTCAGAGACATTTGGCAGATGAAGCAGTGGTGGCCGTTTTATGCTGCAATCCTGAGTGGAACCCAGGAAATGGCTGACGCCCACTGCAGTTTGTTACCATTGATGTAAACCTTTCAGTTTGTACATCAAATGTACCTTTAGCAAGGCTCCATCTGTGGTACAAGCTTGGTGTTTTTGTGCTTTTAGAATAAGATCAAATGAATTTGGTAACCTGGGGATAGCTCAGATAGGCAGTTACATTATTTTGATGCATAAATAAAAATGAAGGCCGGGCACGGTGTTATCCCAGCACTCTGGGAGGCCGAGACAAGGTGGGTTACTTGAAGTCAGGAGTTCGAGACCAGTCTAGTCTGGGCTGTCTTTACCAAAAAATATGAAAATTAGCCAGGGGTCGTGGTATGTGCATGTAATAGGCTACTTGGGAGGCAGAGGCAGGAGAATTGCTTAAACCCGGGAGGTAGAGGTTGCAGTGAGCTGAGATTGTGCCCCTGTACTCAAATATATAAATGCATTTGGTTTTGAAACCTTATATTTCTGAGTTGGACTGAAGACCAACAAAAAGACCCTTCTTGGTAGTAGAAGTCAGTAGTCAGTATCACAGACTTTGAACATACTTTTCTTTTTAGTTTTTTTTTTTTTTTTTTTTAAGATGGAGTCTCGAATTTTTTTCCTTTTTTTGTTTTTTTTTTTGTTTTTTGTTTTTTGTTTTGTTTGTTTTTTTTTTTTTTTTTTTTTTTTTTTTTTTTTTTTTTTTTTTTTTTTTTTTTTTTTTTTTTTTTTTTTTTTTTTTTTTTTTTTTTAAGATGGAGTCTCGAACTTGTAGCCCTGGCTGGAGTGCAGTGATGCAGTCTCAGCTAACTGCAACCTCCACCTCCTGGGTTCAAGCGGTTCTCTTGCCTCAGCCTCTTGAGTAGCTGGGATTACAGGTGCCTGCCACCATGCCCTGCTAATTTTTGTATTTTTAGTAGAGATGGGGTTTCACCATGTTGGCCAGGCTAGTCTCGAACTCCTTAGGTGATCCACCTGCCTCGGGCTCCCAACGTGCTAGGATTACAGGTGTGAGCCACTGTGTCCTGCCTCTATATCTGGTTTTTGCAGTACTTCATGTGTTCTGTTGTAAATCTCTGTATCCCTGGGACCTAGCACAGTGCCTGCCACTCAAATCTTGACCCTCTGTTTCCTTCTGAGAAAAGCAGGATTCTCCCTCTGGTTTTGACTATTTGATTATCTGAATTTAAGCTTTTGTCATTTTGACCTGAAACAAATTCCTGCCACTATTTTAAAAATTGCGTGTATTAGAATGAATTGTATGCATCAGAAACTTGTTACCGTCAGCATTTAGCGGAGCTGTGCCTTGTGTTGTTTTCTCAGAGTATTCTCTAAACAGATTGTGGAGCTAATTGGCGAGTCCTCTGTTTAAAATTTACATGCTTTTCTTTCCCCCCAGAAAGCTAGGGATTACCCTTTATTCTTTGTGAACTCCGAGTTTAATAAACGATTTACAGAGAATAGGAGTGACTTGTGAACCAACTTATTCCCTTGTCACTGGGCTTGAGGCTGGCAGATGGCTGTGGAGAAGTGTTTCCCAGAGCACTTGACACATAGAAGTAAGAAAACCTTTGCTTCAGCCTGGGCAATATAGTGAGACCTCATCGCTACGAAAAAAACAAAAAAATTAGCTGGGCATGGTGGCATTCACCTGTAGTCCCAGCTGCTCCGTGGCTGGGGCGGGGGGTGGCGGGGAGAGGATCGCTTGAGCCTGAGAGATGGAGGAGTGAGTAGTGATCGTGATCGCGCCACTGCACTCCAGCCTGGGTGACAGTCAGACCCTGTCTTAAACCCTTGCTGTACTGTCACATACAAAAAATAAAAGTAAGGTCTAATGTCAGCTAATATTTACTGGGTGCCTCACTTCCTGGGTGCCTCACTTCCTGGGTGCCTCACTTCCTGACTTACTGGGTCAGGTACTGTGCTGCGCACTTTGCCAACATGAATTCGTTTGAATCCTCATATGGCTGTGAGTCAGGCGTCAGTAACGCTCCTTTCCACACGGGGCACTCAAAGATGAAAGTGGTGAAGGCGTTTGCCCAAGGCCCCACGTTTGTAAGAGGAAGCACCCAGATTTGGGGCCGTGGTGCCTCACTGATGCCTCTGGGTGTCCAGATCCCCTGAAGAGGAGTGGCCAGCTCGGCCTCTTGGTGTAAGCCTGCCTCTCCTGGAACTCCAGGGGCCTCAGGCCCTCTGCGCTGTGCCCACTTGTCAGCGTGCCCTGCTCCCGGCCTGCAGCCTCTGCGCCCCCACTGGCCCTGAACCCCTGTGTCCTGGCTTCTCTGCGGTGCGGTGCACCGGCAGGTTCCGGGGGAGTTTTCTGCAGATGTCAGGTTTGATACACAGCAGCCTTGGGTCATCGTCCGGTCTCATGGGACGGAAGCGCTCGCCGTCCCAGCGCTTTGGCTGGAGCCTAAAGGGCCCGACGGACAGGACCACGGCCCGTGTGAGGTGAGCAACGTTCGTTCCCAGACTTCCCGGTGCCGGGCCCGTGGCTAGGTTAGTGAGAAAGTAAGGAAGAGGATGCGCGACGAACCTTCAACCCACAAAGGCTGGGCCCAAACCACCCTCCCTGAGCGCCTCCTCCGAGCCAGGCTCGGTCCTACACTCTGAAGACGTAGACACTCCGGTCCAGTGTCACTTGTCTTCCAGTAAGAGGACAGAGATGACAGGCGAACGAGGGAGTCGCAAGGTCTCTGCAGAGAGTGAGGCATGAGTGGTGGTCATGGAAGGCTTCCCGGAGGAGGCGGTGCGGAAGCCGCCGCTCGGATGACGCGGAGGAGCCAGCCAGGGACGGGAGGGGCAGAGGCTCTCCAGGAAGAGGGACCCGTGAGTAAGGCGCGGGGGATTCAGCGCCCCCAGCCCGGGAGGAGGCGCCCTCTGAGCTCTGGGCCAGCCGCTCCCGCCCTTCCAGGCGGAGCACCGGGCGTGGGCGGTGCCAGGGCCCTCGCGACTGGTGATTGGACGCTGCGGCCGAACGGAGGGGCTCCGCGGGCGCCGATTGGTGGGCGAGGCAGGTCGCAGCCGCCAGGTGATCCGGGGGTCGGTTCCCGCGGCCACGTGGGGGGCGCGCGGACGGGGGGCGGGGACGGCGGGGAGCCGGCACTTGGGCGCGGGGCGGCGGCGGGAGAGGTGGGCGTCGCGGACCGGAGCGGCGGGGACCGGACTCGAGAGGGGGTAAGTGAGCGCCGGGAGCGGGGCAGGGGCGGGGGCTCGGTCCGCGGGCGTGGGCGAGGGAGGGTCTCGGGAGTAAGGGGCGCCCGTCACCCGCTCCGTCGTCATCTGCCCTCTCTGCCACCGTAGCCTCCTCCGTCCCCTGCAGCCGCGCTCAGCCCGCTCCTGAGTCCGGGGACTCTGCCTGGCTGTCCCTGGCCATCCGCCTCAGCGACCCGAGCAAGGTAGCACGGCGGCATCCGCAGCCCACACAGGAGCGCTCCGCACCCCCGCGCCCGCCCCTCACCCCCGCGCCCGCCCCTCACCCCCCTCAGCTCTGCAGCCCCAGGAACAGCACTTCGCCTCCGGTGTCTCCTGTTTCGAGAGGCCGTGGAGCAGCACCCCCAGCACACGCATGCACCTCGCCTTCTCCTCACCCCGCTGTCATCACTTTGGCTCCCCTTTGCCGCCCCCACCACCCCAGCTGGGTGCCATAGAGGGCGAGGACCTTCGTCCACCAGTGGCGGGGCCTGACACACAGTCAGCCGCGGAAACATTCCAAGAAGGACCAGAGATCCTTATTCCAGGGGATCCCCACCCTACACCTGATGACCTGGAGACTGAGAGCCTAAGTGGCTTGCCCACGGTCACACCAGCCAACCTCGTTAGACCCCACAGTCCAAGTTCTTGAACCCTGGCTTGGTATCCTTGGGTTTCCCTGATGCTGTTGCCCAGGGCAGGTGGGCATGTGTTGGGCAGTGGGTGTTGGGCAGCCCCAGACCCTCCAGCCAGGAGGCAGCACCCAAGTTCCCCAGCAGGCGGCTTCCAGCTCACCTCCTCGTGGATTGGCGGCACCCCCCAACAAACTCCAGCAGTAGACACCGTGCTTATCTGTGGGAGAGGAGTCCCGCCATGGCCTGAGGAAGCAGCCCCAGAGACATGGGTTTGATTCCCTGCTCTCCCACTTAAGCTGTGTGACCATGGGCAAGTGACTTACCCCCTCTGAGCCACCCATTGCTGACCCAGGGTCTGCGGGCTGGTGGTTTCCCTATGACACAACTAAGCTATGGTGCAGTGCCCCAGAGGGCTTCTGCACCAGACCCACGAAGCAGGCCATCCCATCCTGTCTCCTGTCTCTGAGCAGCACCACCTGGAAAACCTCAGAGGAGAGCCCCATCCTCATCCCGAATGTGTCCCCTTCTGAAGGTGCTGGCCCAGTCAGATTCCAGTGTAAAACTTCAGAAAAACAGGTCTGCCCCAAAGAGATCAGTGGGTGTTTTGTGCCTGGAATGGGTGTCTGTTTCTGGTTAGAGAGAGCCCTATGCCCTCCCTGGTCCCCTGGGAGCCCCCACCCCAACTCCAGGCCTGAGCTGAATGCACAGTGCCCCTCAGGCTTAGGAAGGAGGGAGGAACTTCTAGTTTCCAAAAGGACCGGGGAGATGGGGAAGGATCAGGTGATGGTGGGTGGGGTGGGGCCCCTAAGAGGGCCAGTGGTCTGGCCTCCGCACCCCCAGACCTGGGACACTGAGGATGCCTAAAGCTGCAGCTCTGGGTGTGGAGGGAGGGGCTGCTGCAGCCCAGGACACAGCTGTGTGCGCGTGTGAGTGTGAGATGCCTGAGCGGCTCCTCCCCATCTCACACTTGGTGCCGGAGGGGCAGCAACCGCCCTGCAGAATGGGAAATGTGCCCTTCCCCCTCCTCCCCACAGCTCTCCTTTCTCTCCTTTGCTTTGTCTTTCTTGCCCTTCTCTGCTCCTTCCTCTGTCCCAGCCACCCCTCCATCCTCCATACCTTCCCTCTCCTTTTCTCTGCATTGTGTGGTCTTTGCCTCCTCCCTCCCCACTGGCCGCCATCCTGGCCAGTCCTGGCCCCAGGATGTGACTGTGAAGTTGAAAGGTGGCTTCACTGGAAGCCCCCTCCCACCCCCTCCTTACCTGGAAGCGATGTCATGAGGCTTTAGCGCCGGTTGCACATCTAACTTTGCTTTATTTAAACATAAAAGGTACAGTAGGTAAAGAATATGATGTGAAAATGATCAGGATGCAATGGCCCAGAAAAGCAGGAGGGCAACCAGGATAGGAGGGGCCGCAGGAAGCCTCAGGGGACGGCACAGGTGCAGCGTTTTTTTTCTGGCTCCTGGCTGCTCACTGAAAGTGGACCGCTGCAGGCACCTCCACCCTGGCCTGAGCCTGGGGCTAAAGGTCATGGGCAGGCAGAGATGGGTCCTTCCCAGTCTCTTGGTGCTAAGAGTCAGTTCCAAAGCCCCCTAGCCTGCCTCCTTAAGCGGGAGCACACCAGGGACCCGTCCTTGCTGCCCAGGGCCCTGATGGATACCTGCTCTCTGTGGTGGGAATCAGAGTCCCCAGGCAGGCCTCCCCTGCCTGGCCCTCCCACCCTGGGTGGGTGCCTGTCGGTGTGGCCAAGGGCAAGGAGGGGAGCAGAAGTGTCCTCCCAGGCTCCCTCCTGAGCCCCAGGCTCTGTTGAGTTCAGGTCCAAGCCTGGCTGGCGTCGGGCTGGGCTTCGGCTCCTCCATTCAGTCCTCATCTACCCCTCACGTGACCCAGGTTTGCAGATGAGGAAAGGCAGGCTCAGAGGGTTGAGGCAGCTTGCCCAAAGTCCCACAGGATTTGGACTCAGGACTCTCTGATCCCAAGTCTAATTCCATATTAATTGAATACCAGCTGCATCCTGGGCTCTCATGGGAAGTGGTATGTTCCCTGCCCTTGAGGACAGTCAACTAAGGGGGGTCCACTCCTCTCTTCCACGACTGGATGTGGGAGAGGGACCCTAGGAAAGACTGGAACCTGGGTGGGCCGGGTGGTGGGTGGGTGCTCCTTAGCCCCCAGGGCAGTTCTCCTTCCCCACACCCTGTCTGCATCAGTGCACTGTCTGGCTGAGTTCTGGTTTTCATGATCTGCAAGGGGCTGGGGGGCTCAGGAAGGGACTGGAGTCCGGCTTGGGCGGAGTGAGGCAGGGGTCCTGCAGCAGGTCCCTAGCCTCATCAGCTCTGGCCATCCAGCTCAAGGCCATCTTCATGAACTACGGAGCTCCTGCCCTAGAACCTGCTATGGCTCCCCACTACCCACAGGGTGGAGTCTGAATTCCCTAGTCTGGCATCTAAGGCTGATCCCAAACTGGATCCAGCCTGTTGTTCTGGAAGGCCTGAGTTTGGCCTGCGGGCCCCGCTGCCTCCCTTCCTTTGTGCCTTTGCAGACTCTGTTTCTGTGGGTGTCACTGCCCTTCTCTTTTCGATGGTGCCCTCTCAGGTGGCCCTCGCTTCCCTCTGGCACTTTGTGCAAGCTGGTTACAGGTCCATCCCTTGACTTCCACCCCCTGGGGACAGGACCCAGCCCAGAGCACCAGGCTCCTCAGTGCTTGCTGAGTGAATGAGCGAGGGACCCTGGGCATGTACTGCCACACCCTTCAGATCTTGACCCAAACCTCCCTCCTCAGCGAGGGCTTCCCAGCAACAGTCAGCCCTGAAGCTGACGGTTTACAGTCTCCTCCCTGCTCCATCCCGTGATGATCAATCTTACTATTTAGTTCAACGTCCTTCTCCCCAACAACAATGGAAGCTCCCTGAGGGCAGTCAGAGATGTCATCTTTTTCTTCGGGCTTGGCTCCTCCACGGCCAGGGTGCTGCTCAGCACTGCTGCACACACAGCAGCTGCACACACAGCAGCTGCGCAAGAAGCCCGTGAATGGATGGCCAGTGAGGGGCACTCTTTGGCTTGCCTGCCTCGAAAGCAGCCCTTCCCCACTGCCCTTTGCAGCCTCCCCTCCCGTGGAGCTGGAAGCCAGACACCCTGGGGGCCATGCAGAAGTCGGGGGCTGGGGGCCGCAGGGCCTCTGACTGCGGGCTAGCCCCTCACCGGCCCAGGTGCATCACCAAGTTTGCCCAGGTGGGTGGGGCTGCCCTGTCCAGGTGCTGGTGGTGGGAAGTGCTGCGGGTAAAGGACCTATTTCCACATCTTCCTTCCCTGACGTGGGCTGGGGAGTGTGTGTGTGCCCTGATGAGGGGCTGGGACTTCAGACAGCCTCAGTGACCTGACCAAGGTCACCTGCTGGGAAAGCAGCAGAGCCTGGGCTTTGAGGATCGAGCTCTGTCTGTCCATGGCCTGCGCAGCAGAGCAGATGTGTGTTTGGGGGGCATTTGGAGGATGGGGTCAGAAGCCACGGGCCTGACTCCCCGCCTCACTCCCTCTGCCCCACTGCCGAGCAGTATGTGGGCTCCTTCCCCGTGGACGACCTGGACACCCAGGAGAGCGTGTGGCTGGTGCAGCAGCAGCTGTGGGCGCTGAAGGTGGGTGGCCTGGGAGGGCACTTCCCTAGTGAAAGTCACAGCCTTGAAGACCAGATCAGCTCCACCCTCTCCACGTTAGAGATGGGCAGAGAAGCCCAGAAACGGGCAGGACACAGGCCCTATTGGTGGCGGGCTGCTCAGGACACACACCCAGACTCCAGGGCCCCATCCCTTATGCCCTGGGCTGCTAAGACCTGGGCCCCACAGCCGGAAGCCACAGATGAAGATGTGGGTGATGGTCATAGCCTGGTCAGCGGTGGCTGTGGCTAGGGGTGGTCTGCCCAGAGCCTTCCACACTTCCCCAGCACCAGGGGTTCCACCAGCCAGGACCCCACCCCCTGGCAGGGGTGGTGGAGTGGGCTGACAACCTTTGGCAGACGGCACTGAGGCTGAGCGGCCAGCGGGGCGTGGGAGGTGGTGCCCGTCCCCACTACTCTTCTCCACACAGGACTGTCCCCGACGCCGTGCCGTCATCCTGAAATTCAGCCTGCAGGGTCTCAAGATCTACAGCGGGGAGGGTGAGGTAGGAGGCCCTGGGGTGCGGGTGAGGACTGGACGGGTACAGGCGTCTCCACCCTCAGACGGGCTCTCCTCCACCCAGGTCCTGGCCTCTAGCCTTAGCTCGGCCCCCGTGCTTCCCCTGGCGCGACCGCCTAGCAGCTCTGGGCCTTTGGACTTTCTCTGAGGGCTGCCTCCCAGGGCCAGCTCAGGCAGCAGCTTCCCACCCCTGGGCCTCCAGAATCCTTCTGGGGGCCACCGCTCCACCTGAGCATCAGGAACATCCAGCCACTGAGGCTCTGGCAGCTGCCCTGCCCCGCCCCGCTGGTGGGCCGCGTGCAGCTTCACCCAGGTGCGCGGTAGGGCTGCTGGCGGGCCACTGCCCCTCCTCCCTGCCTGCTGCAGCCTCGTCCTCCTGCTGAGCCAGCGTGGGGCAGACACTAACTGTGCACCAGACTGCACCCCACAGCCACGGGCATCAGTCACTTACCACTGAGGCACGCCTGGTGTCCCCAGAGCTGGGCATTGCAGGGCCCTGGGGTCAGGTCCTGTGCCACTCACATGAGGTCCCACTGATCCCCACCAGCAGCCCTATCGAGAGGTCCTGGTACCTCCCTACCTGACACGTCACAACAGGCACTCAGAGGATTGCCCTCACCTGCCCAAGTCACAACTGAGTGGCAGAGCCAGGATTCGAACCCCAGTCACCCGCCTCCAGGAACCAGGCGTGTCACCCCAGTGCCTGTCACCACTCCCATTCTCTGTGCCACCAGCAGACTGAGCATAACATGGGGGTGGTGATCTTGAGCCCAGGGGCCACAACATGAAGGGCAAGGGCTTGAGACTGGGGGGCCTGGAAGGAGGGAGGTCTCTTTACTCCTGCAGGCTGGCGAGCAGGGTTGGGGCCACCTGGTGGGTCTGCTGGGGGCCTCATGCTGCTGCCTTGCCAGGTGCTGCTGATGGCGCACGCTCTGAGGCGCATCCTCTACTCCACCTGGTGCCCCGCCAACTGCCAGTTTGCCTTCATGGCCCGAAACCCACGGAGCCCAGCCAGCAAGCTCTTCTGCCACCTCTTCATGGGCAGCCAGCCAGGAGAGGTATCTGGGGCCCGAGGCAGGGGACTGCCATGGAGGCCGGAGGAGCCATGTGCTGGGCGTCAGAGTGGGTTCCTTGAGGTCTTTGCCAGGGTGGCCTGATCCCCCTCCAGGCACACACCCCTCGCCACATTGGCTCTTTCTGTGGCTCTGCCCACTGAGGACACCACAAAGCAAGTCAGTGGCCTCAGCATTTCCTGGGGCCCAGGGGTGGGAACCTGGCCACGTGCCTGGAGAGTGGAAATTCACACAGCCAGGCCTTTGCTCATGCCGTTCTGCCTTACACCCCCTCTCTCATCTTGGTGCATTCCACTCACTCTTCAGGGCTCAACCCACGTGTCTGAACCCCTCCTCGGCCCCTCTGGATGACCCCTCTCTCTAGGGCCCTGTGGCATGAACTGCGCGCTACTATCGTCTGCTCTAATTACAGGCACTTGTGTTCTTTGAGGACAGAGTCTGGACCAGGTCTTGAGACAGCACTTGGCCCAGAGCAGTCGGGGTGGGCAGGTAGATCAGAAAGTCAAAGCCAGCCCGGCTGTCGTGAATGGTGAACGACAGAGCCTCGGCGGCCAGGCGCGGCAGGCAGATGCTGGGTTTGGTTCTGTCCAGCAAGCGTTTGCTGTCATCCTGTATATCCATCCCTGTGCTGGATACTGGGGTGATAGGTAGCTGAGATGTGGTCCCTGATCTTCTGACACTCAGGGTTCTAACACGTTGGGCCTGGACGGTGTGTGTGGCACGTGGGATGCGCTGCTCCTGACAGCACTGGGCCTGCTCTGGGAGTTTCCTGTGCTCCATTTCACTGACTCCTCAAAGGGGCACAGGGAGGTGCCATGCTCTGCCCAGGGTCACACAGCGGCTCCTACATGACAGAGCCAGGATTGGAATCCGGGTTCTGACTTCAGGCCTGGGCTCCGGGCTATTCCTGGAAGAGGGTGCTGACTCGATGTGCAGGGCTGGGGGGACCTGGGGGCAGGAGCGCCTGAGCTCAGCGTCCATTTTCCTGCAGCACAGCAGGCCCTCGGTGTTCATTAAATAAATAAAGGAAGCTGGTGGAGGAGCCTGCATGGTGGTGAGGCTTTGAAGGAGAAGTAGGAGTTTTCCCAGGAAGAATGGGAAGAGCATCCAAAGCCAAGGGGCTGTGTGCACCCATGGTGGGTGGGTTGAGGCCCAGTGAGTTCCCTGGGAGACGGAGACCTCCTCCCACTGAGCCCACCTCTCTCCCTCCCCCAGGTCCAGACCCTGCACTTGCTCCTGTGCCGCTCTTTCCAGCTGGCTTACCTCTTGCAGCACCCTGAGGATCGGGCCCAGCCCGAGCCCTGCCCAGGGCCCACAGGGGAGGTGTCTCTCAAGCCACTGTCCAGTTCTGGAGGTCCCTCTGGGGGCTTGGTGCGGGAGCCCTTTGGTCGCCATCAGCTCTCTCAGAATGTTCACGCGCTGGTCTCCTTCCGGCGGCTACCAGCAGAGGGGCTGGTGGGCAGTGGGGTACGCAGCACCCCAGCCAAGGAGTGGGCAGTGGACAAGGGAACTGGGTATGGGTTTGGGGGCATGTCAGGGGCAGGGGTTTCACTTGGCCTGACATGGCTGGACCTGAGCCTACCTGCCCGTGGGCCCCTCTTGGTGCCTTAGAAGGAGCTGCCAGAGTCGGAAGGCCGTGCCCGCCATGCCCGTCTGGGGAATCCCTACTGCTCACCCACGCTGGTGCGCAAGAAGGCCATTCGCAGCAAGGTGATCCGCTCGGGGGCCTACCGCGGCTGCACCTACGAGACCCAGCTGCAGCTGTCGGCTCGGGAGGCCTGTGAGTTGTGGGAGTGCCCCTGCCCTGTGTGCACCAGGACCGTGCCTGTGTGCTCCTGGGCCAGCCAGAGGTGGGCGTGAGCGCTCGTGTGCGTGTGTGTGTGTGTGTGTGCGTGCGCGTGCATCGGGGTCTGTGCACAGGGGACTGCAGACAGTTGTGAATGGACGAGAACTGGCGGGCGGAAGGCCTGTGTGCGGATGTGTCTGCTGAGCAGGGCAGAGAGGGCTGGGGAGGACACCCCCGTGTGTGATGAGGCCTGCGGCCAAGGGAACAGGAGGACTCGGCCACTCTCCTGACTCCTGACGGTCTCCACAGTTCCTGCTGCGTGGGAGGCCTGGCCACGGGGTCCTGGGGGCCATGCATGCCTGGTGGAGAGCGAGGGCAGCCTGACAGAGAATATCTGGGCCTTCGCTGGCATCTCCAGGTAGGAAGGGCCTGGCCTGGTCCAACGCCCAGTTCCTTGGGGTGGGCAGAGAAATGCGGGCTTCCCAGTCCCTGAGGCACACACTCCTGTGCCTGGGCAGAGCGCTCCCAACCTCGGTGACCTCAGGCCTGGGACTTCACCACCCTGGGCCTCTGTTTTCTCAAATGTAAAATGGGATTAATGAAAGGAGCTTCATCTTAAGGCTGTGGAGAGGGTCAGTGAGGTCATCCAGGTGGAGCCCTCAGCACCTGACCTGCACAGGGCAGCCCCCTAAGCGTCCGCACTTTAAGCCTGTCTCCTGAGGCTGTCTTGACATTGCCAACAATTACAGACCCTGGAGAAACCTTTTAAGCTTCTAAAAGCTTCTTTCTGATGAGGCTGACTCTGAGTCAGGCCCCATATTGGGTTTTGTTGTTGTTTTTTGTTTTTAAATTTTATTTTAGAGATAGGGTCTCATTCTGTCGCCCAGGCTGAAGTGCAGTAGCACCATCATGGCTCACTGCAGCCTCGAACTCCTGGGCTCAAGTGATCCTCCTGCATGGGCCTTCCAATGTGCTGGGACTACAGGCATGATCCACTGTGCCTGACCAACGCACCGTGTGTTTAAGGGCATTTAATCCGCAGGCCGCCTGGATGTGTAGGGGCTGTTGTGACCGGTGCCCAGGAGAGCAGTGCTGCCTTCACCCTGTCCCCTCTGTGCCCCTAGGCCCTGTGCCCTGGCCCTGTTACGGAGAGACGTGCTTGGGGCCTTCTTGCTGTGGCCTGAGCCGGGTGCCAGCGGCCAGTGGTGCCTGTCCGTGCGCACGCAGTGCGGTGTGGTGCCCCACCAGGTCTTCCGGAACCACCTGGGCCGCTACTGTGTGGAGGTAAGAGTGCAGCGGCCAGAGGGTCTGGGCTCCACCCCATCACTGCTCCATCCCTGCCCCTTCCTGCCCTGCCCTTTTCTCACTGCTGAGGTCCTGAAGCCTCACCCCTATCCCTGTCTCCCATTGGCTCTCTCTGGCCTCGCCCCTCATCCAATTCCATCCTGCCTCTACCGTCCCGCTCCTTCCTCATTGGCCCTGCCGGCCTCGCCCCCAGCTGGCCCACTTTGCCCCACCTCTTCTGGCTCTGCTCTGACCTGAAGCTCTTGGAGGACAAGGGAGGTCCTTGGTCACTGAGGGCCCCTCTCTCCAGAGGGGGCTTCAAAAGGTACCTATAACAGAGTCTTAAGCTGGGGTCATGTCTAACATTTCTGCAGGAATCCTGGCTTTCCCATATCCTAGCCCATCTTAGCAGAGGAGGAAACTGACTCAGAGAGGGCAGGAGCTTGCCTAAGCTCACACAGCCTCTGAGTCTCCAGTGTGATGTCTTGTCCTGCCCCACCCAGCCTGGTTTCTCGGAAGGGGAGGGGGTGGCGAGGCTTTTCACATGTGCGCCCTTACTTCCAAGCTAAACCTCTCAGTCCCGCCCAAGCTGGGAAGAGAGAGAGGGAATGGTGCCTGGTTCTGCCCTGGCAGCCCATGTGAAGTCTCTGGGCTCCGTTTGCTGCTGTCTAAAGTGGGCAGGCTCCTGTGGGAGCAGGTGGCTGGTGCCTGGCCTGAGCCCTGGGGAAGGGGACTGGAGCTGAAGCCCCTTCCTCCACCAGCACCTGCCGGCGGAGTTCCCCAGTCTAGAGGCTCTGGTGGAGAACCACGCGGTTACTGAGCGCAGCCTCTTCTGCCCCCTCGACATGGGCCGCCGGAATCCCACCTACGAGGAGCAGGACTGTGGGCCCCCAGGCAGGCCGCCCCGGACTCTCCGGCCCCTCAGCCATGCCAAATCTGAGGCAGAGCTGCAGGGCTTGGGCTAAGAGGTAGGGCCCTGTCCCACAGGCCCCGCTGCTCCCTGGCTCCGGGGCCCCAGCAGCCTCTCTGCCCATCTTGCACCCTCTGGTCGCCAGTTCCATCCAGTCACCCTGCCCTTGGAGCAGTCTCCATCGCTTCACTGTCCGTTTGGGGGGGGGGGGCGCCCTGAGGTTGGGTATCACCACTGGCTTCTCGCAGAACGTGGGGCCCGCTGAGATTCCAGGAGGGCAGGTGGAGTCGCAGGCATGAGCCGGATAAGCTGTCGGGTGGCTTCGGATGCTGGGACTTCTGGGCTTCCGCTTTGTCCTGGGCCAGGAGTCTGTTCATGGCAGAGGTGCGGCCCTCCCCTAAGGAGGCCAGGCCTTGGGGCCTTGACTGGAAGTCTCCAGAAAGCTCATGAGACGAGTGAGAGTGGGGGGCTTGGGGAGGCAGCAGTGAGTTCTCACTCTGGGCAAAGACCTGGGGGAGCCACCCTGTCTCTGAGCAGAGACCGCTCTGTGGAGCTTGTGGCCAGGAGGCTGGGGCCAAGCCCCATCTGAGCTGACAGAGCAGGGCTGTGTCTGAGAGCGAAGGATGGGTGGGAGCTGCAGAGAGGGCAGGAGGGACAGAGCAGTGCCCAGTGCTCACGCCGGGGCGGTGGGGGGGGGTGGGCTCCTGTGTGCAGAAAGCAACGCGCACCAGCAGACAGGCCGAAGCTCTCCATGCTGGCTCCACCCAAACCTCAGGGCTGTGCTTCCTTCTCTCTCAGAAGGGAGGCCCAGGCTCACACTCTCCCCAGGAATCACCAGGACACCCCCACCCCAGCTCACTTCCTTTAGCCATTCGACAGGCAGGGGCCGGCAGTGAGCTGCAGGCTTAGAGGGGTGGCCAGGGCCCTTCCCAACTCGCCCGCCCGTGGTCTGCCTTGGGAGGGAGGCTGTCTGATGCCGGCATTCCCCTTAACATGGCGCTGACCCGTGGCTGCCAGGGGCCACCCTGCCTCACCTGCCAGCTCCACTGGCAGAACCGTCCAAGGGTGGACCTGATGTGGGCCCTGCCAGGGGTGCTTGGCCTCAGCGGGCCACGGGAGACCCAGGGAAACGACTCTAGTGTGAGACAGTGGTCCCGCCAGTGACCGACAAACCCAGGTATCCTTCTTTGTAAGCAAACTTGACAAATGTGAATCTACTGAACTAAGTGATAGGACAGGTTCATTTTGGATGAACTTCTCTGCTTAAAGCAGAAGCCGCATCCTGAGCCTGGGGGCTGCCTTCTCCCCACGTGGGAGCGGTGCAGAACTGTTCAGTGCCTTGAAAGTAACAGATTTCTGACGCTTGGAAGGAAGTAGGCAGCGCCACCAAAGCAGAAAGAAGGGAGGCAAACTTGGGGGGTGAGAACAGAGGCCCAGGCCTCGTGTTCCCCGCCTCCAACTCTCCAGCAAGGACAGGTCTTGGCTTGGGACCTTGCCATTTCCTTGCAAGTCAGGTGAACTATCCTGTCACAAAAGATAGAAGGAAACTGCCCTTTGGGGCTTCTTGTCCCTGGAAAGCCAGCACTGGTTTTATGCTGACTGTGTGTGGGACGCTGGGACTCTATTTGACAGCCACCTGTACTAGAACCATCCCCTTCCTGGACAAGCCGCTGGCCCCAGCCTCACATTCCCCTGGCAAGGAGAGAGGGCTTTAGCAATGTCCTGGGCCTAGGATTATAGCCCAGAGATGGGCACTTCAGGAGACCTGGTCATTGGTCCAGACTCGGGCCTGGTTTTCCTGGTGAATTACCTGTGTGGAGAAGCTACCAGGGGCATGTTTGCCACACTGAAGGGACCAGTGTCCACTAAGCACTTCAGCATCGCTTCAGCTGGCATGATGGATCTCATGTTACAGGGCGGGCGGGGCTTTCAGCCCCCATTTGCAGACTCTTTCATGTCTTCATCAGACCACAGTTTCCCCTGTTCAAATCAGCACCACCTCAGTAGCCCCGCTTTCCTTGCTGTGTGGACTTGAAACAAATAAAATGTGTTGCTTCAGTCTGGTACAGACTTCTTTCCTTCGAGGGGTGAGGTCTTTGTCGTTTCCCTGTTTCGTTTTTGCCAGCTATACCTTCAGCTCGTGCTGAATGGTGAACCAGAGGTCCCGTCCTCAAGGCTCAGAAGGAATTGGCCAGGAAGACTCAATCAAATGACATTCCTCTTCTGCTGTAACCTTCAGTGGGTATGTCTATAGGAAAAAGACTCAAGTCCTTTTTTTTTTTTTTTTTAAGATGGGGTTTCACCATGTTGGTCAGGCTGGTCTTGGAACTCCTGACCTCAGGTGATCCACCCGCCTTGGCCTCCAAAGTGCTTGGATTACAGGCGTGAGCCACCATACCTGGCCCAAAGACTCAAGTCCTTCTGCACTGGCAACCTGGGCTTGCTTTCTGCCTCTGCAGCATGCCCCTGGACCTCTGCACTGGACTGGTGGCCCCCTCCTCCCCTGCCTTCACCTTGTTCACTCCTCAGCCATCAGATTTCAGCTCCAGTCAATCACAGGATGCCTGCCCTACCCCATGGGCTGAGTGAGGTTCCTTTTTTTTAGATGTTCTGTGGGCCAGGCGCAGTGCCTATAATCCAAGCATTTTGGGAGGCTGAGGTGAGAAGATCAGTTGAGCCTAGAAATTGGAGACCAGCTGGGGAACAAAGTGAGATCCCATCTCTTCAAACAAGTGGCCACTCGGAGGCTGAGACAGGAGGATTGCTTGAGACAGTGAGGTTGAGGCAGCAGTGAGCTATGATTGTGCCACTGCAGTCCAGCCTGGGTGACAGGGCCGGCCCTGTTTAAAAAAAAAAAAAGTTGCATGGAATGGATTCTTCAGTTTGTAATTACACTTTCATTTACGGGATTTTGTTTCTTGTGTCTGTCTCTCCAGCGAGATCATGGGCCAGGAGGGCTGTCTCCCCAGCATCTGTCATGGTGCCTGTCACGTAGCTGGCGCTCAGTGTTAGTGCAAGGAAAAGCCTAGAGGTGTGACAGAGGTGCTCTTTTGGCTGGGGAACTTGCACTGGGCTAGGAGGGATAGGCCAGGCAGCCTTCCATCCAAAAGACTTGGCTTTTTTTTTTTTTTTTTTTGGATGGAATTTTGTTCTTTTTGCCCAGGCTGGAGTGCAATGGTGCGATATCTGCTCACTGCAACCTCTGCCTCCTGGGTTCAAGTGATTCTCCCGCCTTAGACTTCCTCAGACTTCCGAGTAGCTAGGATTACAGGCATGTACCACCACCCCCGGCTAATTTTTTGTTTTTTTAGTAGAGAAGGGGTTTCTCCATATTGGCCAGGCTGGTCTCGAACTCCTAACGACAGGTGATCCACCCGCCTAGGCCTTCCAGGCGTGAACCACCGCGCCTGGCCCAAAATACTTGGTTTCTAAAGTGTTTTACAATCTCGCGTCTTAGAAATAACAAGGGGACGCTTAGAAATAATGAGAAGAAGCTGTCCAGGGGCTGTGGATTGTGGGCAGCCTTTCCCTGAGCCAGTTCGGGGACGTGGATAATGGGTAACAGGTCCTTGCAGCTTTTCTCAGTGGGTCCCTGGACCGTGCGTGAGGCCTGGGATTTCTTTAGCCCTGAGGTGGAGTCAAGCCTGGGCTCCTAGTCTTAGCCACAGCCTCCGGCAAGCTGCGTAACCTCTCTGAACCCGGGCTTCGCGGATTCTAGAAGATAGCGGACGCGAAAGGAACCCAGCCAAGGCTAGCCCTTCCCGCAGGTGGCCGCGCGTGTCTGCCCAGGGATCACTCGAGCGAAGTCCGATGCTGGGCCGCGCGTTCTCGGGGCCGCACCTGTGACGCCACGAGCGTTGCCCAGCAACCACGAACGCCGCGGCGTTGAGCGCGCGGGCTGGCGGGTGGGGCGGCTCCGGGCTCGGGTCCTGCGGCGGCCGCGGCGCCTGCAGCGCGGATTCCCCACGTCCTCGCCCGGGCTGGGCCTCAGGGACGGGTGGGTCCGGGCGCGGGACGAGGCGGCGTCCCCGGCTCGGGTCCTGCGACTCCCCGCTCCCCTCAGGGCGCCCCCCGAGGAGTCCCCGCCCCCCGCCGTGGCCCCGCCCCCGCCGCAAGGCTCCGGCCCCGGTGGCCGGCGCTGGCCCCGCCCCTTGGCCCGGGCGGTCCGGGGTCCCCGGCGGGGCGGGGGTCGGCTCTGGCCCGGGGGCTTCCGGGCGCGGCGCCATGGCCTCCGAGGCGGTGAAGGTGGTCGTGCGCTGCCGCCCCATGAACCAGCGGGAGCGGGAGCTGCGCTGCCAGCCGGTGGTGGCTGTGGACTGCGCGCGCGGCCAGTGCTGCATCCAGAACCCGCGCGCCGCCGACGAGCCGCCCAAGCAGTTCACCTTCGACGGCGCCTACCACGTGGACCACGTCACCGAGCAGATCTACAACGAGATCGCCTACCCGCTGGTGGAGGTGAGGGCGCCCAGCAGGCCGCCCTCCAGACGGCAGGGCATCGGGCCTCCCCGAGGGTCCCTAGCGGGCGGTGCTGCCTCCCCAGCTGGGCGGAAAGGCCCTCGAGGGGCACGGGCTGGCAGCAATAGGTGGGTCCGGAGGCTTTTGTCCAGGCGGGACACACCCGAGCCTGCATCTAGTGTCGCCTCCGGGTCTGCACTGTCCCCAGCGCCACCGCCTCCTGGGTACAAGCGATTCTTGTGCCTCAGCCTCCCAAGCAGCTGGGATTACAGACGTGTGCCATCACGCCCGGCTAATTTTTGTATTTTTAGTAGAGACGGCGTTTCACCATGTTGGCCAGTCTGGTCTCAAACTCCTAACCTCAAGTGGTCCACCCGTCTTGGCCTCCCAAAGTGCTGGGATTACAGGCATGAAACACCACGTCCTGCTGAATGGTGACTTTTCATCTTCCCTCACTGGCAGGTTGGGGCACACCCAGCCCTGTTTGGGTTACAGCGTGGGTCTTTGCAGTGAAACTGGGCATAGATGCCATGTGGGCCTTTGGGGGTCTCAGTTCTCTAGGCCGATCTGCCCACACAGGACCCACCCAAGCCCATACTAAGTTCTAGACTTTGGGAGCTCGTGAGCTCTGCAAGGGCAGGGACTGTGTCCGCCTCGTTCACCACTTTGTCCCTAGACTGAGCATGGTCAGGCCCTGTCCAATGGGTAGAAACAGCGATGAATGAAGAGTGACTGGAAACGGCACCAGGTTTGCCTCTTTTCTTCCCTCCAGGCCTCATCTTCCACCACTCCCCGTCCCTCCTGCTCTCCACACCTCACCTGTGTGGCTTTATTTAAGCTATCCTCTCAGCCTGGAATGCCTCCCTCGTCTGTCACCTGGCAAAGTATGAGCCCCACTCCCAGCTTCCAGTTCTCCCTGTCTTTGCCACCTGGAAAGCTGTGCTTCATTCTTTCCACACTGTTCTGTTTTCCCGTCTTTGCACTTCCCCTCCCTGCTTGCTGCCTGGACTCCTGTGGCTGTGTGCCTCGCCCCGTAGCCTGCCATGAGAGTCACCTGTGCGGTCCGGCTCCCTGCACTGTAGGCAGATGGAGCACCTGTGTGTGGCGGCACTTCCTGTGCCAATGCACAAAATAACCCCATTCATACCCTGCAGGAGCCTCATAGGAGGTGCCAGTCTTACCCTTTAAGGTGTCGGAGTTTTTGGTTTGTTTTTTGAGTCAGAGTTTCATTCTCACCCAGGCTGGAGTGCAATGGCATGATCTCGGCTCACTGCAACCTCCACCTCCTGGGCTCAAGCAATTCTCCTGCCTCAGCCCCCTGAGTAGCTGGGACTACAGGTGCACATCACCATGCCCAGCTAATTTTTTGTATTTTTTGTAGAGACAGGGTTTTACCATGTTGTCCAGGCTGGTCTCAAACCCCTCAGCTCAGGTCTCCCAAAGTGCTGGGATTACAGGCATGAGCCACCGTGCTCGGCCTAAGGTGGTGTTCTTATCATCTTATCAATGTGCCTCAGTGAGGCCACCCCAAGGGTGCACAGTCAGTAAAGGTGGAGATGGATGTGGGCCCAGGGGGCCATGCCCACAGCACAGGGGACAAGGACAGCTCCTACCCCACCAGACAGTCAACTCCTTGAGACAGAGCTGGGCCTTGTTTATGTCCACACTCCAGTGCCATTGTTGGTGGGGGGACCAGGGAGGGCTCCGAGTTGGTGAGTTAGGGGGCCCTGCCCGAGCCCTGCTGTGCCTGGTCTGCTGAGCACGGGGTCCTGTCTTCCTCCCATGCAGGGCGTCACTGAGGGCTACAATGGCACCATCTTTGCCTACGGTCAGACAGGCAGCGGGAAGTCCTTCACCATGCAGGGCCTGCTGGACCCGCCCTCCCAGAGAGGCATCATCCCCAGGGCCTTCGAGCACGTGTTCGAGAGTGTCCAGGTGTGGGCTTCACGGAGGGCAGGGGCAGGGCCAGAGCTGCAGCTGGGCCCCAGAGCACTTCTGACGGGTGGCAGGGACACGGGAAGTGATCGGAGCCTGGCCTGACCCCACGCACATCAGCAGAGAAGGCCCCAGGTTCTGAAAAGGTGGGGGGAAAACACTTAAAACAGAGAAAATTCTGTCCATGCTTTTCTTCCATCATTGTTGGGTTCTGACCCTTAGTTCAGCATTTCCTGTGGTTCTGCTGACCCTATGCACGGCGGTGGGGGGAAGGGGTTGTAACAATCACAGCTTCCCCTCTTTATTGAGCAATTGTTATGGACCAAGTCGTGTGCAAAGCCCTTGGCATCCTTACCTCACTGAATCTCTAGCCTGACCCAGTAGGTAGCTGGTAGCCCCATTTTTGAGAGAGGGAGGTTGAGACTCTGAGCCTTTATGGGCCAAGATGAGACTGGACTCTGAATTCATCCCAGCATCCAGGCTGCAGGTGAGAGTTGCCTGTTGACCATCTTCGGCAGTGCACAGGGAATGGTGGAGTGGGGAAAGTGACCCTGGGCAGCTGCAGAGCCCACTGTGCCGCTCCCGGGACTCATCATGGTGGCCACAGCAACATGTAAGGCCTCGGAGAGCTGCCAGGGACCAGCCCAGAGCCGGTGCTTACCCCAGGCCTTCCCTGTGGCCTCAGGTTTTTTGAGACAGAGTCTTGTTCTGTCACCCAGGCTGGACTGTAATGGTGTGGTCTTGGCTCACTACAACCTCTGCCTCCCAGATTCAAGCGATTCTCCTGCCCCAGCCTCCCAAGTAGCTGAAATTACAGGTGCCCAGCACCATACCTGGCTAATTTTTGTACTTTTAGTAGAGACAGTTTCACCATGTTGGCCAGACTGGTCTTGAACTCCTGGCCTCAAGTGATTTGCCTGCCTCGGCCTCCCAAAGTGCTGGGATTACAGGTGTGAGCCACCAGGCTGACCAGGGTTTTTTTTTTTTTCCTCTTTACCTGAATAACGCGGAGGCCTCTGTTTCCTTTCCCATGAGGATTCTAGACAAAGCATTAGCGAGCAGTATGAGGATTATGCAACTCAAAGAGGCCTGAGCACCCACCAGGCTGGAGACGAGGATTGAGCTTGCTAGGAGGGCCAGCAGGGCAGGTGGGATTGGGGACTCCTCTGGCCCTGACTTCCCTTCTTCTCCCATGATATCCTGGCGGCAGAGGGACAGGTCCCAGTGTCAGGCCTGGCAGCAGGTCGCCTCAGAGCTCTGATGTCTGTTTCTGTGTACTCCCTGCAGTGTGCAGAGAACACCAAGTTCCTGGTCCGGGCCTCCTACCTGGAGATCTACAATGAAGATGTCCGGGACCTCCTGGGGGCTGATACCAAGCAGAGGCTGGAGGTGGGTGCAGACCCAGTGTGGGCAGGTGGGGCTGGAAGCGGGGAGGTTGGCATTGGGTGCTGCTCCCTCAGAAATACGGGAAGGTGTCTTGAGGGTGCCGGCACTGGGAGACTAGAGTCAGGACTTTTTTTTTTTAATGAAAAAGAATTTTTTAAGGCCGGGCATGGTGGCTCACACTGTAATCCTACACTTCGGGAGGCTGAGGCGGGTGGATCACTTGAGGTCAGGAGTTTGAGACTAGCCTGGCCAACATGGTGAAACCCCATCTCTACTAAAAATACAAAAACTATCTGGGCGTGGTGGTGCACGCCTGTAGTCCCTGGGGGAGGCTGAGGCAGGAGAATCACTTGAGCCCAGGAGGTAGAGGCTGCACTAAGCTGAGATTGTGCTACTGCACTCCAGCCTGGGCAATGCAGCGAGACTCCGTCTTAAAACAATGTATATATTTTTTGGAGACGAGGTCTCACTTTGTTGCCCTGGCTGGCCTCAAACTCCTGGCCTTGAGTCTTCCGCCTCAGCCCCCTTCCCGCCCCAGTAGCTGGGACTACAGGCAGGCACGACCACAGGCATCCAGCCGCTTGGTGTTTTTCATGCAGGATCCTCCAACCTCCCACCTGGAGTTTCTCTATTGCCTTCTCTCTCCTGGTGTAGCTGAATCATAGCTGAGCCCCCAGACAGGGAAGCAGAGACAGGAGGCAGCAGAGGGTGTTGCTCCCACATGACAGCCCCAGAAGGCCAGGCTGTGGGGTTAGGGCCCCCTGGCCCCCTGCGAGCCTTCCGCTAGCCTGCACTGGAGCAGCAGGGAGCCCTCCTTCCCTTCCTCACTGCCCTGGACCCTAGAAAGGCCTCAGTAACCCGGGCCTAGAGGGGCTAAGGCTGGCAGCCATGGGCACTCGGTGCAGCTTAGCCACGGGCCTCAGGCCTATTGGGCCAGGTGCCTTGGGGGCTGCAGTGACAGATGCGCTCCCTGAAACTCTCTGGGGTCACTGGGCTTTTGACATGCTCCCTCGTGGAGGATGTGCAGATGGCTCTCATGTAAACCCCCTGGCCGCCCCAGGAGGAGGCACCGTTTTTATCCTTTATCACAGATGAGGAAACCGAGGCTCTATGTGCTTAAGTAAGACCAGCCCAAGAACACACAGTCAGTAAAGCATGAAGATGGGCCAGGCGCAGTAGCTCACGCCTGTAATCCCAGCACTTGGGAGGCTGAGGTGGGAGGATCACGAGGGCAGGAATTCAAGAGCAGCCTGGCTAACATGGTGAAACCCCATCTCTACTAAAATATAAGAATTAGGTGGGCATGGTGGCAGGCTCCTGTAATCCCAACTACTCAGGAGGCTGAGGCAGAGAATTGCTTGAACCCGGGAGGCGGAGGTTGCGGTGAGCCAAGATCACACCACTGCACTCTAGCCTGGGAGACAGAGCGAGGCTTCGTCTCAAAAAAGAAAAAAAGAGTAAAGTTGGGATTTGAATCCGGGGACTCCATAACACACTCTGTTAACCCATGTTTAACGCTGGGCCTGATGGTGGTTATAATCAGAGGTTATTACATCACCTCAGGGCAGCAAGCAGTTTGGAGAAGCAGAGTTCCACCACTCCCCCAGCCACTATAAACTACTGTCACCCTGATCTGGTGACCCCTGAGGGGGTCTCTCCAGTGGGTTCTCCCTACCCATGTCTGGGCAAAGTGTCAAAGGCTCCCCTCCCCATGGCAGCCACGGACACGTTCCTGCCATGTGCCCCTGTCTCATCCTTGCCGCATCCCAGCTGGTTGCCATGGTGACCTGGTTCTGGCCTCTGCAGCAGAGATGAGCAGTTACCAAGGAGCCTGGTGCGCAGCTGGGGGCTGTCACTCAGCACCTCCCCAGGCATCAGGGGTGGAGTGGGGTTGGGAACGAGGTGGGGGGAGGACCCCTGAGGCCATCACAAGGTTGGGAACAGGGAGCCTTCCTGGGCCTGAAAATATCATGGCAGGAGTCCCCTTGGGTCAGGGTTTGTGTCCTGGATTGCTCAGGCCTCAGACAGCGACTTCGTCCTCTTTGTGACCTCTGTTCACCGAGCCCCCACTAAGTACCCACAGAACTTTTCTTTAGATCTGTTCTCTTCCCAATAGTCATAATAATCTTGTAGAAATAGGAGTTATCATCCCCATTTTACAGAAGAGAAAATTGAGGCCTAGAAAGACAAATGAACCTCCCCAATCAGCAAGCCTGAGAATGGGTTTCCACCTGGAGCAGCCGTGCAGGGTGCCCCCGGGCCACACGCCCTCCATCCTCTGGGCTCCCTCCTTACCTTTAGCCTGGGCCAAGACCCGCCCTCTGTCATCTCAAGCTTCAGTCACTGCAGGATGCTCCCGCCTCTCTCTTACCCTGCCCTGGAGACTTCCATCAGCTGTGACCCTACTAACAGCTGTGACCTTCAGCAAGTCGCCTCCCCTTTCTGGGCGTCAGTTGCTCATCTGTTTCATGAAGCCCAGTCCGTTGGTGGGGCTTGGCTGTTTCTCCATGCTTGAGCAGATAGGACCAGCCTGTGCCTGTCCCCTGACCCCCACCCACGCCCCTCCCACAGCAGGGGCCTGAGCCCACCTGGAACCCCCACAAAGCTGCCCGCAGCTGAGCCTCGGGTGGCTCCAACCTGCAGGGCCACTTGGCAGACAAATTCCTTTGTCCTCATTCATTCTGCTCTTGTGACAGAGTGGTTTTATTTCCTCTCACACTTGAAAAATACTGCGTTTCACAGCTCTGTGTCAGCAACTAAGTGACTTGGCTGGCTGGAAAGCCAGCAGGGAGCCATCAGATAAATTAATTTACTGCTGCCACTGCCCTGAGGGCTGGGGGCCTCTGAGCTGCGAGCCTGCAGGCGTTCTGGGCAACGAGTGGCCGTTCACCTGTGATCTGAGGGTTTGGGGACATTCCCGTGGTTCTAGAGCCGAGGCAGAGGGGATCTGGAGCCCTGTCATCAGGGTGAAGGGAGATGGTGCTCAGGGCCCGTGGGCGATGACAGGGTCAGCCCCTGAGATCTGAAGCTCCCAAACAGAAAACTGCCTTTGTGATCATAGCACTCACGACAACAGCACAGACAGTGGCTGGCATCTATGGGCACTTAGGTGCTGGGCACCATGCTAAGCATTGTATGTGCCTTATTTTACGGATTCCTCACCATATCCCTATGAGGTAGCTGTCTCATGCCCATTTTGGAGATGTGGAAACTGAGGCTTAGGTTGTCACTGGCTGAAGGTCCCACAGCAAGTAGGAGGCAGGGGTAGGTTTGAGGTTGGTGAGGCCTGGAACGCACCCCTCCCTGTGACAGGCGCATGAGGTGCTGGCCTGCACTGCAGGAGGGCAAGGGCAGTCTGGATGGGGCCCTTCTCTCTGGTTCCTTGACTATCCCTAGCCCGAACCCTTGGAGGCTGGAGGTTCCACCCCTCACCAATTGCTCTTCCCTCAGCTGAAGGAGCACCCGGAGAAGGGTGTGTACGTGAAGGGGCTGTCCATGCACACGGTGCACAGCGTGGCCCAGTGCGAGCGCATCATGGAGGCCGGCTGGAAGAACCGCTCTGTCGGCTACACGCTGATGAACAAGGATTCCTCACGCTCCCACTCCATCTTCACCATCAACATCGAGATCTCTGCCTTGGGTACGTGAGGCCGCTGCGGGGGGTGGATAGGGCGTGGACAGATGACCCAGCCATACTTTCACTCCCACTAGCCAAGGCACGCCACCTCTCAGGGCCGCGAGAGCCCCCCTGGAAAGTGGGTAGAGACGCTCTAACTGCCTAGAGGAAAGCCAAGAGGGTCCTTGGGATTCTGGGACCCGAGCTCCCAGGATACACAGCAGCAACAATGGAACACTGGTAGCCAACACTGAGTGCCTACTGTGTGCCAGACCAGTTTTTTTTATTTATTTATTTTTGAGACAAGGTCTCACTCTGTCACCCGGGCTGGAGTGCAGTGGTGATCTTGGCTCACTGCAACCTCTGCCTCCCAGGATTGGGTGATCCTCCCACTTCAGCCTCCTGAGCAGCTGGGACTACAGGCACACCACCATGCCCGGCTGATTTTTTGTAGAAATAGGGTCTTGCTATGTTGCCCAGGTTCATCTTGAACTGAGCTCAAGCGATCCTCCCACCTTGGCCTCCCAAAGTGCTCGGATTACAGGTGTGAGCCAGCGCGCCCCGCCAGTGTGCCCGACAATGCATTACTCCTGCAATACTTACTCCTACAGCACTCCCATGAGGTAGATACTGAATCATCCCCATTTTACAGATGAAGAAATCGAGGTCATCCAACTAGGAACTAGTGTCAGAGCCTGGCTTCCATCCTGGGTTCTTCCTCCAGAGTGTGTATCACACAGACCTCGTGGATTCTCCTCTCTCTCTAACATTCTCTGCTCCTCAGTCATCTCAATATTATTTTTTTTCCGGAAGAGCTGCTGAGAAAGAGAAGAGGAAGGAAAGAAACCCAAGTTTATTTTGGGGCCCCTATTGGCCATCTGCAGTGTCAAACCCTTTATACCCTTCATTCCATTTAAATCCCATGACAGTCAGAGACAGGCACTAGAATCCTCATTTTATAGATGAGGAAACAGAGGCTCTGAGAGGCAAAGTGATTGCTTGTTCAAGCAATTGTCTCACCACTGCTAATTGGTGGAGCTGGGATTTGAACCCGGGTCTCCCTGATATCTGGGTTTTCCCAGGAATACTGCAGCTGCCTCCACGTTGTGGTCCGTCATGACTAGAACTCCAGAGAGCAGTGGAGCAGGAGGTGGCCTCAGCCCAACTGGGAACAGAATTCCGGAGAGATCTCTGACCCAGGGATCAGGGTCAGGAATTAGCTGGGTGTGATGGCGCATGCCTGTAGTCCCAGCTATTCAGGAGGCTGAGGTGACAGGATTGTTTGAGCCCGGGAGACCGAGGTTGCAGTGATCTGAGATCACACCACTGCACCACCCAGGGTCAAAGCCTGGGTAGATGGAACCTCTTGGACACACTGCCCAGCTGGTGTGATGACCTGGCTTTGGGCCAAGCCCTAATGCTTGCTTGGGTATGAGGCCATCACTCTGAGTGTCCTGGGGGTACTGATGGGGAGGGGTGGGACAGTGTGGTCACAGCCTCAGTGCTGCAGCTTGGGGAGGGGCAGAGACCAGGGCAACTGAGGACAGATCAGGAGGGAGGAGGAGGGAGTGGGTTTGGTGGGCACCTCTTGGTCTTTGCAAGAGGGTCTGAAGGATGAGGCAGGCTGGCTGCACATTCACTTTATAAAATAATGCAAGCTCGGCCGGGCGCAGTGGCTCATGCCTATAATCTCAGCACTTTGGGAGGCCAAGGCAGGCAGATCACGAAGTCAGGAGTTCAAGACCAGACTGGCCAACATGGTGAAACCCCATCTCTACTAAAAAATACAAAAATTAGCTGGGCATGGTGGCTCGTGCCTGTAATCCCAGCTACTTGGGAAGCTGAGGTAGGAGAATTGCTTGAACTGGGACCCAGGAGGCGCAGGTTGCAGAGAGCCAAGATCGTGCCACTGCGCTCCAGCCTGGGCTACAGAGCGAGACTCTATCTCAAAAAAAAAATCATAATAATAATGCAAGCTCAATGACGATGGAAGAAAGTAGAGAGTGGTAGGGAACAGTTGCTCATGGTTCTGACATCTAAACACTGCTAACATTTAAGCATTATATTTATATAATTATTCTTATTTATAATATAGTTTATTACATATATCCACACACTGTTTTTTTTTTTTTTTTTTTTTTTTTTTTAAGACAGCTCTGTTGCCCAGGCTGGAGTGCAGTGGCACAATCTCGGCTCATTACAACCTCCACCTCTCAGGTTCGAGTGATTCTCTTTCCTTAGCCTTGTGAGCAGCTGGGAATCACAGACATGCGCCACCACACTAAGCTAATTTTTGTATTTTTAGTAGAGACAAGGTTTGGTCTCTGCTAAAAATGTTGGCCAGGCTGGTCTCAAACTCCTGGCTTCAAGTGATCCATCTGCCTCGGCCTCCCCAAGTGCTGGGATTACAAGTGTGAGCCACTGCGCCTGGCCTTTAAAAAAAAAAAAACAAACCAACGTGTGTACGTATGTAATATAAATAATTTGTATTTATTTATTTATAAGGCACTGCCTTGCTCTGTTGCCCAGGCTGGAGTGCAGTGGTACAATCTCAGATCACTGCAACCTCGGCCTCCCAGACTCAACCAACCCTTTCACCTCAGCCTCCCGAGTAGCTTGGAACTACAGTCACGCACCACCACACCCAGGTAACTTTTCTGTTTTGTAGAGACAGGGCTTTGCCGTGTTGCCCAGGCTGGTCTCGAACTCCTGGACTCAAGCAATCCACCTCCGCCTTCCAAACTGCTGGGATTACAGGCGTGAGCCATTGTACGCAGCCCATATTTTCTTTTGATCCTTTTTTTTCCTTTGAAAGTTTCAAACACAACTGAAATCTTATGCCATGTAGGTTTCCCCCGGTTTCATGTCCCTTGCCGTCACTGAGCATTTCTGCTTTACTGTCATCGTGTCTTCATGACCATGTGTGGTGGCTTGGATCCTGCCCTTTTCCAACCAGTCTGCAACCAGTGGTTCCCAGTTTCCCAGTGCCGGAAGTCATGCCATGATGGACATCCGTGTGCACAAACCTTTCTCTCGTCTGAGAGTCATCTCCTCAGACTCGGTTCCCTGGAATGGGTCCTAGAGCAAAGATGAGAAATGCAGCTAAGGCCCCTGGTCCGTGCTGCACAGAGCTTCCCAAATGGGCGACTCCAAGTTCCTTCCAGTCCTTTTCTTAGAGACAGTGTCTCACTCTGCCACCTAGGCTGGAGTGCGGTGGTGCAATCATAGCTCACTGCAGCCTTGAACTTCTGGCTCAAGCATCCCTCCTGCCTCAGCTTCCTGAGTGGCTGGGACCACAGGCACACGACACCAAACACCCAGCTGTTTTTGGTGGGTTTTTTTTTTTTTTTTTTTTTTTTTTAAAGGGTTTTATTCTGTTGCCCAGGCTAGAGTGCAGTGGCGTGATCACAGCTCACTGCAGCCTTAACCTCCACTGCAGGCTTGGTTGATCCTCCCACCTCAGCCTTTGAAGTAGCTGAGACCACAGGCATGCACCACCACACCTGGCTAATTTTTGTGTTCTTTTGTACAAATGGAGTTTCGCCATGTTGCCCAGGCTGGTCTTGAACTCCTGGGATTAAGCAATTCGCCCGTCTCCCAAAGTGCTGGGATTATGGGTGTGGGCCACTGCCCCTGGCCTTTTGTTTTTGTTGTTTTTGAGACAGAGTCTCGCTCTGTCGCCCAGGCTGAAGTGCAGTGGTATGACCTCGGCTCACTGCAACCTCTGCATCCTGGGTTCAAGCAATTCTCGTGCCTCAGTCTTTCGAGTAGCTGGGATTACAGGCATGTGCCACCACGCCCAGCTAATTTTTGTATTTTTAGTAAAGATGGGGTTTCACCATGTTGGCCAGGCTGGTCTTGAACTCCTGATCTCAGGTGATCCACCCACCTTGGCCTCCCAAAATGCCGGGATTACAGGTATGAGCCACCTTGCCAGCCTGTTGTTTTTCTAATAGCGTAAAGAACCAGCTGGGTGTGGTGGCGTCTGCCTGTAATCCCAGCCACCCAGAAGGCTCAGGCAGGAGAATCACTTGAACCCCAGAGGCAGAGGCTGCAGTGAGCCGAGATGGCGCCATTCCAGTCTGGGCGACAGAGTGAGACTCCATCTCAAAAACAAGCCAAAAGAAAAAAACCTGGTCTTCTGAGCCAATGCTACCAACCCGTGCCTGGCTCCCCTGCCATCCTTGATGCCCAGGGCTGCCCAGCCAGGACAGCTGCAGTCGCTGCAGAAGCGGGGTTTGTTCTCAGGGGAAATGAACACCCGCCGTGTGCCGGCCCAGCAGAGCCCCTGTGTGAATACGCCGTCCGTTTGCTTTACTTCTCCAGAGCACCAACCTGTCAACTAAAGAAAAATCAATTGGGCTGGGCACAGTGGCTCAGGCCTGTAATCCCAGCACTTTGCGAGGCCAAGGTGGGAGGATCACTTGAGGCCAGGAGTTCGAGACCAGCCTGGGCAACATAGGGCCACCCCATCTCTAAAAAAAAAAATATTAGCTGGGCATGGTGATGTATGCCTGTGGTCCCAGCTACTCAGGAGACTGAAGCGGGAGGATTTTCTGAGCCAGGAGTTCGAGGCTCTAGTGAGCTAGGTTCGCACCACTGCGCTCCAGCGTGGGCGACAGAGTGAGACCCTGTCTCAAAGGAAAAAAAGAGAAGTCCTACTGAGAATCGTAGACTGAGGTCTATACCCAGAAGTGGTTCTGTCCGTATTTCAGTTCGCAGTTTACATATAGGTGGTGAAGAGTTGGCACCTGCAGAATCACACCTGACATGCTCAGAAGTTACAAAGAAGAGTCACATCAGGGTTTGTGCAAGAGCACATCCAGTGATAGACTCAGAGGCTTCCTCACCAGCCCCAGCCGACATTAGCTCACGTGTAGGAAAAGGCAAGGCCTCGATCTGTCTTTCAGCCATGCAGTGACTCAGGCGAGAGACGGATGGGGGGGACCGTCAGCTCCATCCTGTTTTGTCTTCAAAGCATCTCTGCGGAGCTCTGCACAGCCCTGCACGTCAGCACAGAGGCAGCGGCTTTGTGAGCTGATGATGCTGGCAAGTGGAAAAGAGCAAACGTGGCTTCTCACATCTGCTGCTGTGTCGCACAAACAGACCCTAATGGGGAGCCATTGTTAGTCAGATTTTGTTGATGTGGGGAATTGAGACTCCAGAGGTAGGTGGCCCTGCTAGTGCCACGCAGCAAGGAGAAGACAGGACTGGGTTGGGAACTGGGCCAGGGAGTCTCCAAAGCAGATGTTTTCTGCATCGAAGGACATAACTCCTTGGTGGTCCAGCTGCACCCCTGCCTTCTCCACCTTTGACCTTGCAGGAAGCCTTTGAGAGCAGCTGTGGCAGCCAGAAGGAGCCCTGTTGCACCCAGAATGGTCTGCAGCTCCAGCCCCTTCTCCTGGAGGCAGCCTGCCCTGGGTTCTGATGGTGGCTACAGCTCTTAGCAGCTGTGTGACCTTGGGCAAGTTCCATGTCCTCTCTGAGCCTCAGTCTACCCATCTGTAAGATGAGCACAATGATAGCACTTGCAGGCTGGGTGCAGTGGCTCACACCTGTAATCTCAGCACTTAGGGAGGCTGAGGTGGGTGGATCTCCTGAAGTCAGGAGTTCAAGACCAGCCTGAGTAATATGAAACCTGCCTGTACTAAGAATACAAACATTAGCCGGGCGTACTGGCGGGTGCCTGTAATCCCAGCTACTCGGGAGGCTGAGGCAGGAGATTGCGCCATCGCACTCCAGCCTGGGTGACAGATCAAGACTCTGTCTCAAAAAATAATAAAACAATAGCACCCGCTTCCTGGGGCTTCCTTGCAGCTGAGGGGAAACCCTCGGTGGGTGATGGTGAGCACCCCGTGCCTGGTGCTGATTGCCCTTGATACATGGGGCTCACCAAGGCCCTCACCCCGCTGCTTGGTCTGTCCGCAGATGAGTGGGGCAAGGACCATCTCCGGGCGGGCAAGCTGAACCTGGTGGACCTGGCGGGCAGCGAGCGGCAGTCCAAGACCGGGGCCACTGGCGAGCGGCTCAAGGAGGCCACCAAGATCAACCTGTCGCTGTCGGCGCTGGGCAACGTCATCTCGGCGCTGGTGGACGGGCGCTGTAAGCACATCCCCTACCGGGACTCGAAGCTGACACGGCTGCTGCAGGACTCACTGGGTGGCAACACCAAGACGCTGATGGTGGCCTGCCTGTCGCCTGCGGACAACAATTACGATGAGACACTCAGCACGCTGCGCTACGCCAACCGGGCCAAAAACATCAGGAACAAGCCGCACATCAACGAGGACCCCAAGGATGCACTGCTTCGCGAGTACCAGGAGGAGATCAAGAAGCTCAAGGCCATCCTGACGCAGCAGATGAGTCCCAGCAGCCTGTCAGGTGGGACCGCGTGGGGGGAGTGGTGGGAGGGGAGTGGCGTGGGGGGAGTGGCAGGGGGGCTGGGTCCCCAGGAGAAAACTTCCTCCCCTCTGTCTTCTTGCCTCTGACTTCCCATCTGAAAGATGGTGGGAGCATCCTCCTGGCCCTCAGCCCAGTGTGATCGCAGGGCCCTGGGTGGTGGCAGTATTGACGGCATGTGCTTGTCAGTGCCCTGGGAGGAGGGCAGTTGTCTGGCCTGTCCCATCTGCTGCAGGCTGTCCTCCACTCCTGCCTCTGATCTGCTCATCCATCATCCCCTCCACCCC
>NW_016107330.1:10952523-10953540 GCF_001604975.1 Cebus imitator | reverse complement strand
CCCCCCACCACACCCCCACCATACCCCCTACCATAACCCCACCACAACGCTACCATACTCCCCACCACACCCCTGTCTGCTGCTGTGTGTGGCATTGTCACAATGCGTGTTCGCTGCTCAGCAGCTGGTGACTCACTCCCCACAGCTGCATCTGCTCCTCGCAGGTACTTTGTTACTGCAGCTTTTGTACCTTTGGCTGTCACCTGGCAGGCGGAAACCCACACCTGGAGTATTGCCTGAAAGGGCTTTGGAACTGAAGGACTCTAAGATTTTCTTATCTCAGAAGCTCTTGGGGAAGGGAACACAAAAAAGCCTGGGTTTATCTGTTCATTCATCCCCTTTCCACCCACCTTCCTCTCCATCTATCCATTCTACACACACACCCATTCACCTACCCCGTCATCCACCTATCTGCCCCTCCTTCCATTTACCCATCCATCCACCCACCTTCTCATCCACCTACCCACCTTGCCACCCACCCCATTATTTATCCATCTGCGTACTCACCCATCCACCCACCCATCCATCCACCCACCCACTCACCCATCCATCCATCCATCCATCCACCCACCCACCCACCCATCCATCCATCCACCTATCCGTCCACCCACTCACCCATCCATCCACACACTTATCCATCCATCCATCCATCCACCCACTCACCCATCCATCCATCCATCCACCCGTCTATCCATCCACCCATCCACCCATCCATCCATCTATCCATCCACCCACATCCATCCATCTACTCACTCATCCATCCATGCATCCATCCACCCACTAACCCATCCATCCACCCACCTATCCATCCATCCATCCACCCACTCACCCATCCATCCATCCACCCATCCACCCACATCCATCCATCCACCCACTCACCCATCCATCCATCCACCCACCCATCCACCCACATCCATCCATCTACTCACTCACCCATCCATCCATCCATCCATCCACCCACTAACACATCCATCCACCCACTTATCCATCCATCCATCCATCCATCCATCCACCCAC
>NW_016107330.1:10947532-10952312 GCF_001604975.1 Cebus imitator | reverse complement strand
TCCACCCACCTATCCATCCATCCATCCATCCATCCATCCACCCACCCACCCACTCACCCATCCATCCACCCACCTATCCATCCATCCATCCATCCCACCTACTCTCCTACTCATCCATTCATCCATCCATTGATTCTTCCTTCCATCCATCCATCTACACAGCCACCTGTCCATCAATCCATCCATTCATCCATCAATCCATTCATTGATCCTTCCTTTCTTCCATCCATTCATCTGTCATCCATCCATGCATCCATCATCCAGTGATCCTTCCTTCCTTCCATTTATCCATGTATCCATTCATCGATCTTCCTTCTACCCACCCATCTACTCATCTATAGATCCTTTCTCCCTGTCTTCCTTCCATCCTTCCATCTGTCTATTCATCCATCCATCCATATCCATCCTTCTGTCTGCTCACCTACCCATCTTCCATTCATTTAATCTACCTATCCATTCACTCACCCTATCCACCCTGCCATCCACATGCCTACCCATTCATTCACTCCATACTATTCTTTTGTCTATCAGCCATTCTTTTATCTATTTTTCCACTCACCTACCCATCCATTGATTCAAGTTTCCCTGAGCTCCTCCTCTGTGTGTGGAGCTGTGCTGGGTACTGGATAAACAGATATGAATCAGATGCAGGCTGTGCCCCGTGGGTTACCTAACCTCCCGAGGGAGGAGACTCTAGTGGACCATCACATGCAGCGAGACCCGCTCTAGGCCAGACAGTTGTACAGGGCAGAAAGGAGTGCATGGTCAGCCAGGTCTATCTGTGGGTGGGATGTAGTCAGTCAAGGAAGGCTCCCCAGAGGAGGCGGTAACTGAGCAGAGTCTTGGAAGGGGAGAAATTTCTCTGTTAGGATGAGAGTGTCCAGTGTGTGCAGAGATGCACAAAACTCTAAGGTGCATTTGGGGAGCTACAGAGCCCCTGCTGGCTGCCTCGGGCATGGGGTGATGGGAGGTGGTCAGGCAGGGCTGGAGTGGAGAGGGCCTTGAACACCATGACAAGGCATTCCACCTCAGCCATCTGCCTTCCTCCTCTGTCCCTACTCCTCACCCCAACCCTACTCACCCCCAAGATTGGGGGAAGACAAGAATGGTGAGTGTACCAGGAGGGAGTGGGGGAGGCTCCGCCCCCACACCCAGCAGCTAACATCTGTGCAGCATTCTAGCGGTGACGGAGGCAGCCCCAGGGTAGAGGCTGCTGGCACCCCTCTCCCTGGATGAGGAGCAAGGAGCCCAGCCGGCAGAGTGACTGGGGTGGTGCCGGGTGGTAACTGAGAGCTGGCAGTTACCGCCAGCTCACCTCCCAGCTCCTTAGGCAAGTAACTCAGCTCCTAAGAACCTCAGTCTTTTCATCTGTAAATGGGACATCATAGCAAAACCTGCCTTGTGTGTTCTGTAAGGCAGCTGGGAAAATTGCCTGAGATCCGGCACGTGTGGGCCTAGCACAGGCCTGGCACAGTGGGCTCCAGAGACAGCGTGTGCTGCCTTCACTTTGGCCGCAGCTTGAGACCAGGCGTGCCTGACCCAAAGCTCCCTATGTTTGTCCCGCCCAGGACTCACTGTTAGACATTCCCCGCTTTGCCCTGCTCCTCCCTCTGGCCTATCCCTCTTTCCCTTTCAACAAAACTTGAAACATCTGTCTACTTTTACGGGTCCCAGTTTCTCCCCTTCTGCTCTCTCTTGCCTCTACCCAGGCAGGCCCTGTCCCGGTTCACTGAAGCTATCCTTGTCACCAATGGTGTCCTGTTGTGGAGCCCAGTGACTGTCCTGGGGCAGGCCTTACCTTGCCGTCTCAGCACTAATTGGCTCAGCAGACCAGACCCCCTCCCTTCATGAGACCCTTGCTTCCGCCCTGGCTCCCCAGATGCCCTCCGCCCTGGCTCCCCTCCTGCCTCCCCAGCCGCCTCTCCTCAGCTCCCAGGGGTGAGTTCTCCCTGCTCCCCAGCCTCCTAACTCTGGGCTGTCCCCAGGCCGGTCCTCTGCTGTCCTTTCTCTGCACTCGCTGCTAAGGTGGCGTCACCTGGGTCCCTGGTGTTACCACCACCTCTGCATTCCTGACATGTGTGCCCCACAGCTTGGCCGTGCAATTTATGTTTGTGTCCTAATTTATAAAGGTGACTGAGTGACAGCACAGAGAGGTCAGAGCTACTGAAAGGAAAGTTCACCCTGACTCACAGTGCTCCTGGAGACCCAAAGGCGGGCATGCCCCACAGGGCCCTGGGGAAGCACCAGCGTCGGTCTGGAGGAGAACAGCAGGGGCCCAGGGCACAGCCTTTATTGGAGTTCCTGTGGGAAAGGCATGGCAGGGCCCGGGAGGCGGGCTGGGACCAGCTGGTTGGAATAATTCTGGTGGGCTTTGGGGCCAAGGGCCCAATCCTGGTTGTCTGGTGCCTGGCCCTGGCTCTGTTCCGGGCAAGGGGAATCTTGGCTTGGTGTGAGAGTTACATACAGCAGGTGGCTTGGGGGGTGGACTTGGGCTTCGTTGGTTTGTGTATCAAAGATGGACTCACTGACTGTGGTTTCTGGCCTCTAGGAATTAGCTCTGAAGTGCAGTCCAATGCCCAGGAAGTCCCTCAAGATAATAAAACTTCATGCAGTATAGAAAAGAATTCAGACATACTATACCATGTCCTCTGAATTCCAGACTTAAATATGCAGCTGGGTAATGAGCATTTCAAACCCAACACGCCCCACTCTCAACTCGACGGGCCCCAGATCTACCAGGCGTGCAGCCCCGGGCTCCAGCTGACCACAGGTGTTCAGACCAGGCACCTTGGGGTCACCCCTGGCTTCTCGCTTTCTCTCAAATCCACGTCTAGTCGGTGAGCAGATCCTGCTGTCTCCACCTTCAAAACTGACTACAGCCTGGCCAGGTGTGGTGGCTCATGCCTGTAATCCCAGCACTTTGGGAGGCTGAGGCGGGCAGATCACTTGAGGTCTGGAGTTCGAGACCAGCCTGGCCAACATTGCGAAACCCCGTCTCTACTAAAATAGAAAAAAATAGCTGGACGTGGTGGTACACTCCTGTAATCCCAGCTACTCAGGAGGCTGAGGCAGGAGAATCGCTTGAACTCAGGAGAGGGAGGTTGTGGTGATCCGAGATCGTGCCACTGTACTCCAGCCTGGGCAACAAGAGCGAAACTCCATCTCAAAAAGCCCCAAAAAACAAAAAACTGGGTACAGCCTGTTCACTGCTGCCCTCCAGCCCGAGTTTCTGCACCCCCGCACCCTCCCCCCCACCGACAGGTCTCCAGCGCTTGCCCTGGTTCCCCTCTGTCCTCTCCACATGGCAGCCAGGGAGAGCCTGTTCAGATGCCAGGCTGTGACTGCCCTGCACACACCTGCCCTGTTCAACCTGGAGTCACAGCCAAAGCCCTCGCCTGGCCTCCGCTGCCCTCATGATCTGGCATCACCCCTCGCGGACCTCTTCGTCTGTCCTGCCCATCACTCCCTCCCCTCCAGCCACACTGGCCTCCTGGCTGGGCCAGAACAGCGCAGGCCCACGACCGCTTCGGGCCTTCACACTCACCACGGCCCTGTCCAGCAAACCCCTCCTGTGCCCGGCCTCTCCTCACTGCTTCCTTCTTGCCTTGACTGAAAGGTCTTCAATAAATAAGCTATTGGTTTATTTATTTTTGAGATAGAGTCTCGCTCTCTAGCCCAGGCTGGAGTGCAGTGGCACGATCTCGGCTCACTGCAACCTCCGCTTATCCAGTTCAAGCGATTCTCCTGCCTCAGCCTCCCTAATAGCTGGGATTACAGGCTCCTGCCACCAAGCCTGGCTAATTTTTGTATTTTTTGGTAGAGATGGGGTTTCGCTATGTTGGCCAGGCTGGTCTTGAACTCCTGACCTCAAGTGATGCCTGCCTCGGCCTCCCAAAGTGCTGGGATTACAGACATGAGACACTGCACCCAGCCTAACACACTGTTTAAGTGGCAACTTGGGCCGGGCAAGGTAGCTCACACCTGTAATTTCAGCACTTTGGGAGGCCGAGGCGAGAGGATGGCTTGAGCCCAGGGGTTTGAGACCAGCCTGGACAACATGGTGAGACCCCGTCTCTAGAAAAAAAGAAAATAAGATTAGCCGGGCATAGCGGTGTGTGCCTGTAGCCCCAGCTACTCAGGAGGCTCAGGTGGGAGGATCATTTGAGCCCAGGAGTTCGAGGCTTCAGTGAGTTATAATCCTACTGCCCTCCAGCTTGGGTGGCAGAGGAAGACCTGGTCTCGATAAATAAATAATTCTCTGCTTCCAACTCCCAGGCACCCTCCCTGCTTGCCTTTTCTTCTCAGCACACGTTATCTTATAATGTGTTACCCATTGTGCTTACTTATCTTGAGGGAAGGTGGTCAGGCAGGGCCGGAGTGGAGAGGGCCTTGAACTTCACGACGAGGCATTTCACCTTGGACGTCTGCCTTCCTCCTCTTCCTCCCAGTGGAAAACTCAGCGTGGGTGTGGAGTTTTGTCTGTTCAGTGCTGCATTCTCAGCCTGTAGAACATCAAGGCACTCCACAAATATTTGTCAGATGACTAACTTAGCGTTTTACATGGAAATGTGTTTGAAATAAGCTCAATACTTTAAAGTCTTTTTGAATGACCATGGTTTTTTTTTTTTTAAGACAGAATCTTGCTCCGTTGCCAGGCTAGAACGCAGTGGTGTGATCTCAGCTCACTGCAATCTCTGCCTCCTGGGTTCAAGTGATTTCCCTGCCTCAGCCTCCTGAGTAGCTGGGACTACAGGTGCGGGCCACCACGCCTGGCTAATTT
>NW_016107330.1:10929538-10947477 GCF_001604975.1 Cebus imitator | reverse complement strand
CAGTTTCACCATGTTGGCCAGGATGGTCTCGATCTCCTGACCTTGTGATCTGCCTGCCTTGGCCTCCCAAAGTGCTGGGATTACAGGCATGAGCCACCATGCCTGGCCTACCATGAGGTCGTCTTTTTACAGATTACTGCTTACTTCCTGCATATCATGTGCTAATTCCTCGTTCTGGCTGCTAATTTCTGTGTCTCCCCCAGCCCTGCTGTCCAGTCAGGCGCCCCCAGACCCTGTGCAGGTGGAGGAGAAGCTGTTGGCTCCGCCTGTGATCCAGTATGACATGGAAGCCGAGAAGCAGCTGATCCGGGAGGTGAGACCCACGCGGGTGGCAACAAGGAGAAGGGGCAGGCAGGTGGGGCCCAGCAGGAGGGGCAGGGCTGCTCTTGGGGTCCAAGGAGGGCGCAGCTCCAGTGTGATATCACCACACCTTCACCCTGGGGTTGATCTTAAGAAAGCTGAGGCTCAAGGAGATGCCAGGACTTGCCCAAGGTCACATGGCAAAGAGTCTGAGGCAGGATTTGAACTTGGGTTCCTGACTCCAGACTGCAGTCAGTGCCGCCTCAGGGCCTGCGTCGTGATAATAGAAGGGTCCGGGTGCATCTCCGGGGTGTGGTCTCCCCTTTTGAAGGACGGGTGGCTGTGGATGGCCTCTGCAGAGGTGAGGCAGTCGGGTGGGAGGAGTCTGTCCCCCAGCAGCCGCCAACAAACGGGGGTCTGAGCCAGGCAGCCTGTTTGGCCAGCGGGTGTGTGGTGTTGGCCTGCTGGAAAAAGCTGCTACCTGGGGCACCTGGCTTCTCTCATGTGGGTGCCTCCCAACATTCCTCGGAAGCAGCGGGTCAGGTGATGCCCCTGATTTCCAGAGGCAGAGTGGATCCCCAGAGCTGGATTTCCATTGCCAGGCGTGGGGGAGGGCTCCCAACTCCTGCCTTTGGCTCCATCCCTGACTCCCTGCTCTGTTGGTTTCCAGAGATTCCCGCCTAAATGCTGCATCCTGAGACCTGAGCATTCGGTGCAGTTTGACATGTGGCAGTCCCTTTTTTTGTTCATTTATTTATTTATGAGATGGAGTCTTGCTCTGCCGCCCAGGCTGGAGTGCAGTGGCACCATCTCGGCTCACTGCAACCTCTGCCTTCTTGGGTTCAAGTGATTCTGGCCTCAGCACCCTGAGTAGCTGGGACTACAGGTGTGTGCCACCACTCCCAGCTAATTTTTGTTATTTTAGTAGAGACGGAGTTTCACCATGTTGGCCAGAATCGTCTTGATCTCAACGTCGTGATCCACCTGCCTCAACCTCCCAAAGTGCTGGGCTACCGGCATGAGCCACCGCACCCAGCCCTATTTATTTGAGACAGCATCTTGTCGCCCAGGCCGGAGTGCAATGGTGCAATCTCAACTCACTGCAGCCTCAAACTCTCTGGCTCAGGTGCTCCTCCCACCTCAGCTTCCTAAGTAGCTGAGACCACAGGTGCGTGTCATTACGCTTGGCTAATTTTAAAAATTTTTTGTAGCGATGGGGTCTGTCTATGTTGCCCAGGCTGGTCTTGAACTCCTGGGCTCAAGCAATCCTCCCACCTTGGCTTCCCAAAGTGTTGGAATTACAGGTGTGAACCGTCATCGCGCAGGGCCTGACAGTCCCTTTAGAAAGGCCAGGGCTTTTCCTGATGTGCAACCTAATGCCAGGCAGAGCGAGCTCTCCAGGGACTGGGCCCTGGATGTGTCTACAGCTGGACCCCGACCACTCAACTACAGCCTCCCATTGGGGTGCACCCTCAGGCCCCGGAAGCCCCTGTTGGGGACCCTTTGGGGACCTGGGGCCCAGCCTCTGGGGCAAACGGGAGGAACTGGAGGGACTCAGTTCTGCGGGCTGGAGGCCTGGGAGAAATTCACCCTAGAGCCTCGGGGGCTGCACGTGGTGGGTGGGACCTGTGCTGTTTGGGGAGAGGCTCGTTGTTGCCCCCAGTGGATACCACCCGCCCCTGCAGGCTTTGGGAGCTCCGCGGCGGGCACTGCCTACCCTGGCTGAACGCAGGCAAGCCCACAGAAACCAGAGAAGTGACCCTGCCGGAGTTCGGAGTGGGCATGGAGTCACATAGCAGCCCGGGGGCCTTTGGTCACAGATGCAGGGGTGGGGCTGGCTGCGCAGGACAGAGGCTTCCTTCCCCAGAACCTGGTGTGTCCAGCGGTCCCCACTGTCCAGTAAGTAGGGCACTGCCGCCCCCTGGTGGTCACCAGGGAGAAGCGACACTATTCTTGGCAGGCCCCTAGAGGTGCCACTGACGGGAGTGCTTTCTGCCCTGGGGAAGGGGTCGCCTGCCTCCTCCTCCTCATGGGGTTGCCCAGTGGCCACTGCGTCAGAGTGCTACTGCCTGATGCCACTGCCACCAGGATTCCAAGAAACCCTGAGGTGTCTTCTGTGAGCCATGCTTGGAGGAAGGGTTGAAGATGTCTGTGCCCCCCACCCCTCTGCTGTCCCTGCTTCCCTCCTCCCTCCCATGTGCTCTTTTTCACAACTCTCATATTTGTTGAGCACCTACTATGCGCCTGGAACCGTGTTTCCCTTTCATTCAGGAAAAGGGAGGAGGCCCGTCTTTCTAGGAAAGAAGGCACGGGCTTGGGTCCCCAGTCTGAGCCAGAGTTTTGGACTAGAAGATTCCTAGGGTCCGCCCAGCTTTCACTTTCTGTGAGTCCATCCTTATGGGCTCTGTGGCCTTGGGCAGGTTGGTTGAGCTCTCTGAGCCTCTGTCTCATCTGCTAGCGGCTTTCCTGCTGCTTTCTGAGGCTGTAAGAGGATGAAACAAAGGGGCATCTTCTCCTTGGTGGGCTGTGTGTCATGTACCAAGTAGGAGCCGGGGGTCAGCTCCGCCGTTCAGTCCTTAACAGGCATATTGTGCGTGTGTGCTGGGTGCTGGATACGCTAGCTGGAGGGGGTGTGGGGCCAAGAAAGGGTTTTTCATGCTTTAAATGTTGGAAGCAAGAGGGCATGTCTCGTAGACTGTCAGGAGTGATCCAGCACAGAGGGAGAAGTCGAGGTCTAGGAAGGAGGGGCGGACTGCAAGCACAAGGTCCTGGAGCTGGGTGCTCTGATTCCGAGGAGGTGGAGCTTCCGGGTAGACCCGCAGGTGGACGGGAAGGTGAGGGAGTCCTGTGCCTCCCTGTCTCTGATTTACAGGCAGGGAATGTGGGGGGAGTGGAGGGTTGGGAAGATGGAGCTAACAGGTAGGACTGGGGCTGTGGGCTCAGCCATGTAGAAGCCTGCCTGCCTGAGATCCAGGGCCCATGTTTAAAAGTGAGAATGGGGCCGGGCGCGGTGGCTCAGGCCTGTAATCCCAGCACTTTGGGAGGCCGAGGCAGGCGGATCACTTGAGGTCAGGAGTTCAAGACCAGCCTCACATGAGAGGACCCATCTGGCCAACATGGTGAAACCCCATCTCTACTAAAAATACAAAAATTAGCTGGGTGTGGTGTCACGTGCCTGTGATCTCAGCTACTTGGGTGGCTGAGGCAGGGGAATCACTTGAACCCAAGAGGCAGAGGTTACAGTGAGCTGAGACCATGCCACTGCACTCCAACCTGGTTGACAGAGCGAAAGTCTGACTCAGATAAATAAATAAATAATTTGTGTGTGCATGTGTATGTGTGTGCATGTGTGCACGTGCATGTGTGTGCAGTGTACGTGTGTACACACGTGCATGTGTGTGTGCATGCCTGTGTGTGCCTGTGTGTGCTTGTGTGTATGTGTACATAAGTGTGTGTGTGCATATGTGTGTGTTTCCATCCATGTATTGTAGGGTGAGGCCTGGGTTTAACCAGGGTCAGGGCTGGGCTGGGAGAAAACAATACAGGGGCTGGGTGAGGAAGTCAGGGATGCTTGCTGACTGGAGTCACGGGCCCTGATGCCTGCTGGGTGAGGAGGGCGGCGAGAGCAGGGGCAGGGGAGGAGAGGGCTGCAGGGTCTGAGGAGCTGCCTGGTCATGGAGCGTCCTTGGGCCTCCGTAACACTGCAGGCGTTGTTTTGAGGTTCAAGTGTATCTGAACATGTGTGGAAGAATGCATGGTTACAGCTGAATTACTCTCCATCTCCTTGTCTCCCTCCCTGGGAGCCTAAATCAGTGCTGTCTGTGCCACTTTGTATTTGCCAAAGGGATCTGGAGGGGTGCGAGTGTGCCGTGGTGCTCGCCCACCCCATCCCTGTCCTTGTCCCGCCTCCCTGGCTTACTGCAGCAGCAGGCACCTCTGCCAGCAGTGACTCCAGAAGACAGAGGGTCCCAGACTACCTTTAATTCATAGTGCCCTGCCTGCCCGTCTCTCGGGCTGTGTGTGACAGATGCCTGAACGTGTTGCATGCCCGTGAACCTGCGGTTCTGCTCTTGCATTTACTGGTTCCGCAGGTGTTCATCGAATCCCTCCTCTGGTAGGGTCTGAGGCTACAAGACAGGATGGTCCTTTCAGCCTGGCCAAGATGGTGAAACCCCGTCTCTACCAAAAACATAAAAAATTAGCTGGGTATGGTGGTGCACACCTGTAATCCCAGCTACTCAGGAGGCTGAGGCAGGAGAATCGCTTGAACCAGGGAGGCAGAGGTTGCAGTGAGCTGAGATCGTGCCACTGCACTCCAGCCTGAGTGACAGAGCGAGACTCCATCTAAAAAAAAAAAAAAAAAAAGACAAGGTGTGGTTCTTGCTCTCTGGAGGGTGCTTTCTGCTAGGGGAGGGAGGTCAACAATAAACTATAATCAAAGAAATAGAGACTATCATGAAGGAAGCAATGGTTCAGGCAGAAGAAGCAGCTCCTGAGATTACTAGGAAGCTGGAGAGATAGACAGAGCTAAAGAAGGAAAAGAAGCTACTGGTGGCCCTTGCCCTGGTGTCAGAAGACAGCAGCTGTGGAGGGCTGTGAGGAAGGAGGGTGCTGCTGAGAGCTCACACTCCCATTCACACACACCTGTTCATACCATTCACACCAGTTCACACATTATTCACACCCATTCACACCTATTCACACCCACTTGCACCTGTTCACACCCCTTCCCTAGGCAAGCGTGTCCTGCCCTTGACTGTATCCCAGGAGTCCTCATCCTGGGGTAGTGAAATGTTGAAAACTCCCAAAAGAAGCAAAGGCCAAAGCCCCAGGAGGCGCCTCAGGAGAATGGAATGGGAGACCTATCTCTCCAAACCCAAGAAACAGAAACTTTCCCCAAGGAGGAGCAGGCTAGTGCCGATCCTGGGCAGGCAGGTGGCAGCATGTCTTCCCAAGATGGAGGCTGGGCGCCGTGGCTCATGCCCATAATCCCAGAGCTTTGGGAGGCCAAGGTGGGCAGATTGCTTGAGGTCAGGAGTTACAGACCAGCCTGGGCAACATGGCAAGACCCCCATCTTTACCAAAAATACAAAAAAATTAGCCAACTGTGGTGGTGGGTGCCTGTGGTCCCAGCTACTCGGGAGGCTGAGGTCGGAGAATTGCTTGAGCCCGGGGTTGGAGGTTGCAGTTAGCTGAGACTGTGCCACTGCACTACAGCCTGGGCAACAGAAAAAAAAAAAAAAGCTGGATGCAGTGGCTCATGCCTATAATCCCAGCACTTTGGGAGGCCAAGGTGGGCGAATCACCTGAGGTTAGGAGTTCAAGACCAGCCTGGCCAACATGGTGAACCCCATCTCTACTAAAAATATAAAAATTAGCCAGGTGTGGTGACGCATGCCTGTAATTCCAGCTACTTGGGAGGCTGAGGCAGGAGAATCACCTGAAGCCAGGAAGCAGAGGTTGCAGTGAGCTGAGATGGCACCACTGCACTCCAGCCTGGGCAACAAGAGTGAAACTCTGTCTCAATAAAAAAGTAACAGACGGAGACATCTTCATTCAAGGAGGAAACAGTTAGTGACCCCAAGGGGCAGGCAACAGGAGTATCGCCAAGGAAAAGAGGAGTTTGTCTTGCAAGGAGAAACCATCAGCAATGGGTCTGGAGAGGCCTCTGGCAGCAAGATCAACCCCAAGAAGAAAAAGTTTCCCAAACCATCGCAGGAAGATCAGAATGAAGATTTCCTGGGGAGGAGCATACCCCAAGGTGGCATTTTCCAACCCTACACCCCAACAAAAACAATTTCTCTCTCTCTCTCTCTCTCTCTCTCTCTCTCTCTCATAAGCACACACACACACACACACCCCAAATAGCATAATAGAAGCTCAGGAAGTGTGTTAAGAAGAAATAGAAGCCAGGCGAGGTGGCTTATGCCTGTAATCCCATCACTTTTCAAGGCCAGCATGGCAAAACCCTGTCTCTACCAAAAATACGAAAATCAGCCAGGCGTGGTGGTGTGCGTGTGTACTAGGCTGCTTGGGAGGCAGAGGCTGGAGAATCAGGAGAATCATTTGAACCTGGGAGGCAGAGATTGCAGTGAGCCAAAGTTGCAGCACTGCACTCTAGCCCAGGAGATAGAGTGAGATTCCGTCTCAGAAAGGAAAAAAAAGCAGTAGAGGAAGGAACAGAGAGCAGTGCAGGGGGCTTCCGAGAGTGGTCAGGGGAGGGCTCTCTGAGGGGGGTCACTAAGCTGGGAAGGTGCTTGCCAGGGAGCAGGGCAAAGGCCTTGGGGCTGGGAGGACGTGGGTGTGGCTAGGAGGCCCCAAATGTGCATCATGGCAGTCAGGGGGTAGGCAGGGCCAGATCACTTGGGACTCAGGTCAAGTTGAGGAGCTTAGATTTCATCCATGAACATGGGACACCATTGTCAAATCCTAATCAGGGGATGGGCACCATGGCTGTGTTGGCGAGAGGTTGGGGCCAGAGTGAGAATGGAAATGAGGACCAGGTGGCTGTTTGGATGACAGCTGCAGAGATAGCAAAGATGGAGAGGAGTAGGGGAATAAAAACATATTTTGTCATTGGTGGGTTGAGGACAAATGGGCAGAAAGTTATTTGCCCATGTGGAAGGATGTTCATGATATACTGTTGTGTGGATAAAATAGATTGCAAACAAATGTGTATGTTATTGGCCTGTTAAAGATGCACTGAGAAGGCCGGGCATGGTGGCTCATACCTGTAATCCTAGCACTTTGGGAGGCTGAGGCTGGCAGACCACCTGAGGTCAGGAGTTCGAGACCAGCCTGGCCAACATGGTGAAACCCCATTTCTACTAAAAAAAAAAAATTAGGCATGGGGTGGCAGGCACCTGTAATCCCAGCTACTTGGGAGGCTGAAGCAGGGGAATCTCCTGAACCTGGGAGGTGGAAGTTGCAGTGAGCGGAGGTCATGCCATTGCACTCCAACCTGGGCAACAAGAGCGAAACGCTGTCTCAAAAACAAAACAAAACACTGAGAGGCTGTGCACGGTGGCTCATGCCTGGAATCCCTATACTTTGGGAGGCCAAGGTGGAAGGATCACTTGAGGCCAGGAGTTTGAGACCAACCTGGGCAACAGAGTGACCCCCCTACTCTATAAATTTTTCATTTTTTAATTTTTTTTTTATTTTTTTATTTTTGAGACACTCTGTCACCCAGGCTTGAGTGATCTCGGCTCACTGCAACCTCCGCCTCCCAGGTTCAAGCGGTTTCATGCCTCAGACTCCTGGGTAGCTGAGATTGTAGGCACGCCACCATGCTAGGCTAATTTTTGTAATTTTAGTAGAGACAGCGTTTCACCATGTTGGCCAGGCTGGTCTCAAACTCCTGGCCTCAGGTGATCTGCCTCAGCTTCCCAAAGTGCTGGGATTACAGGTGTGAGCCACTGGGCCCAGCCTATAAGTTTTTTTTAAAAAATTAGCTGATGGTGGCATGCCCATAGTCCCAGCTATTTGGGAGGCTGAGGCAGGAGGATTGCTTGAGCCTGGGAGTTTGAGGCTGGAATGAGCCACGATTATGCCATTGCACTCCAGCCTGGGGGACAGAGTGAGACCCTGTCTCAGAAACAAAACAAAACCAAAAAGCATCAAGAACAGTTTAGAAAAGTCTTCACCAGCAAGTAATTATCACAGTGTTGTACAATTGGATTCTTTTGGCTTACTTACATGTTCTGTATCGTTTGAATAACAAAAAATAACAATTCTGAAAGGTGAGTTTCAAAATGATGATAAAACGCTGCCTGCCCTCTGGCCCACCCCTCCCTCTCCCAGGAATATGAAGAGCGCCTGGCCCGCCTGAAAGCCGACTATAAGGCTGAGCAGGAGTCTCGGGCCAGGCTGGAAGAAGACATCACTGCCATGCGCAACTCATATGATGTCAGGCTGTCCACGCTGCAGGAGAACCTGCGGAAGGAGACAGGTGGGTCCTCTTTGTCCCCCGGGGCTGTCTCAAGGGAAGGTGGCCTCTTTCCACCTCACTGTAGTAACTACGTCACAGAACATTCTCCACACCCAAGGCTTGGGTCTGTTTCATCCTCACAGGGGTCCAGCAAGGTAGGTACCACAATTATGCTCATTATATAGATGAGGAAACTGAGGCACAGAGAGGATAACTTGCCCATGGTCACGCAGCTGCTAAGGAGAGTCAGGATCTGAACCCAGGCAGTCTGGCCCCAGAGCTAGTGTTCTCACCCACAACACTGCACTGGGATGGGTTAGCCGCAGGCTGGGCCCCAGCTCAAGGCAGACTGTGAGCGATGACGTGCCACCCTTTCTTTAGAGGCGAACCCCACATTTCTGTGCTTTCCATAGTGTCTCTTACTTTTGAGCCTCTCTGTTACCAAAGCAACCACATCCCATAATAAGGATTTAATCCTTAGCAACAACTTTTTACCTGTCTGGAAGTTTTTGTCTTCTTCTTCTTTTTTTTTTTCTTTTTTAAAGATAGGGTTTCACCATGATGGTCAGGCTGGTCTTGAACTCCTGACCTCAGGTGATCCACCCACCTCAGCCTCCCAAAGTGCTAGGATTACAGGCGTGAGCCACTGCGCCCGGCTGTCTTCTTTTTAAAAAAAAAAAAAAATTTTTTTCTGACATGAAGTCTTGCTGTGTTGCCCAGGGTGGAGTGCAGCGGCACGATCTTGACTCACTGCAACCTCCGCCTCCCAGGTTTAAGCAATTCTCATGCCTCAGCCTCCTGAGTAGCTGGGATTACAGATGTCCACTACCACACCCGGCTAATTTTTGTGTTTTCAGTAGAGACGGGGTTTTGTCACGTTGGCCAGGCTGGTCTTGAACTCCTGGGCTCAAGCGATCCACCTGCCTCGGCCTCCCAAAGTGCTGGGATGACAGGCGTGAGCCACCGCGCCCGGCCTTTAGTTTTTGCCTTCTTTTCGCCATCCTAGGATGTTCTCTCACACCAGTGTCATTCAACACCAGCTGCCCAGAAGCCCAGACTTCCCAGCACTCATGGACAGTGTAGAATCCAGGCCTGTAAGATGACGATACTGATCGCACCGTCAGTACCGCTTGTCATGCGTTACTGCATGCTGGGTACCATGTGGGTGCTTTACCTGCACCCCCTCACTGAGCCTCTCCCCAATCCAGCGAGGTAGGACTCCCTGAATCCGCCCATAACCACGTGGAAAACAAGGCTGAGAGAGATCCAGGCCATTTAGCTGGGGAGTAGATGCCATATTTCAGCAAAAGGGAAATCAAGACCCTCTTAGGGGGGCCTGGGACACAGCAATAAAGAAACGGGTGGGAGGTAAGAGAGGCCCTGAGCGGGAGCAGTAAGGGGCCCATGTGAACGCAGCCCTGCCTCAGCTGGGAGGGAGACCCACTCCTGGAGGAGACCCAGGAGAAGAGGAGGGGGCAGATTCTGGAATTTTCTGTTTTTCGGAGTGTTCCCTCTAGTCCGGATTGAATATGAGGCCTCCAGCTGATCGTCTGGCTTCTGGAGCTCTGACGTTCATCCACGGCATTCATTCATTTAGCTCCCGTGGATCTAGCATATCCAGTGGACAAGAGCCCTGTGCTGGGCGCTCCAGCGGGGGCCCCTAGGGCACCTGGGCATGAAATCTGCTGAGCTCTCAGCCTTGGAAGGCAACGAGGCCCCAGGAAGCCTGCCAGTGTGTAAAGAGTGGTCCCAAGGCAGGGTGTGATGTAAGAGTCCAGCACTTGGTGGTTGTGGAGGTCAAAAATTGGAGAAATCAGTGTTGGTCAGGGAAGGCTTCCTGGAAGAGGTGGAAGGAGGCAGGGTTTGGGTTCTGATGGGGCAGAGATGGGAAGGCAGGCAGGCTGTAGCCAGCCTCTGGGGGCGCCTAGGAGGCTCTGACTCTTAAGCTGGTCTTAGAAACAGTGGGCTTGGGGCCACCTTCTAGGGAAGGGTCTCCTTCTTACCCTTTAAAAGCCTAAAGGAAGTTCTCTATTTTGCAGAGGCTGTCCTGCAGGCGGGAGTCCTCTACAAGGCTGAGGTCATGTCCAAGGCTGAGGTCATGTCCAAGGCTAAGGTCATGCCTAGGGCTGAGTTTGCCAGCAGGTCTGAGTACCCGCCTGCTTTCCAGTATGAGACGGTGGCGAAGCCCGAGGTCTTCTCCACAGCTGACCCTCTGCCCAGTGACGATGTCTCCAAGACTGAGCTTTCCACCAGGTTTGCGGAGCTGCCCAAGGTGGAGCCCTCCAAGTCTGAGATTTCTCTGGGCTCCAGTGAGTCATCCACGCTTGAAGAAACCTCTGTGTCTGAGGCTTTCCCTGGGCCCGAGGAGCCCTCCAATGTGGAGGTCTGCACGCCCATTGTGCAGTCTGGGAGCAGGTACTCCCTGGATGAGTGCCTCGGGCAGGAGTCCGCTGGGCATCTGCTGGGGGAGCAGAACTACCTCCAGGAAGAGGAGCTGCAGGAGGAGCCCCTGCAGGGGTTACTAGGCCTGTGGGACCCATTTGCCGAGGTGGAAGCCAAGCTGGCCAGACTCTCCTCCACCGCAGCCAGGACAGACGCACCCCAGGCAGATATCCCCAAGGTCCCCGTGCAGGTAGCTGATGTCATGCGTGGATGTGAACACGGAGCAGCCAGAGCTTGCCAGGGGTCCGGAGCGCGCTGTCCACACACTGTCCACACACATGGCCTCTGCTGCTCTGCACAGTGGCTGTGGTTCCACTGTGTCCGTTGTGGCTCTGGCACTGGTGGCTGGTTCAGGGCACTGGGGTCCAGGGGTCTGGGGAGGAGAAGCTCTGTCTCGTGCTCTGTAATTCAATAAGGAAGTTGGGGTCGAGATGCAAGGTGATGCCAGGTGGGCACCTGTTCTGCCCGATGGAGGGACAGCTGTACAGGACATTTGCCCAGTTGCCATGGTTACTCTGAGCTTCTGGGCCTGCAGGAGCCTTGGGCAACCCTCACTGGCTCGTGAGCTCCATAGTGACTGGGTGGGGAGGTCTGTGGGGATCCAGCCACCTTTCAGTGACCATGAGGCCCCAGGGACACTGCCCTTCCTCCACCCTGCCCCTCTGACCAACATCTTCTCCCTTTTCAACAGTCCTCTTGTTTTTAAAAAATGTTCCTCTTGGCCAGGCATGGTGGCTCATGCCTGTAATCCCAGCAATTTGGGAGGCTGAGGTAGGTGGATTACCTGAGGTCAGGAGTTCAAGACTGGCCTGGCCAAGATGGTGAAACCCTGTCTCTACTAAAAATACAAAAATTGGCCAGGTGTGGTGGCTGGCGCCTGTAGTCCTGGCTACTCAGGAGGCTGAGGCCCGAGAATCACTTGAACCTGGGAGGCAGAGGTTGCAGTGAGCCAAGATCATGCCACTGCACTCCAGCCTGGGCGACCGGAGCAAGACTCTGTCTCAAAGAAAAACAAGAGTCATCTTTTCTTCTCTCTGTCTTCTGCTTTCCTTTCCCGTGTGTGTGTGTGTGTGTGTGTGTGCGCGCGCGTGTGTGTGTGCGTGAGTCTGTGTGCGTGTGTTTGTGTGTGTGTGTGTCTGTGTCTGTGTGTGTCTCTGTGTGTGCGTGTGTGTGTCTGCGTGTCTGTGTGTGTGTCTGTGAGTGTGTGTGTGTGTGTGTCTGTGAGTGTGTGTGTGTGTTTGTGTGTGTCTGTGTTTGTGTGTCTGTGTGTGTGCGCGCATGTGTGTGTCTGTGCGTGTGTGTGTCTGTGCATGCACATGTGTGTGTGCATGCACATGTGTGCGTGTGTGTGTGCATGCACATGTGTGCGTGTGTGTGTGCATGCACATGTGCGTGTCTGTGTCTGTGTGTGTTTATTTAGAGACATCCCAGCTCTGCCACTTCCTTGGTTGTGTGATTTTTCTGTGCTTGGTTTTTTCATCTGTAAAATGGGGATGCTTCAGATGAGCAGATGCAGGCAAGGCTCCTGGCACACAGCAGGTGCCCCCCACACGCCTGTCTCCCCGTTTGCTGTCTTCACTGTTCTCCCCCTCATCTCTTTCCTACTTTGTGCCCCTTCTCTCAAGAGTGACAGGCAGGGGAGATTGAGGGGTGGTGGGCGGCCTTGGGGAGTTGAAGTGAGGCCTAGGGTGGGGGAATAGAGGATGATTCTGGCCCAAATCAGCCTTCTTCCACCCCCCACCCCTCTCTCCTCCCAGGACCCCGTGCTGACAGACCTGCTGGGGCCTGGGGATGCCAGGCCTGAAGCTGAGGCGGCTGATGACTTCCTGCCCAGGCCTGTGAGTACCTCCCGGGGCCAGGCCCTCAGTGTGGCGGGCGGGGTTCTCTTCACCTTCCTGGGAAGCTCCAGCTTGTCCCCTGCCTGCCGTGCCTCGGTTTTCTCATCCATGAGCTTAGAATAACAACCCCAGCCTTCCCCAGGCATGTGGCCCATGTCCCGTGGCCAGGCAGTGTCCAGTGGGAGGAACTGTCTTCTTATTGAGTGAAAAAGTCCTGTTGTTCTAGATGGTGACTTTCAAAGCTTCCTTAGCCTTGGTGGCCTTTGTGTAAAGGAATTGAGGCCCAGTGTGTACAGGGATGAGGGCTCCAGGTCAGGGCTAGTGGCCCCTAAGACACCATCAGGGAGCCCGGTTTGAACACCCCAGGGGAGCGAGAGGAGGCTTGCAATCTCCCCGCGTTTATAGAAAGACAATCTGGACTTGAGTGCGGGCTGTGCATGGGGCCTGGGGCAGACTCTCAGCAGGGCATGGCACGGATGGTGCCAGGCCAGGGCAGCCGGGGCTAGAAGTGACTCTGAGTGGGACCCAGGCATGAAGGAGCGGCAGGGGAAGCAGCAAGCAGAGGGGACAGCAAGTGCCAAGGTCCTATGGCCGGAAGGACCTTGACTTTCTCAGCAATGGAAATGGAGGCCAGCGTGGCAGGGGAGGCTGTGGAGGTGGGGAGCTGGTAGGAGGAAGCTGGCCTTTTCTGCAAACACGCAGGGAAGTCGTGCAGGGCTCTCACCAGGAATGGGATGCCATTGCTTTCTATTTTAAGATGGCACCGGCTGCCTGTCGAGACTGGATTGTGGGAGGTCCCAGCTTGGGGGCATCAGTGGGAATGGCGGCAGTAAGAAACTCAACAGGGGCCTGGGCGCAGTGGCTCACGCCTGTAATCCCAACACTTTGGGAGGCCAAGGCAGGCGGATCACAAGATCAGGATTTCAAGACCAGCCTGGCCAACATGGTGAAACCTTGTCTCTACTAAAAATACAAAAATTAGCCGGGCATGGTGGCAGGTCCTGTAATCCCAGCTACTCAGGAGGCTGAGGCAGGAGAATCGCTTGAGCCTGGGAGGCGGAAGTTGGAGGGAGCTGAGACCATACCATTGCACTCCAGCCTGGGTGACAGAGTGAGACCGTGCCTCAGAAACAACAACAACAAAAAGAACTTAATAGGGCGTGTTTTTGTGTCACTGATGTCCCCGAGCCAGAGGTGATGTGTCCCGGCTGCAGCCCGCGGAATGGCCGTGTTCTGAGACAGATTCGCCGGGGGGCCATCACGGGGGTGGCCTTCCCACCTCCACCTGGGTTTCTCTTCACACTCAGGAGGCGGATCTGGTCTCGGAAGTGGCCTTGGAGATGGTGCCGACAGCAGAGCCTGGCATGGGGTTAGAGGCTGAGGCTCCAATGGCCCCGGGGGCTCAGCCTCAGCCCCCGCCAGCCATGGCCAACGTGAGGAGGGAAAGCATGGGCGTGGAGGTGGCAGTGCTGCCCGTAGCGGACCAGCAGCAAGTGCTAGCCCGGTAAGCAGCAGAGCACGGGGCTGGCGGGAGCTGGTGGGGGTGGGAAGGGGCTGCCTTCCAGGATGGAGTGGGGGTGCCATAGCTCTTCCCAGCTCTCCCTTCTAATGGGGTGGGGCGGCCCTGATCCCCTCTCCAGGTGCAGTGGGGACTGGGTGGGCAGGGCTCTGCTCCGGAAGCTCCACAGGCTGCCACCAGCATCCCTTGTCAGACCTACTGGGGAGCAGCCACTCTAGGGAGAAAGTGAGGGCGTCTCACCCTCCCGGCCTTGTCAGGGCCCCACCTTCAGGTTTCAGGAGTCCCAGGTCAGGGGGTTGCAGGCTTTTCTCCTGTCCCAGCTGAGCCCCCGGCCCCCTGGCCTCCAGGGCCCTCCCTGATGTGAGACCCACTCACGCACAGGACAAGCCATCCGCAGGCCCTCTCTGGGACCATGTGCGGAGCTGGGCTTTCCTCACTTGCTGTGTGGCTTTGTCAGGTTACTTAACTTTTCTGAGCCTTGGTTATCACTTCTGTTAATGATGATGTCAGCCTGACCTCCATGCCACGGTCATCCAGGGGTTCAGCAGGGGGAGACCCAGTCCAGAGACCACAGTTCAAACACTTAACTGAGCAACTCCTGAGCGTGGGGCACAGGACCCAAGGATGAGTGAGCTGCTGCCTCACCCCCAAGGGCCCCCAGGCCACGGCAGAAGACACGTCTGGCCAGGAGAGCCCTGCTCTCCAGCACTTGCCAGCCTGCCTCCTCCACTAGCTCTGCCACCTCGGGCCGACTTGAAACCTCTCTGCCTTCGCTGCCCATCTTCAGAATGGGCAATACCAGTCCCAGAGTGAGAAGCTTGTGGTGAGGGTGAAAATGAGGCAATACTTGTAGTGTGGCAGCCCCGTGCCGGGCACATAGCACACACTTGGCACGTGTCCTGGCTGTTTTTAGTGTGGTGTGGAGGGAAGGCTGGGAGCCTTCACAGAAGAGGAAACAGGAATAAGGTTTGCTGCAGGGGCGGCATCCTAGAGACAGCGCAGCGCCTGCAAAGGGGTGGAGGTGGGACCTGGCGGGGGCTTTTAGAGATGTGCGAGCAGTGAGTGAAGCTGGACTGAGCGGGTGGGGGTGCAGGGGAGATGGAGGGAGGACTCTGTGTGCCCTCCTCGAGTGCTTGGGCTTCATCCTGATGGAGGCCCACAGCAGGATTTTTTTTTTTTTTTTTTTAGATGGAGTCTCGCTCTGTCACCTAGGCTGGAGTTCAGTGGCGCAATCTCAGCTCACTGCAACCTCTGCCTCCTGGGTTCAAGCGATTCTCCTGCCTCAGCCGCCCAAGTAGCTGGGATTACAGGTGTGCACCACCACACCCGGCTAATTTTTGTATTTTTAGTAGAGACGGGGTTGCACCATGTTGGTCAGGCTGGTCTCGAACTCTTGACCTCATGATCCACCCGCCTCGGCCTCCCAAAGTGCTGGGATTACAGGCATGAGCCACCGCACCCAGCCCCACAGCAGGATTTTAAACAGAGCGGTGCTGTAGACGTGACTTCTTTCTGTGCCAGCTGCCATGGAGCATGGAGCCAAGCCAGAAGCTGCCAGAGCCTGGCTGCTCGGGTTGCAAAGCTCCATTTTCTCCCAAGCATGATCCTCTCCTCCGTCTGTAAATCCTTAGTGAGCCTTTGGGTACCACCTACCCACTCCCTTTGGAAAGAGGTGAGGTTTGAAGCGTGTTTGTGGCGCTTCATTAGCCAATGAGGTGGGAGTTCCCATAAGTCTTTCTCTGTATTTAAAATTTATACCTTTTTTTTTTTGGCATTAGTACATTTTTATTGATTTTTATTTTTTTGGTAGAGATGGAATCTCTCTATGTTGCCCAGGTTGGTCTCAAGCAGTCTACCTGCCTCAGCCTCCCCAAGTGTTGGGATTGTAGGTGTGAGCCACCGCACCCAGCCTAAAATTTGTACCTTTTTTTTTTTTGAGATGAAGTCTCGCTCTTGTCCCCTAGGCCAGAGTGCAGTGACATGATCTCGGCTCACTGCAACCTCTGCCGCCTGAGTTCAAGCGATTCTCCTTCCTTAGCCTCCCGAATAGCTAGACTTACAGGCACCTGCCGCAGGTGCCCAGCTAATTTTTATATTTTTTAGTAGAGACGGGGTTTCACCATGTTGGCCAGGCTGGTCTCCAACTCTTTACTTCAGGTGATCTGCCCACCTCAGCCTCCCAAAGTGCTGGGATTACAGGAGCCAGCCACTGTGCTCGGCCAAATTTGTACCTTTAAAGGACAAAACTCTAACCATTTTTGAGCATTTTGGACATAAATAGTCTTAACCATGTATTGTACATGATCCTGCCTGATTAAATATTGTGCACTGAGTATATTGAGCATTTTTCACAGCCCAGGGTTCTTCTTATCATGCCAGTGACCTCAGACACAGGACAAGCCCACTCAGCTGTGGGGACCCGCAGCTTGGGAGGTTAGCAGGTGAGGGATGGGTTAGCTGAGCCCACAGGAAGATTCCCCCCCTGACCCACCACTGCAGTCGAGTGCACAGGCAGGGAGTTGGGCAGGAATCTAGTTGTGACCCTGAGCAACCAGCATCCTGTGGCCGAGCCTTGGTTTCCCTCCCCGTGAAGTGGGGTTGTTGGAAGGATTTGGTGGGCCCACGCATAGCCTGGAGCCTGCTGGGTGGCAGGTGCTCGGTGATGGGCAGAGATGGTCTCACTGGCTTTCTCCGCGGTGCCGGCAGTCTGCAGCTGCTGGAGCGGCAGGTGGTGGGTGGAGAGCAGGCCAAGAACAAGGACCTGAAGGAGAAGCACAAGCGGCGCAAGCGGTACGCAGATGAGCGCAGGAAGCAGCTGGTGGCCGCCCTGCAGAACGCGGATGAGGACAGCGGGGACTGGGTGCTGCTCAACGTCTACGACTCCATCCAGGAGGAAGTGCGGGCCAAGAGCAAGCTGCTGGAGAAGATGCAGAGGAAGGTGAGGCCCGGGTCAGCCCCCAGGCCGGGCTCCTAGAGGTGGGCGAGACCCTCATACCCAGGCATCACTACACCTGTGGGAAGCCAGGCAGCCCTCTACTTTTTACACAGCATGCAGGCATTTATTATTATTATTATTATTATTATTATTTATTATTTTTTTTTGAGGCAGAGTTTCCTTCTGTTGCTTAGGCTGGATTACAGTGCCTCGATCTTGGCTCACTGCAACCTCCGCCTCCCGGGTTCAAGTGATTCTCCTGCCCCAGCCTCCCAAGTAGCTGGGACTACAGGCGCACACCACCATGCCTGGCTAATTTTTGTATTTTTAGTAGAGACAAGGTTTCACCATGTTGGTCAGGCTGGTCTTGAATTCCTGACCTCATGATCCACCCTCTTTGGCCTCCCAGTGCGTTGAGATTTCAACCGTGAGCCACCACGCCCGGCCTGCATTTATTATTTACTTTTAGGGACAGGATCTCTGTCACCCAGGCTGGAGTGCAGTGTACAGTTAGCTCACTGCAGCCTCCACCTCCCAGACTCAAGCCATCTTCCTGCCTCAGCCTCCTGAGTAGCTGAGACTACAGGTGTGTGCCACCACGCCTGGCTAATGTTTTTAATTTTTTGCAGAGACAGGGTCTCACCATATTGCCCAGGCTGGAAAGCATTTATTAAGTGCCTACTGTGTGACACACCCTGTTCTGATGCTGGCAGGCAGAGCAGTCACAGCGATGGATTATGTCCCTGTCGTCATGGAGCTTGCCTCCCAGTGTGTGTGTTATGTGTGTGTGTGTAGACGTGTGTATGTTGTGTGTGTGTGTGTGTGTGTGTGCATGCATGTGTGTCTGTGTTGTGTGTGTAAGAAATAACACAGTGGAGAAGTAAGCAAGAGAATATCAAGGAGTGGCCACTACTCTGACGAGAACACCAGGGCAAGACAACGCTGTTTTTGTGTTTTCATTTTTTTTTTTTTTTT